>NC_133359.1:14507814-14847814 GCF_030506205.2 Paramisgurnus dabryanus | reverse complement strand
TTGCGCTGCCAGTTTCTACAAAATATCTAAGATATGCCATTTATATGTTGATGTCAAGGGGAAATAAGGATATGTGCCTTGGAGTATGGAGATTAAGCATATTGTTACAAAAAACGAGATGTTCTTTTGCAGCGAGAGTGCCAATGTTATTTTCAGGTCCATCGCGCCCTCATTAACACGTTCATTAACAACATCTTCGGGACTGTTCTTTTGTAGAGTCTTGCGTGTCAGCGTTTTCACAGAGAACTAGTTTTTTTGGAGAGGAGACTTATGCTTCAGTAGTGTACTGAGAGTCATTTTAGGACAGGACAGGACTGCATTGGTGGCCCGTGACTGCTTTTTTCGAGGGCGCACGATGCAAAGTTCTTCAAAACATGTATGTAATACGTCATGTGTGTGTGGTTCGTCATTTCAAAAGATGTGTTTGGACCATCGAGGGAAACTAGATGCATCACGTGTCTTGTCAAAATAAGTGCCTGCTGCAGACGCGTCTAAAGGGTTTATGATAAAAGAGACGCTTGCGTGTGCCAGATACTCACATAGTCTTATGCGTAATCAGAGTTTAGTGTTAAGTGAGTGTCTTGCGTGTATTTTGTGAACGTGAGCGTCTCTTTTATCATAAACGATTTTGACAAAACACGTGATGCACACGACACTCCGAACACATATTTTGCGCCCCATGGATGAGCAGTCACGAGCTGCCACTGCAGGACTGTTTAACAGAGGCACTGTTTTTGTAAGCCATTACTGGTATAAGTTACTGGCTCAGGGTTACTTTCACAATCCTCTGTGTGTTGGCCAATCATGCAATGATGTACATTTATAGTGGTTATCCAGCAGAGGGAGCCATCTTACTTTTAATAGTTGTGATCTTGTATCCTAGTGTGCCTCACTGCTACTATATATACTATGTAAATGAGTAATAAACAGTGTTTAACAATCTTTTCTCTTTACCTTCACAACACTATTAGTAAAGCTTAAGTTTTGAAACAAACCATGTTTTGGACAAGTTGCAGTTTGTTTAATAAGGATGCGGGGCAGCCACCTATAAGTGCATTATAGTAACCTAGTCTAGATTTTATAAATGCATGAACAAGCTCCTCTGCATCAGAGATAGATAACAACATCATCGGGTTATTAAATAATATTCACTATCAATAAATTAATATTTTAAAAGTCCCTTCATAAACTAATAGTAGTATACATTTAGCTATAAATCTCATTTATACATCAAGGTGTTACACTCCACAAGCCAAAAGGGACGAATCCAACCCACTGGGTTGTAATTTAACCTATGCTGGGTTGTTTTAACCCATTGTTGGATCAAATCTAAATATTTTATGCGTTAATTTAACCTATCGGCTGGGTTTGTCCCTTTTTTACTCTTTTACATTTGTAGTAGGATTTTCAAATTACCGCTGGGTGTACAACTATCGATCTATTAGGATAACACCTTTTTTAATATTAATATATTATTTTAATATATTTATTGGTTGTATTCTCACTAATCCCTGTCCCAACAGGGATGCCTTCTCTGGTATGGACACGCCAGGTTCAAAACGTAAGCTATACAGTGCTGTGCCAGGACGACACTATGTGGTGGTCAAGTCTTACCAACCGCAGGCTGAGGGGGAAATCGCTTTATACAAGAATGACAGGGTTAAAGGTAAAATGTCTCTTTAATACAACAGGACTGATGTATCTGTAATATTTTTTTTATTTTATTTTATAGTTTGACAATAGCATGAAATTAAAGAGCAAGTTTCTAAGACCCAAATGGTAAAAATATCTTTATTCAAAGCAAAATGTTGTTGCTAGTGAAATAGTGTTGTAGTCAAGGCCACCTAAACTAAGACCAAGTCTAGTTCAAGGCCAGTGAAAAAACAAGTCTTTAAAAGGTTGAGACCACAACAAGACCAGCGCTCTTCACATTTTTCTAATACATACAGTACAGGCCAAAAGTTTGGAAACACTTGACTAAAATGTAAACTATGATTTTAAAAATCTTTTAATCTGAAGGTGTATGGTTAAATGCATGAAATTACGTTTTTAGAAAAAAAACTATACCTGTGCCAAACAGATTAATTTCTGTTATTTGAAAACAAAAAAAATATTTTAAAATATTATTTTTTAAATAGATGACGTCTGTCAATAAGAGCCCAGATTAAATGTGAAGTCCTTCAATATTCTTTAAAATTCAGTCTTAAGTAAAACTTCAAGAAGCTTCTTGATAAAATGACGTTAGTATCGTTTTGCAATTTTTAGGCAAAGGGTGACTGCACTTCAGATGCTAAAATATAACAGAATTTTGATTTATTTTGAATGCTTTCAGTCACCAACATAATTCCCACAGTTGTATTTGTGTTATGCCATAGTTTGGACGAGTTTATTATTATTCTGTTATGTGGAAAATATATAAATAAAGAACGAGTGAGTGTGTCCAAACTTTTGGCCTGTACTGTATTCTAATAACCATATATTAAAAATGGTTCCTTTATGATTATAAATATATATATTTGACATCCAATCACATAAGTGGTGTTAATAAATAAATACAAAATACCCAAACGGCAAATACCCGTCTTTGCTAAAATATATTTTAAAATATGTTTACAAAAATATATTTTTCACCAATATATTTTTGGCCATGTTGTATATTTTTATATATATTTTAAAAGTAAATACATTTTAAATAATTAAAAATATACTTAGCCCTCCATATACAGTATGTCAATCCAAGTAAATATATTCATGTCGCATTGGAAGAAAAACTTTGTTTATGTTACGAACCTGTAAACATAAACGTTTTAAAAAGGTTAAAATTAAATATATTTTCAACAATATACTTTATAAAATTAACTTGTATTTAGCATATATTTAAAATATATTTAGGCAAAAAAAAAATTTGCCATATGGGATGTAAAATTAGAAATCTCTTTTCTTGCTCTTGAAATACATTTTAAAATCTACATTACTGTGCTTAAGAGTTAGGCCTCCATGCCAGAATTAGATTAGTTGTTTTTGCAATGTTATAGTGATCATATATAATTATTTCTCTTTAATAGAATACATTCACATAATACAGTAAATGTGTATATAGTATTAAAAACTATATAAAAATGTAAACTGATGTGTCAAGTTTTTGGGGTAAACTCCACTTCCACTTGAGCAATAGCAGGAAACTGCAGGATCTCTTGAACCTAAAGAAAATTAAATCCTAATTTCTAATTTTAAAGAAATTAATCTTTTCACTTCATTCTGCCTAAAAACGCTTAAGATGTGTTTAGTCCCAAGTGAGGTCACACTAAACACAGACCTTGCCTAAAGAAAACATTTAGTCCTGAAAATTATTTTTATTTTTTGTACATATTTTCTGTATTTTCTGTTTTTATCTTAATAAAATAGATTATGGATGGATTATAAATATGGATGGACATTAAAACTTTTAAAACAACAAGTCTGGTGGTGGTGGTCTAAGACTTTTGCACAATACTTTATGTTAATACATAAATGTTAAAAACTAAATATATTTAAAAATTCTAAAATATATTCAACTGAGCATAACATTCTAAAAAATTTATTTAACATATATCTAAAATATATTTTTTGCCATATGGTATATGCACTAAAATTTAGTGATATCTTGACCAGTCTTGTAAAGTCCATGACTGGTCTCCAGTACTATAATACTACAATACTATAAAATATTTACAATGTGTACAGCAAATAAAAGCAGAAAGTGTTTTGTAGCTGTGCAGTTTCTCTAGCCATATGGAGAATAATACCTGACAGATTCTGACCTTGGCCACCTGGCAGTGGCTGGCCAGAGCTGACAACACTTCACAAATCGAGCGAGTGAACTAGGGAGACTCGATATAGACTTTCGCTGAGTTTAGCGTAGGCCTGAAACTGTATATTACTACATATGTCTATTTTTACGCCTTGGGTAGCGTGTTGTAAATGATGGGATCACTGTTTTTATTTATTTATTTATGTTGCTTTCTCTATATGTAGTTCTCAGTATTGGAGAAGGAGGATTCTGGGAAGGCAGCGCTCGAGGGAATGTAGGCTGGTTCCCAGCGGAATGCGTGGAAGAGATCCCAAGCAAACCCAACGAGGACAGGCCCTGTGAGTGTGTACTGTACAAACATTCACTGTACACAATGCAAATTTAAAAGGACAGTTCACCCAAAAGCCCACATTTCGATCCCAGCAACACACATGTTAAATTGTATATCTTGTTAATGCACTAAAAGTCACTTTAAATAAAAGTGTCTGTCAAATGCATAAATGTAAATTTGGTCTTCATTTACTGCCTTAATGTTGTTCCTAACATGTTTGTGGAACATAAAAGATGATGCAAGGCAGATTAAGTCATATAATGAAACTTGTTAAAGGGATAGTTGAAAAATGAAAATCTGTCATGATTTACTCATTCTCAAGTTGTTTCAAACCTGTATACATTTACTTGTTGTACTGAACTCAAATGTTAATAACCAAATAGATCTGGGGCACCATTCACTTCTATATTCTTTCCCACTATGGAAGTCAATGGTGCCCCAGATCAAAATATCTTCCTTTGTATTTAGCAAAACAAAGACATTTATACAGGTTTGAAACAACTTGAGGATAAGATGACAGAATTAAAAATGGTGAACAATCCTTTTAAGAATTGATGCTTTCACTATAAAAATTCTTGTTTTTTTTAACCCAGCATTGGATCCCATTGGATTTCAATTTAACCTATGATGGGTTATTTTAACCCAAATATTGCATCAAATATAAACATTTTCTGGCTTAATTTAAACCAACATCTGTCTGGGTTTGTCCCTTTTTGATCTAATTCTCGGTTGAAGTGTTCAAGCTCCATAAAAGCACCTACAATTTTCTCAAGAGCCATTGATATGGCTTGTGTGCTATTTTCTAAGTCATCTAAATCCATGAATAGGAACAGATTCAAATTTCAGCTTAAGTTTCAGAATATATTGCATTATGTTACTTTTTTGGGCTTTGGAGCCTGTGGTCACTGTATGCCTTTCACACTACATGCATTGTTTGGAAAATATCAGAATAAAGCGTTCGGCAAATCTCTTTTTCTGAGATTTGGGATGTCATAAAGATGAGTAAAACAGTGACAGACTTTTCAATCATGTATTGGTATGAATAAAGTGTACATTTCGGATGCACACAGTTTTACTACAAGTTAAGGCCCTTTTATTTTCTCCATCTTTTTTTGTCTCTGCTGCTACGATAACCCACAGAATATCTGAGAAGCCTTGCGGCTACAGCAGGCTGTTAATTCAGTTAGTCTTTTGTAACTAGGCCACAAAGCTAACACGTCCACCTCTCTGATCACAAGTTTGCGTTCATCTGTCACCATTAGTATAAATTAACACGTGAGATTTTGTGTGTTATATCAAAATTAGACCGAAGCCCGGTAATGCACTTGACAGCGATCATACTGTTAGTCTAGTATGAATGTGACTAAAATAAGATTTTTTTTATTATTAGTTGTGAGTAGTATTGTTGCCATTTGTGTAGCTTTGGTGTGTGCTTGTGCACTCAGCGTTTTCTGTGCAAATTGGCAAAAGGGGCCAGGGGCAACATTCTGTTGAGAGTTGTTATTTTGGGCCAAATGAATGCCTTCCACATCAGTGCAACTACTGCGTGTGTTTCAGCCCTGTGTGTGTGTGTGTGTCATGTGTCATAGAGGCGTTCAGAGGTTTTCTTCATTAAAAACACATCCTAAGTCAGCTCCTGCCAAGCTGAATCTTTACTAAACCTTGACTGTAATATGTAGGTGAAAGAGCAACAAAATCAAATCTGTGAACTTGTACAGTAAGTATTTGTACCTTGAAACATGAATCTACTCACTGTGAAATCTTAAAAACATTACTTAATAGAACTTATATGTGTATTTGGTATAATGCAATGCAGTGGCGACCGGTGACTTATTTTTTCAAGGGCGCTCGATGCGAAGTTCGTAACAACATGTATGTTGCCCGTCATCTGTGTGGTTCGTAATTTTAAAATATGTGTTCGGAGCGTCGAGTGATCCTATGTGCATCACGTGTCTTGTCAAAATAAGTGCCTGCTGCAGACGCGTCTAAAGGGTTTATGATAAAAGAGACGCTCGTGCTTGCCAGATACTCGCATAATCTGCGTAATCAGAGTTTACTGTTAAGTGAGTGTATCTTTTATCATAAACACGTTTTGACACGTGTGCAGCAGGCACTTATTTTGACAAAAACGTGACTCATATGGTTCACATGACGCAACAAACACACATTTTGAAAACACAAGCAATACACATGACACTCTGAACACATATTTTGAATTTGCGCCCCTCGGATGAGCAGTCACGAGCCGCCACTGCTGCAATGTGTTTATGCCGTTTAAGGTTAAAAAAAATAATAATTTTCCACATACTGTACATTATTGATGCTCCTCTATTGCCCACCTTTCTGAAAAACGTTGCCGGAAATATTACGCCCCGAACCATATTTGGAATATCGGCACCAAAAGCACACCGTCTCCACAACATGGCGGCGGCGGCAACAATACTACAGCAAAATAAAAATTACGTCTTCTTTATGCAAATCTTCCCACACAGTGACGTAGATATGCGGGGGCGTGTTTGAATGAAGCGTTTTAGCAAGGAGTAGATGAGTCCTAACTTTTAGAAATAATATCTCTTTGGACTTGAGACTTCAATCTTTGTGACTTTACAAATCTTCTATACACAAACAGCCTTTAACACTCAAAAGACAAAGGAAAACATGAAATCGCATCATATGACCCCTTTAATTAAATAAATATAAAATAAAAATATGAATGTTGAATTTGAAGAAAATAGACATATAGACACTATCATACACCCGGCGCAAGTGTTTTTGCTAGTTTCAGCCCGGGCGCAGTTATCATTTTCAAGTTCAGCCTCACATTGTTTAAATAGCAAATGCATTTTCGCCCATATGTGCACACTCTTGAGGTGTGTTCAGGCACATTTTTGGCAACTAAAAAAGACTACGCCATAACTAAAACCTGGTCTAAAGTCAATGGCGCAATATTGTTTTTGTTATTTAAAAATCACGTAACAAACACTGTTTCTGCATTTCTGATGTTAATCAGGAGTACCTATAGAGTAGTATTACATCCTTTATATCTCCAAAGAGTCTTTAGTTTAATCAGATTATAAAAGAAATATTAGCGAATCTTTCCGATAACGTACGAAAAAATGAAGAAGGAGGAATTACTACCGCGTGAGGAGCAAGTACGAGTCATGCAACACTACACAACACTTATAACTTATGATTCACTACATGTTCGTGTCATTTATATAATATGCACGCGCCTATTTCCAACATAAGACAGAAGTCTTACCGCATGCAACTCATGATCCGGTTTGGGAAAATCCAGCAAATCAAACACACACGCAAAACTCCGCTGCTACCCCGGATAATAAACGCCAGTTGGACCTGTAATCGAAAAAAAACTTGGCGAAGTGCACTGGCACAGATATACTCTGTAACATGCCCAAATGCTTTTTTGACACTTTGCCTACGTTTAGCATGAGGAAACAACTCTATAACTGTGTTAATAAGTCAGAATGCTTGAAATACCATTGAACCTCCCCTTTAAAGAGTGCATATAAATGGAACGACAACGCGCATTCGCTTTTTATACGCATGGATGCTATTATTTCATAAATCCCTGCGTTTATACTTATAAAAATGCTTAAAATTGTATAATATTACACCATATGACAAAATTACGCAATACAAATCTGAATTATGTGACCAACAATTACAACTGTCAGAAAAGACTATTATTCTTCGGTGCAGTCCAGATTGTTGGCTGTGACCATGTACAGTAAGACAGTAACTGGCAGCTATGTGTGGCAAATGGAACCGTTCAGAAGAGATGCTCATGACAGCATGTGGCACGCAGAATGGAGGTGTGGCGAACGACAGCTGCCACTGGCCTAGAGGTTTTGGCCTATGTGACTCATTGGCCGAGTTTGGGAGAGAGTTTGGCTGACTCAGCTCTCAGACTGTAAGATCAAAATTCACATGATAGAACATGACATCTGCCTTAAGGTTGTTCTTGTGTAGCGTAGTATGCAGTTTCACATCTGTATGGCTAAAGTACATGCAGTGTTTTTTTTAAAGGGGACGTGTGTAATGCACTAGCATAAATAAAAAAAGCAGTGACTTTGTGAACATGAACATGAACAAAGCCCGATTTATAGTCGTGCGTAAGATCTACGCTGTAGCAACGCCGTAGGTTATCCGTAGCCTGATGTGCACTTCGCAAAATCAGTTCTACGCAGACCGCAAGCGCTGTGATTGGTCCACCAGAACCCCTCCAGTCAGGTAAAAAAACTGCGTCATAGGTATTTACGTTTGCGACGATGAAAACAAAGATGGGCCTTGTTGAGGAGTGATTTAACACAAACTGCAACAAAAGTCGCTGTTTATTTACTTCCATCATTGCTGGTCTTCTCAAATCATATACAACAAGTTGCTGTTTCTTCTTCGTTTGTGGGTTAACTTGTCAAGCTGCTTCTTCAGTGTGATGACACGAGTGGATACTCCCTACCAGCGGTCTGCACGTGTGTTTGCAGGTCAACGCGGATGACGATGCACAACTATTACGAGCCCTTTAAGTCCCCATAAAATCAAAATTAAAGCTTTTTTATTATGAATATGTTAACCTTAAGGATATCTATAAACTAGTGTCCCCCGAAACACTGACAAATTTTGAAGATACAAGCATTTAAAGGACCAGTGTGTAGATTTTTAGCGCCGTCTAGTGGTGAATTGCAACCAACGTCAATTTTCAGTATTGCAACATAACAAAAAACACATAATTTTTTGCATACTTAATGAGCACAATTCGTTTTCGGGTCTTTTGCTTGGTATTTAATTCTGTTTCTGATATTCGCTATAATCAGTGTTAATGCAAATAACTGACTTGTCGCCACACATTTGATCAATTTGCACAAATTCAAGCTGTAATCCGAGGTGAAAATGCTTTCTATGCTTGGTAGAAGCATCACCTGAGGCATTTTGAACCTCATCCACGTTTGTTAGCGTTGCGAGCTGCGGCACAAAAAGGTGAGAAATGCTCAGTTGTAATGGGAGCCATTGGTTTGTGGCAGAGTACCGCAACCTTGAAATCCACAGCTACTACAATACCATTAGAACTAGTGGGAATTAAAAAACATAAAGCGAAATGCTTGTTTTCAGATTGGATGAGAGTTACAAGGACAGCTGTTTCTTTTCTTTCATTGACTGAAATTGTAGCTTTTAGAAAATAGTCGTTCTGTTCCCATGGCAATGCTCTCTACCTTATTTTAATCCCATCTATCGTAGAACATTGCGTGAAGCGGTTCTAACTTATTTTTAACATAGATCTGGCAGGTATCGAGAATAGATACCGATCCATTCCCTGCTAGATAGCTCAGAAAGTTGATGGGATTTCCCACTTCAAATCTATAAAATGCAATATTAAAAATAAATGTTGTGCTGTTAAATCCAGCATCAGCTGGTTAGTAACAGCACAAGTATTCTGCTGAAGTCTCTTGAACCTTTCCGTGCAACACTCATGCACATTCCTGATTGATATATTTCCATGGAAACATGCTCTACACTGTACAAACCCTGTTGCTAAGGAGTGGGCCTCGGTAAGATTTTTTTCCTCTTTTTGTGGCATCTTTTTTTCCCTCGCTCTCACGGCACCGAGAACAGAGCTTACATACAATCTTTTTCAACACCACAGTTAGCATTTTCATGCGCGTGCTGCCGATGGTCAATTCTCACCTGTGCGCTCAAGGAGATGCGAGAGTTTTTGGAGATGGGAAGTTAGGCAGCGAGGCCTGAGGGCGAGAGAGAAGTAGCAACCCCCCCTCAGGCGTGGAGAATTTTTTTGGATTTACTTTTTTGGTGTTGAACTAAAGGGGACCATGGACGAAACTAGCAGATCCAGGAAAAAGGTTCATTTTGGAGGTATGTGGAGCGTTTGTGATGAATAATTTTGTACCATATTATCTAATTGTGCAGTAATGATTAGTTTCAGTCTGTTGTCGATAATATTTTATGCACTATTTGTAGCAGAAGTGCAAGATAAAGATCAGATGATGCTCAATGCCCTGCGGGTGCATGTCCTTATTTCTCTAACATCAAATACTTTGTTCTGGAAAACTTTGACCTTAAAGTAACTTCCATCACATAATCTCTTTTGCACGTTTTTTTTATACTAAAGTAACTCTACATTCCTATTCCTAGACTCCAGTTTCTCTTCGCAGGACATTAGAGAGATTAATACTTCAAATGATGGTAAAATGTATTGCTCTATCCAGAACGTAATCTTTTTTGCTATTGATTTTTTTTCTGGCTTTGTCTGAAAAGACAAATAGTGTAACAGAAAGTATTTTCATTAAGCTTGAAGGAGAAACTGCGGTCAGGTCACAAAGTTTATTGGCGTTGGCTATTTGCTCATCCCTGCGGAGTGCTCCACCACTTTCCTGAAAGTTTTGTTGTGGTCTTCAAGTTTCACGTGCCGGCACTTTGCTGTACTTATGAGCCACAGAGTTAGTTACCCATGGTGATTTAAAATCCGGTGTTGTAGCAGCTGTCATCATCGCTCACCGTCTATCAAATGAGTTTTTTTCTCACACTGTCCGTTGAGGAACAACGCTTGACTCAAATATGTGTGGCTCTGCTACAGAAAGCTGACAGGGTGTTCCATTAGGATGTGAGAAAGAGAAGAGTATTATTACTCGGCCTGATTTTGATTGACCAATCGCGACATTTGAAGCTTTGTTATTCCCAGATAACAAAACCGCTCAAAACATATAACACGCGGTAACCTGGATGTTGCAAATCATTTAATATTACACAAAAATTAACCTTTTTAATAACATATATGATATTATATTTACAAATGATTACATCAGATATTGTGTTTCCGTCTAATCTTAAAACCGAAAATAAACTGTTTTTTTTTTTGCGGAAGATTTGCATTCGTTAAAAATGAACAAATAATCTATATTTAATATTCCTTACCTTACATATGAGGTAAATAGCCATGTAATAAGCGGGATAATGTACAGGTTGTTATTGCGAAATAAGCCCCTTCAGATACAAGATCAATTCTGCGATAACAACCGGCTGCCTATACATTATCCTTTACTTAGATACGATAACCAGTGTTTATTATATATTCGGATAGCTGTTATGTCTTGATACTAAAGTCCTCTGTTCTTTTTAATGCAGAATGCTATCACGCAAAATCAGGTATTGCTTTGCACAACCTGGATAATGTACAACCTGACACAACACGTCTATAAATGGTAATGTCAAGCTTCGAGTGTGATGAATCACTTGCACACCCAAATGAATCAGTTTTGATCTATTCGTTTTAAGTAATGCACCAAAATATGTCCTGTGTGACTGCATACTAATTTGATTTGATTCATTTGCATATGTGTGCCAAGTAGAGACATTTAGTCTAGAAAGTCTTTTTATAGATACTTTAAAGATATTTGCATTTATTTTCATAATGAAGCTTTGAAATCTAACCCTTCACGTTTTTATTAACCAGTATATGAAACAGACCTCGTTTAAAACATCAGAAACCACAGATAGATTGGGTGGACATCTTACATTAGCAGTGATAAGGGATGTCTGTGAAGAATTACGCTGAATTTAAACCTCCTTTTGTTTGCACATCAAAACGTTTCAGCTCAACAAAGAATTGCGCGTCTGTAACTTTAACAGCTAACCAGTGAGTAGGTTGGAAGGGGAAAGTGTTGAATCCCACGCAGCCTTCTGACTACTGATATCATCGTGTATCAACAGAACCACAGAGGACAATCCAAATGGTGCAGTTTTCGAAGCTACAGCCCGTACAAGAACCAATTCCTCAACTGTGTCATTAAGGAATAAATATTGTGGATATTTCCTAGTTGCACAGTCCTGTTACTCAGGGAGAAGATTTTTATTATCATCATCAGTTATGCCCTCTTACTGGCTTTACTACCTTTCAATACTGTTTGTTGTCTTTATGTACTTCACCCACAATAAGGCAGTTCATTCATTGTTTACGCATCCTTATGTCTTTTCAAACCCGTATGCTGTTATTTTTTAATTCATGAATACAAAACTTTCATGTATTTTTGCAAGGATGCACAGTAGACAAGCGCCAGATGTGTGTCATAATTAATCATTATTATCATGTAATCTTATTTAGAAATGGTGCATCAAATTTAGTCGCTACACCATGTAAGACATAATGCAGGGGTGCATTCCGGAACAACGACGTAAACGTGAACCAACATAGTACGATGCATAGCAGGGTTTCCCGCAGAAAATGTGTTAGTTAAAGTGGTAGGGTTGGGCAGGTGGGCGGGGCAAAGGCCGTGGCAAATAAAGGGGCGGGGCGTATGCGTCATGATGAAAATTAAAATATTTTAATAGAATAAATAAATAAAATATTTATTTTTAAAACACTCAAATAAAACTTAATTTTGAAGAAACTATGACAAAAAATCAACACATACTAGATTATTAATGAATTTAAATGTTTTTAACCGATACCTCTAATGGGAATAGCTGCGTGAAACTTAAGGGTTAATAAACACAAACTAAAGCAGATGTTGTAGAACGTCTGGCGAAAGATGATATAGATGGTGCAAAAAAATGTAAAAATTGATTATTTCCCACTATTAATTACATTATCTTAAAGGAGTGTAACTACTGTAGCATGTAAATAATGCACATAAATAAAGTGAGCAAGAGCGCTCAACAATTATATCTAATCAACAGGCACGTGAAACCTAGCTAGCAGGTTGCTCAAACAACAAAATCACCAGCTAACTTACTTTAAATTTGAAGAACTATAGACTAATACAATAACAGGCTTGAATAACCCCAAAACATAAGTCCACTTACAGTTCTCACAGACAAGTGTTTTATCAACTGGCTATCCTCCAGACATGACGGACCACGTCTTATCTCATTTCGGCCGTGTGTTGCGCGTGCACGCTCGCGGTGTGAAGCGCGTCTGCGGTAATCTCCGAGATGTTTTATCAACTGGCTAGTTATCCTCCAGACAGTGATGGTCCAGACCATGTCTTTCTCATTTCCGCCGTGTGGGGCACGTCCCCGCATGCGGTGTGATGCGCGTACGCGCTATTCTCCGAGATGCACTTCTTGTTGAAGGTTTTTATTTATTGTTTTATTGTTTTGTTTTTATTAAGCTTATTGTTTTGTTAAGAACTTTGGTTCACCTTGAGTGTTGTAAAGGGCTGTATAAATAAATGTTGATTGAACATAATCTACCGTGCCGCGCTAAAAGCCTCATTCGCGCCGCGAGATCTCCAGACGCGCCCCAATGCGTCTTCACATTGACTTAACATTGAAATCACTCGCGCTTAACGCCTCTACCACGGCTGGTGTGAACGCAGCTTTACGTCACTTCTCCCAAGGCTTCCCCAGGGGAAGGAAGTGCACATGCGCAGTTTTTAAATGCAGTGCTTTAATTCTGTTTACAAACTTAAAGACATAAAATAATTTTTTATATATAAAGAATGATGGATATAGAATGTACTACATGTTTTTTGCTTATTTTGTTCAAAAGCATGATCAATGTAAGTCTACATATTATAATAACAAGGAACTATGCTTCTAACGACAGGTGAAGAGCTGTCGTTCAAACCGCACAAGTTTGCGATGCAGCTTGTGAATGTTCGTTTGAACTATGGTTTCGGGAAACACCAAATCGTTGAAGTTTGTCTGTAACGACGAAACTTACGACAGTAGTTGGCTAACAAAGCTTTTGGGAAACCCACCCCTGGTTTGGTGTCAATGTGTTACAATTTGTTCTTAATTTTAACATAAACTGAATAAAATAAAATAAAAATGTACATCTTTATTTCACCAGAACATATTATAAAGTCCTTCACAAAAATGCAACTATCTCAGCTTTTTGCTCAAAATTTTGTTTTTGAAGAAACCTACCCATATTTGAGAGGTGATAAAAGAGAACTAATGAAGGTAGGATGAAACTTTTTTTTTGAAAGCAGTGGGTCTGTTCTTTCATTTGAAATATTGTATGTTTATATATTTAAAGAAGAAAATTTTCAGGAAGGCATTAAACTTTTGTGAAAATCATGAAAAATGCTGGCACTGGCTGGCAACTTAAAAAAAAAAAAACGCCGGCGGGTATAACAATGTAAAAAAATGAAATCAGTGTGAAATCATGCTTATGATATTATAGTCTGGATTTTACAGGTAGGGTCACATATTAAATGATATTATATTGTATTATTATACACTCTAAGCAGGATTGTGTAGCTGCGTAGGTGCATTGTGACTAGGGATGGCGAAAACGAAAAATTTTCTTGACCGGCCACCGAGCCTCATTAGCCGGTTGAAACCGGTTAACCGATAGTTTAAAATATGCTATGCTATTTAAAATAACAGCCATTTCTAGGTATGTGACATAATGACGTAATACGCACGAGCGCTTTGTTCCCACGGCTGTGTTCCCAGCAGGTATTCAGCGCCAGACACGTTGGTGACTTAGGAAATCTGTCATATCTTTGCTTTGTGAATACCTCTAAAGCGCATATACTAGTGACATAAATTACTTCCTCACGTTGATTCTCACGTTCGAATTTCCAAGACACCTGTCGTAAGAAGAAAGTTATAAGCGAAGCAAAATTTCTCTCGTGTTTGGCATTGAAATCCTATATGAAGGCGAGTATTTTTTTATTTCAAACCAAATACTTTTGATAGAATATACATTTAACTTGAATTAGGTGAAGTTTGGGATTGATTGTAACATTCGCATGTGCTTTTTTAAGATCCGCAAGTGACGTTGTTGTCAAAAGCAGAATCGCCCATTCAATCATATTGGCTTCCAAAACTTCTCCGTTTTCATCAATCCGTGCAGTATTTTTCAAAGTAATCATACAGAACGAAGGATTAGACTCTCTAGATTACATTATTGGCATAATTTTGTCAAACATATCAATAAATACATGCATGCAACATGCATGCATTTATTGATTTATTAATGATAAATAACATAATCATCAATTAATGTATTAATAATATCTGACCATTTAAATTGCTCGCCAGCATTATTAGTCAATTAAGAAATATTAAAGAAACAATGAAATGTTTCTTTAATATATAAAAATACAGCAATTTTATTTGAGAGGGCTTTGATTTCATATGGAAAGATATGCGTGGATTGATGCTCTGGGTTTCATTAATTAGTGGTTAATCAAAAATAATAACATTTTTATATATCTTTTAAAAAGATGTCATCTTAATCTTGTTGGGCTTTTAATTACCTACAATGTGGTGTTTGAATTATGCAAATAGATCAAGAAATGAGGAAGTTATGATATTTTAAAGTGTTTGGTCAAGCAGGAGAGGTCACAGTTTTTCATAGTTTTATCGTTTTAATTGGGTACAAAAATGCCCCCTAATTTTCGAGATAAAAAATTCCATAACTTTCTTAATAATTATCCGATTTTAATAATTTAAAAACCATGTTAAAGTTCTTTTTATTATCTATCATATGGTTATAATTATATATGAATTTTCTAGTATTTATATTTTTTTGTCACACACCTACCATTTCGAGCCGCGCCTGCAATTTCGCAACTTGCATCTCTCTGCGCTCTGCCTCCGGCTCACACACACACACAGACCTCACAACACTTTTTAAATCCCCTACAGCGCGAAACATAAGTCCCGCAAACCCGGCGCCGTGCTTAGTTTCGAAATAGTTTAGGTACTAGGTGATCGCGTTGAACTTGAAAATAAAGGCGTTTGTGAAGCTCGTTTGAAAATTGCCGCGGCTCATTTAAGAAAATGACAGCTCAGAAGAGACTGCGCTTTAGTTTGGGGTAGTAATAATAAAGACATAGGATGATCATCATCACCTTTTCTGTTACCACTGAAATATAGATGTAATGTATTTCCAAATCTAAACCCATCTTATGCGGAATGTTGCCTAATAGACTGCAACACGATAAAACCAATGGATTAAACGGGCACCTTCAGAATGTGTAAAAGACGCACCGGCCAAAGCAGGTCTCGCACTGTGTTTGTTCTAGAACAAATGCAGCAAAGATATTTAATGCTTGTGTGAGGCATATAGGCCTACGCTGAGTTTTATTTATTTACGACGAGGTGCGTTCTAATTAACAATGCAATGCAAGTGAAAGCGCCGTGCCGGCGCCTTCATGCACGGACCGGTAATTATATACTCTGCTATATTTGCTTTTTATTTATTACATACATGCATTTGGTTGATGAAACATTTATTAAAATTAAGATACAATTTATACAAAACGAAATTCACTTTAAAGAAATGCTTTCTACAAAGCAAAACTTAATAAAGTGGTAAAAATCATGGCTGAGGATTTACAGAAACAAAACTCACTCTGCACTTTACTGTTAGCCTAAAAGACATAAATGTTAATAATTTGGAACACAACCAGGAGAGACTTTAATTTTAATTATTTTATTGCTGTATTTTATTTAATATTCGAATAAAGGAATTTATCAAAAAATAGCCTGTAGCATTTACTTTTCGCAAACCTTGTGAGCATGCGAAACCAAACGCAGTGACCTCCGCCAAATGTTTTTTTATTGGTTTATAAAGTACAAACAGAGCAGTTAGGAAAAACTGAGTGTGAGGGATTTGTTCACTTCACACAAAATGATCTTGGAAAGAAAGAGATGACTAACTGTAGTAGGGTTTAGTCCACTGTCTTTAATAGCCTAATTTACAGATCCCTTTTTTTAACCGACAACCGACAACTTTGACCGGTTAACGTTGATACGGTCAACCATCGGTCAAACGGTCATCGGTTAACATCCCTAATTGTGACGCAATTTCCTATTAACCTTGACAAACATGATGCCATGGGAACATGCGAGAATGAACGCTCCCCCCAAGATGTTTGGTTCGTCTTAAGAGTGTAGCCGCACAGACGATTAATCTCAACAACATAAAAAAGTCTCTTGATTGGCTTTGTTTGGTCTTATCATTCCTTCCATAAAACGTAGTCAATATTTGGCCTTCTTGAGCTCCCTCTGAGGACTGTCTTGTTTGGCTCCATTATGGGCCAAATGTTCCCTGTCTTACAAAGAGTTTTATATTGGTTGCAATTAAACAGGGTAAGCAGTATAGTTGTTGTAGCACTAGTGGTATTAGCTGTGTCGTTTTTGCCATCTGTTTATTTTGGATTCGCTATTTGATCACCGAGTTACTTTACGTCCATCAAGACCGATCGAACCGCGTGTGGCCGAGGAATTTCCCTCATGCTGGTATTGATTCTCAGTTGTGTTCATTTGCATGTTGAGGTGAAATTGTAAGCACCTTTGTTACTTTATTTATTTGTTTCCTGGAGCACAGTTTGTGTCGCATTCACTGAATGATTAAATTTGCTGAAAAAGTGGCACCTGGGACGTGGTGACATATGGCATACAGTGAGACCAATTTTGTGACTAGACAGTATTTTAATCCTATATGGTATTATGTAACCCGAACCTTTTCACATAAAAAAAAAATGTGTTGCTCTTTTTGTTCTTTTTTGCACATTTTGTATTCAGTGTGAAAGCGATGATGATGTTGATTTGAATGTGATGTTTCAGGCTTTCAAAGTTTTAAGTGTTAGTACTTGAACTCAGTCACACCAGAAAGTTTCAGCTTATTCTTTGTGTGTGAAACAAAACGTTATCTAAAATGAATTTTAAAGTATGGATTGTGAATGATATAAAGCTTTGAAATATGATTTTAAATGCATGTTTTGTGACTGTGTTTTCACAGATGCCCGGGCGGACCGGTCAGAGAGGCGCAAGCTCTTTCGACATTACACTGTGGGATCGTATGACAGTTTTGATGCATCAAGGTACGATTAAATATTTTCTACTCCTGAAAATGCTTTAAAGATTGTTTGCTTAGTTTTATGTACAAAACTTTATTTTTTCTTGTACTGGGGTGGTAGCCCTCAAAGGTAAATTTTTGTACTTTTATGGGTATACAGCACATTATAATGTTGTATCTTTTATATTTGTGCAAAATACAAAGTCAATGCAAAGATGCGATCAGAAACGTCCTCGCGTGGGACGATGAGAATGACGCGATATGGGTGGCGCATTTGCTGCGAAAACCCGCGCTATTATCCTCAAACGCTTCTTCGCCCAAGTTGAAAATATTAAACTCGAGCGAAAAATTCGAATGACACAAATGTAAATCCCGCGAGTAATCTAGAGCGAGGACCGCGATGCCCCGCGTTTGGTGTGTACGTAACATAAGGACCTAATGTGTACCTTTAAGGACCAATTTTAAGGGGTACAAAACATTTAACTGTACCTTTTGAAAAGTTACCATTTTTGTAAAACATTTTCTGACAATGTAGCAGTTTAAAATCTGAACTACAAAAATATTTGTGATTTAAAGGCGGGGTGCATTTTTAAAAACACTATGGAAAAGGGTGTCGGGGCGAGTACCAAAACACACTTGTAGCCATCAGCAGTAAGGGGCATGTTTACTAACCGATATCATTGCCTGGGTTGCGTATGTGTGGGGCGGGTCTATCAAAAGGAGGTCAAGATTCTATTGGGGTAGGGGTGTCTTTGTTTAGGTGATTTCGAATGTCAACATTGGCTTTCAGAAATCATGCACCCCGCCTTTTAACAAGGATATAGTCATAATTCATATTTAAGTATAATAATTAATTCAAGTATTTTTTTCACAGGAGTATTTTGGGGTAAAGACACATGTAAATTTGCAAATAACCCTAAGCTAAATGTTTTACTTATTTTTATTAATGTCACTAATTATTTTCACGTCACTGTACCGAAGTGCAGCGTGATCATCCGTTTGCGTTTTCATCCATCTATTGATTAAAAAAAATAAAATCCCAAAACTTTGCCATCTCACTGTCATATAACACCAAGCGTTGCGCAAGTACATTGTTACTCACAGGGGTTTGAAGAGTGTGAAAACTCTCTTTAAATGGTTATGTAAGCAACGCTTGAGCTTCAGGTCGTCACTGCGTCGCATAGACATTTCATGCCATTTTAAAAATTGCCCTGTAACGTTATGATGTCACATTATGATTGATTCATTTTAATTGAACAAAGCATATTTAAACCCCTGATGACAGTAAGATTGTGTAGACATATCAGATGAAATAGCTGTGAAGATGGACTGTGATTGAATAAAAAGTTGTTAATCATTTTAAGGCACAAATCACCCAGGTTTACTTTTAAGCTAGGCTTACAGTGATAGATCACCCAAAAATAAAACATTGTCAACATTTACTCACCCTTATGTTATACAAACCTGCATTAATTTATTTATTCTGCTAAACACATAGGACATTTTTGAGCAATAGTTGTAACCAAATTGACTTTCATAGTAGTATTTTTTCTATGGAAGTCAATGGTGCTTTTGTTTCCTGCTTCATTATAAATATCTTCCTTTGTGTTCAGCAGAACAAAGAATTTGATATAGTTTTGCAACAAAATAAGGGTGATTACATTTCATTTTTGGGCGAACTATCCCTTTAAGGCAATAAAATCAATGCTTTATTATTTTAATCTAAAATTATCAAACTCTACGATTAAAAGCTTGTTTACTATGAACTTTTACAAGTTATTTACAAAGGAGTGCTAAAATTATAAAGAAGACAGATCCCCTTGCATCCGGCTACACTCCTACCCAGCTGACACACCCCTCGCTCGGAGCTGGTTGTCATGGAGACAGAGAGTCCATGGCAATGCAGTGCCGACTACTTCCTGCTGCAGGGAGCTTGAGTGACGGGCAGACAGAGGGACATAAGTGATTTTAGGTGAAACTGCTTAAGCGTTTAGTCTGTCGTCACAAATACAAGCACAATATCTGCTAGAAGTGACAATCCTGTTAACGGTTTATGCGTACATTGAGTAAATTTGATATTGTGATATAGGATTTTAGTATAAATGTAATAAATACCCTTTACTAAAGTGATCATGTTTGGGATATTTTAACAACTATAGTTTCTTGCTTTAGTTTTAGGATAACCCAAACTGACATTTAGGCCTGGTAGCGGTCCATGACTGTACTAGGATGCAACAAAGCTTTTTTGTAATGAGATCACCATACTTGAATGCCGTAAATGCATTATGAGCAAATAATAATTCCCGGCTACTGAGCCCCCTAACAGGCCGGGATATTAATGACCTTGTTGCTCTGTGACATCGCCACAGTGTCCCCTTCAAAGCAGATTATGTTGCCATGACAACCATGCATCGTTCTGCGAGAGTCAGCACTCTACCTTTAGAGCTCAGAGTACTTTTAATACATCAATAAGGCTTTATCTTATAGTTTAAGACTGTATGGGAAATAAGTACATTCTGTGGTCAAAGGTTAAGCCCATTTTATCGATATTGCAGTGGAAGTAGGGCTGGGAAAAAAATCGATTTGATTTTAAAATCGAGTTGGCAGGTCAAATCGATTCATATTTTAAAAAAATCGATTTTTTTAGATTTTTTTCTCCCCCTCTGCAGTATACAGCAGTACATACAGTGTTTCCCAAACATAGGCTCTACTGGGCATTCCGCCCAGGTAAAATGGACCCGCCCAGGAAAAAAAATCACTTTACGAATTTCCGTATTTTCTGAACTCGACTGGATGACCCGTGTTTTGTTGAGAGAGCCCGTGAAGATGCACGCGTCATAAACTCATTATCCAGCGCATCATAAACTCATCATCCAGCGCGGCAAACTGGATCAACTGCAGCACATACGCATATGCTTATGTGCATATGTGTTTATAGCATCCAAGTTGGCTTCATTTTGCGTCCAAGCACGTTGTGTCTCTCCCGTTGAGTGTCCGTTCACGTGCTCTTCGTTTCTCAATGAATTGGGTGCGAGCGACGCGAAGCAAGCTCAGTGTCACATTGTATCCTTTATGTTTCTGAACTTGAGCAGAGTTTTACCATTAGAGGTCTTTCTTCCCTGAGAGGACCCGTACGGTTCCGGGTTTATATTAGAAATGGTCAGTCTGGTCCGGGTCGGTCCTAGTTTATTACTTTGAGTCCCAAGTATGATTAATATTGTGTGTAAAACCCGATTCGACCGGAGAACTGCCGTGAGCGCTACCTAAAGCTCGAGTGAAGTTTCAGCGTGCCTCCGGTTTCTATGGTGATGACAACTGGCTCTTGTTGCGCCCACGCGCTGCATTTTCTTTAATCCATTTTTTTATAATCTAATCTATACTATTAATAGACCATATCTTTTCTAAAATCTAAAAAGTTTGCACAGAGATTGTAGCAAAAAGCAGTGCTAATGTCAAGCCCATTGCACTGAACGAGCAAAGCTAAAGCTGACTCAGGATATAAAAAAACGCTAAGCTGTAATGTAAAGTCTGTCATCAGGACAGCAAGTAAACTTTTAAATCTGAAATAATGAGTGGATTAAGCTTTTTTAATCGGCAAAAGAGAA
This sequence comes from Paramisgurnus dabryanus, assembly GCF_030506205.2. NCBI lineage: Eukaryota > Metazoa > Chordata > Actinopteri > Cypriniformes > Cobitidae > Paramisgurnus > Paramisgurnus dabryanus. The sequence continues at coordinate 14,826,293 of NC_133359.1, read as the reverse complement.
ATAGAAAGCAGAAGCAGTAAAAGTGCCTATCTCTAGAAATTATTACCATTATAACATCAGTCACATTTATAATCTATAGACCTGTCCTGCACTGTCTTTTAATATACTGTACATAGTATTGTATATATTGAGTTTGATAAAAGGGGTCGTCAAATTGCTTCATATACCAGTGCAAAAACAGAAAGTGTTTTCGTGGTGCTTTGACAAACAGTGTCAGCTTTGTTCATGACAAAGAAAGTTTGGGGTGGTTAGATTAATGAACTATAATGTGAAATTAATATTAATGTTCAATAATTCAAAGTATTGTGTTGTGTCACACATTATTAGTTCTGTGTCACATGTATAGTAGACCATTTTTTGTCAGTGGATTATAATGATTGCCCTTTTCACCAGCTACCACCACAAGTAAATTTCAGATCTGTGGGAAACACTGACATACATTTTGCATTCGCCAATCTTCATTCCTTCCCAATTTTTTGTTGATGCATTTTAATTAAATATAATAAATATATATTTTAAAAATATATATAGTTTGCAATTATTTTGTTTTAAATGGGGTCGGGGAAAAAAAATCGATTCGAATCGTAAATCGAGTTTTTTATAAAAAAATCTTAGATTTTTTTATGGGGACGAATCGCCCAGCCCTAAGTGGAAGTTTTAATGGGATTACAGACGTTTGACGTTATCAAGGGATCTTAGTTGCAGGGTGTTTGTATTACAGGCCAGTAAATTAATTAAACCTAGATATACTGTACATGACCTCAAGTGATTTTATTTTAAGATCTTTACAGTCTGAACAGTTTTAAGCTCAAAGTCAAGATACAATGTGCAAATGGGAAATTTGCTGTCAGGTTTAAACTCAATATCTTAGACTGATATCTTGAATGTTCGGTTTGCTCAAATATAGTGTATTTGTGCCTTCTGTGGTTAAACACTTTGATTAAATGATCTGTTTGTGTGGAAGGTGTGATTTAGAGAAAGATATAGACGGTGTTAGGCACAAGGTGTGATGTCATTCAGGACAAATAGTTTAGTTGCACTTCTCTGTATACCAAAAACTCGAGTTTAAAGTACCTAGAATTGTAACTGTTACACTAAGTATTTATCCCTGCAAAATCGCTTTTAGTCTTTTTTAATGATTAGTTATTTTGTTTTACTGTAATTGCTCTCTGTGTCTCACTCAAAAAATTTTATTTATTATAAACTAATGGCTCTTGAAAGCCTTTCTGATTATCATTTACCAAGTACATGAATTAAAAATAAATGTATGACCCAAATTTTGCTTTCTAATGCTCTTTGATAACAAAATAGTTAAACCAACAAAGAAAACTTTTATTATTTGTTAATCATTTCATTCCAAACCTGTATGCTGTTTTTTGTATAAAACAAAAGAGAATTTTCAAGAAAATGTACTTAAATCCAATGTTGCCAAGTCTACATTTTCCCTCTGAAATTGGTTACTTTTAAACTGTTGCCACAGGGGTTTTTTTGCACCGGGGTAAAGGGTTTCGTTTATCTGCTGTCTTTCTTAAATCATAATGATCTTATTTATAAAGTCTGACAGTGTTTATAATAACTTAGTGATTATTAAGAAAAAAAATTAATGCATAGATGTGAATGTAAAATATGTATTTTAGGTATTGGAGTGGCGTATTTTAAATCTTAGCGTTTGACCTAAGACCATTATTTTTGTTGTTTTAATTGGCCATTACGATGTTTTTTACGCAGACCTGGCAACCCTGCACAGATCTTTCCATACAATAACAGCTCATCTAACCAGGGCAGTCAATCCCAAAAAAAGGATTAAAGGAAACAATAAAGCAGGTTATGTGACTTGTATGCTCTATACTGTATCTTATGAAGTCATACAATAGCTTTGTGTGAGAAACAGACTAAACTGTAGATTTTTAAATTGAAAATCTTGCTCTTTGCTTAAACTCATAAAGCACAATGTCTGCCCTCATATTTGACCTTGTGTCATGGTCACTGAATTGTGGCTGTATGGAAAAAGCTATTTAAATGGTCTCTAAAATACATTTCACAGAAATAAACAATAGCATTCAGGTTTAAAGTGACATGAATGCAGGTATATGATGGCAGAATGTAGTTTTTGAATGGCTAGTGTAGCCTGTAATAAACTGACCTTTTCATTGTACTAGATCTAGGTCTTATATAGTTAGGTGAAAGTTACAGATTACATGGCTGTATTTTGCTTGGTACAAGTGGGATTTAAATCTACTGAGGCGCTTGCAGTAACTTTGTTGGCACGTGCTGGAACATTTAAAGTCCATCGCAAACAATAGTCAACGATGGATAAGCGTTGTGTTATGTAACTGTGACGTATTTGGACAAGATTACGAGCAAATATTTCATTTTCGCAGAAAACGAATTGCAAAAATGAAATTCAAACCACACTGACGGATAAAAATACATTTATATTTAGTCGCGAGCTCAACTGAGGCCAGTGCGCGCGCGAACACATTCTTCCCCTCTCTTTTGCGCTCTCTCATTCTGTGGCACAGTAAACCGTCACTCTCTCTCCTTCTCTCTCTCTCTCTCTCTCTCTCTCTCTCTCTCTCTCTCTCCCTTTCTCACTCACTCACTCTATCTCTCGCCATACCCATTCCTCCAAGATTACCGCTCATGTTTTCCTCTGGTGATTTTCATCCTTCATCCGGCGGTTATGTCTCGCGCTTACGGCACGCTATCGCGCCGGTTACCGGGCCTTGCCTCTCTTAACCGGCGTCGCAGCTCGTTCTTCGACAGATAAAGTCGGCGGCGCGTTATTCCAGCGGTTACAACTCTCACATCGCGCTCTTCGTCGCAAAACATGATGAATTCCTCTCAGCCGACGCCTGTCAGGATGAGGCATCACTCCGCGCGCGCCGCGGTGGCGATGATGAGGATGATAGGCTGCAATAACGGTCGTTATGCGCGCAATTTTCTCCACAGCGACTGCGTGATCAACGAAAAGACGGTGGTGCTGCAGAAGAAGGATAACGAGGGATTCGGTTTCGTGTTGCGAGGGGCGAAAGGTAGGAAATCAAGACGGACGCTGTCGTCTCCATCGTCGTCTCCGCCGCCTCATCGTGTGTGCTTGACTTCATTCTGTACACACTCGTGTCGAGATGTCTGTCGTTCATTTATTTCCTTTCCCTCCCTCGTGTTGTCTCGTTTCAAATCCATCTCACTTAACGTCATTTTTGTTGATTTCAAACCGCGTCATCGCGCGCGCGCGCTTCATCTGATGTGTCTGCAGCTGCATGCATTGCATCCATGTCGAGAACTTCTGGATTGATGCACTAACAGAGTCATCACTTGGCTCTTGTGAATTTGAATGGTTTGGTCAAATCTGTCAAGTGTAAACACAGACCCCCACCATACACCCCCTGGTCCATGTGCTTGGCTTGGGTTTGTCAATGGGGACGTGGGTGCCCGAGGACTGCATTAGGGCTCTGGCACTTTTGCTTCAAAGCTTGCTGACAGTCATCCTCAGTGGCCTCTTTCTATTACAACACATAATCTGTTTTAAAATTACTCATACCCATTTACATAAGCTCAGGCAAACATTTAACTATCCAATGCGGTAATATTTCGAGAAATGCCCCCATCCACAACCGCAATGCTTTAGTTTCCAGACAGCCAGTGCACTACAGAACGCTTGGAGTTTGGAGCGTGAGTTAGGAGTGCTGCACTGTGACTGCTCGCTGCATCAGGGCATTGCTTGTGTCTGTCAGGCTTCGGACCAATAGTGACAACCATGCATGCATTTTCTGTGGTTATATAAATGTCCCAACTACTGCATTCATTTTTGATTTGGTTGGATGGATGCATTGCAGCTGGCATCATGCGCTCCTTGACATCACCAGTTTGCATTTTCACGTTGTGTTTTTTCATATAAAAGCATGCTGTTTTCAGTAGGTCTGTTAAGCTTAATTCTGAACTAGCCAAAAGCTATACTGTATAAAATCTTTGCAGTCCAACATTAGGATTCACCTGGGCCTAAAACAACTATCCCAATGTACTTTATAATCTTAATCTTTGTTTTATCTGGATCTTTAGCTGATACACCCATTGAGGAGTTCACCCCCACTCCGGCCTTCCCTGCTTTGCAGTATCTGGAGTCTGTGGATGAGGGTGGGGTGGCATGGAAAGCTGGTCTGAGGACTGGGGATTTTCTCATTGAGGTAAGGGTACAAATAGGCTTACATTTTTTTTTGGAAAGACAAATGATTTGCTGTGGTTCAGAGTTTTAATGCTTGCTGAGGGGATTTGAAGGTCTCAGATCAGCTGAGAAGTGATGTCCATCCAGGGGAACTTCTTCTCAGGCTTGCTGAAAATTATTGACACATTGAACAAACAAGAAAATGTTTATGCACAGTCTGGGTTGTGAATATGAGGAAAGGTCATGGTTACATCTTTAATGAGATAGGGAAGCTTAGAGACGCAGGAGGAGAGCGGTTCTGGAAAAGCTGTGAAAGGACAGTGATGTGTCCTGTGCAAAAACTTGGTTTCTCTGTGTCTTGGACACATCTGACATCTTCTGAGCCTTTGGTCTTGGTTATGTTTAATCTGCTAACCTTTGTATGCCATCCTGCTTTTTATGTCATCACATATTTTTTTTTCACGTTTTTAATGAAAAGAGTCTTAACGTTGACATTGCAAATTCATTTTAAAGTTAAAAATGTCAGGCCAGTGATCATCTATCAGTCTAACTCTGTAGAAGTTGAGCTTTAAATTTGATGCAGTTGTCTGAGAGTGATCTTGCATTTATTGGATGTTGTAAATATTTAATGTCTCGGAAGTACTCTGGATCTGTAAGCTGTCAAGCCAAAGAAGCAGCGGAGGCAGATGAGAAATGTCGTGATAAGGGATCACACTGATTGTTTTCAATCTAAATGTAGGATAAACCACCTTGTTATCTCAGATTACACTGTGGTTTGGTTTAAGCTATGGGACTGCATTAAATGATTTTCATTGTTATGGCTTTATGCTAAGGTACCCAGAGGAAATGTATATTACTCATAGGTGGATCTTTCATAGCTCAGGAGACTTGTAAGAGGTTTTGGAAATGTCTTGTTTAAGTAATTACTTCATCTCTGATGTTTTACTTTAGAGAATTGGAAATTAATGGGACATTTGTGTCCCATTAATGGAAGTAAGGTTCTTTGAGGAACATAAAGTGGTTGTTCTCTGGCATTGCTGTGAAGAACACTTTCTAGCATCTTTATTTTAAAAATGTTAAAAAAAATGTATGACCAAGGAAGAAGAATTTGATGAGAACTGTTCATAATAAATTTTGTGACTTTTCTGTGAGCACAATGTATGACATTGCATGCTTCACTGACGTCGTTTGAGATTTTTCTGGAAAACAGCCTCGCTTGACCCCTCAGTTCTGGTGTAACTGACAAGCAAAGACTAAACGCAAGACATGAAAGCATTGGATAAAGCGTCCTCCTCTCAACATCAGCATAAAAAAGTTCATTTGCATGCAAAATTCAAGAGAGCACTCACTGCGTTAAAGAACACAGAGCAGATCTCTGCAGTTCATAGGCTGAGGAAGGAGGAAAATGATTGGCTGTCATGAGTGGCTAAGATTGCATGAATTATTGCTTCTGTATGTTAATCCAGGAATCCAAATGTATCCAAGCTTGAATTGGTCAGTGACAAATGAATTTTGACGAGAAAATGTTTATTGCGATCCTTTTTTTGACTTAATGGTAACAGTTTCTGTTATCTAATGTAGTTATCTCTATCAGTATGTAGTATAGGTAGTTGACATGATACGTTAGGGCAGTTCACTGTACTCCAGTGTGACATGGCATCCCAGCAAGCAGTTTTGCTTTTAAAAGACGCCTATAGCCGTCTAACCCCAAGCCAGTTGTATAGACTAACCCAAGGCAAAATTTGGGCTGTTGGTAAAAGTTTAATGGACGTTTAACATAGTCCAAAAATAATCATTTGTAATCACTGCTGACTTTGCTTACGTGATGGAATAGGGGTGTCATGATTCTCCAAATCCTCGATTCAATCACATTTTCGATTCTAAGGTCGCGATTCGATTCTCTATTTTTACTTTTTTTTTTTTAAGAAAAGGTTGCTATGCCTTTTTTAGACTAGACTTTTATGAAATATAATATCTGACCTTGAACCCGGAGATGCCCTGCCATGTTAGTCGTGCTGCCAGTTAAAAAATATGGTACACGCACATGACGTGATAAAATGAAACTTCCTGTCAGATGAACATTCCTGTCAGTACTTTGCACCTTAAAAACGCGCTTTTATTACCGTCAGACGAGATTGTGAGACTATACCCCAATAAGTCATGTTTAAATGCTGTTTTCATAACTCTTAAGCAACTGAAATAAGTTCTTGTGAAACTTAAACGGATCTCAGTTCAGAGAAACGACTGGTCCTATCACAGACGCCATTTTGCTGTGCACGCGCACATGCTCTGATTGAGTTCAGCTGAAAGCGTGAGGTGCTTGCTGTTTTTTGTTTCCCATGTAAAGAGCAGCTTGCGTGGTGTCTCCTGCATCTGCCATGCTATCTTTTAACTGGCTGTAGCTAGCGAAGTTAGATAAGGTTGATTTTTTTGCACTTGGCAAGCCGACTGGACGTGACATGGGGGCGTGGCATCATCAACAATTCCATTTTTTAATTTGTAGTTCGAGGTTGTGACTTAATTTCAATAGATTTCGATTTAAAATCGTGACACCCTTAAGGGGATCGCACACCGGACGCGCAGCTTGGCGCAGGATAACTCTGAGGAATCGTAGAACCGGAAGTGCACATTAAATAGCGCGAGCTTAGTCAGATAGTGTCTACTTCAAAATGCTAAATATACGGTAGCAGCCAATGTTAATCGTTAATGATTTGGGACAAATATGATGTTATTTAATGTTAAACTATGTAAGTTTGAGTAACTGTCTGAGTCATAGCTGGGCGCCGCGGACAGGAGCCACCTGTCGGCGCCAGTGTGTACACTCATAGAAAACAATGTGTTAAAAAATTTTAAACGGTGCGGCGCAGACCTGCGCGTCTGGTGTGCGACCCCCTTTAAACCTAAACAGTGAAATGATGGCTATTGTTTGCTGGGATATTTTCCCCAAAACTAATTTATTCTGCATTTTACTAATCCATTTTCGAATTTTGCATTTTAATTGAGAAAGTACATACTAAATTTAATTTATCACACCGTAGTGCCCATATAAACCAATTTGTGTAAATTATAACGTTAACGTTTTCCCGGACAGGGTTACGGTTAATCCAGGACTCGGCCTTACCTTATATAAGGAAATTCAAGTCGTTTACAAACATACCTTACAAAAACAATACTGGTGTGTATCTTAAGACAAAACAATGACACTAATAGATGTTAAGATGGGTCAATGCAAGATGTTTTTAAATTAATGCAGCTCAAACATGCATTTTAGTCTGGCACTAGCATAAGCCCTGTCCTAAACTAAAAGTTAATCATTCGTTATACTGTATAATATGATATAAGTTTATACAGTAGGTATCCTGTGCATTCTGTTATTGCAGTATTACATTCTCATACCTTATGTATAAAGTACGTCAACTATGTCCACGTATAAACGAATAACACTTCCAAGAGAGAAAGTGAGTGTTTATTTATACAAATCTATTCGTTGTCACTTCCCCCCAAATACCACAAAAAACAATAAACACGTTTTAATCGTCCTGTCGAAGATATTGACCGTCAGTCCCTCAGGAGCCAGACAAGCTTCACTGCCGACATCAGGTTGTGATGGTCTCGATTTGTTCTCTCACACCTTGGTGAATGGATGTGTTGTGGCTCAGGGCCGATCGAGCCTTACGAGCTGAGCAAGGCAAAACTCTCCCAGACATCTTGACCTCGTTTTAAGCGAAGTGCATTACAATGATGGTGAACGGTTGTAAATATCTGCTAAAATCTATTTGTTCTACCTTCCAGAAACTAGAGGATTTGAAAGTCAGTAGATCCTATAAGCTGAAAAAAAACTGTATGAAATATTCGACTGTGTAGCTTTTGAAGAGTGTTAGTGATCAACCAGGAAGCAACAAAATATGGATTTACTGAAAATATATCTACACCCACTGGCCCTTGGTGTGTGGGCTTTAGTATTTCTTTACTCTCGTCTGGTCGCTGTTATCGCATTTTTGCATCTTACTTATTGGTCTCCTCTCGTCTTTGTCAGAACGACACCGAATCTCTTCGCAGTGTAGATTTATTCAGCATGTAAGAGCTATTAGTGTGTCCATTGGTAATAAGTTATCGATACCAAAAATAATCCATGTTTTCTTGCCAATAACAAATTTGAAAAGCTCATCACCATCAATAAAAAGGAACGTAAGCTTTCATTCAGCTGCGGATAAACATAAGCATGAATGAGGAGTGTAATGACATGTTTGAGCGAAATCAGTCGTTTTATTCTGCAATTATCAATGTGATTACATCTGCCAAAACAAGTCATTACATAATTGTTCAATATTAATGCTTGATAAGAATTGCATATGCATTGCATTTAGGTCATGTATGAAACAAGATGCATCTGCTTTTATAAATGGTGGGTTGTGTACTAAAGCAACGCAGTAGTATTTTTGGTTGTAAATGTTGTCGTCATGCTGTAGGAAGATGAAAAGAAAATACTTTTCTTTGATTACACACCCCTAAAATCTGAAATGATGGCATGTTCATTGATGGATGGATGTCTTTTTGTCGGCAATACTCTCTCCAGAACGTTCTCTGTGCACAGAGAGGACCAGCAGGGTGGAAGTCTGTGGACTGTTGGAGATGCCTGCAAGCATCCTCATGGCCTGATAACCGTACAACCTGTCACCAAAAGCTGCTCATCACGCACCACAAACAGTATAGAACAGTACATAGCATTTACTGCGGCTAAATATAAAGTCACCGTCCCAGATTTATGTGATTCGCGTTTTGGACCGACGGATGACATATCAGAAGATGTAGAAATTGAAGCATTATGTTACGTACGTGATCTTTCTTTTTATAACAAAATCTGGTTACGTTACTGACCTGCCTCATGCATGCATGTGATGGTCCAGGTCTCATGTTGTAACACAGAGCAACGGTTGCCTAGCAACGGCACCAGCATTGTGTCTGAGCTCTGTGATGAAAGCGAGGTAGCGGTTTGAGGTTTTTTTCCCGTCGGAGTGCAGTACTGGGCCGCATGTAAACTGTTTTTTCCTGTTTGTACTGATACAAAAATACCCTGCATGAAGGATTCCATCACTAAAGGAGAATGACTCTTACATGCTAGTAATTTGCATCTTATGGCATCTAGCATTTAGTGGCAGGGTTTGCTCTATTTTGGCCTTTTTTTGATAATTCCTACATTGTAAGGTGATATTTTGAAATGTATTGCCGATGTTCACCATTGAGAGACTTAACAGTACGTTAGGGCTGAAAGATATATCGAAATAATCGGAATATGGCAATAAGTAGATGATTTTAATACTTCAAAAAGTTATGTAGGGGTGCACGGGACAAAGACTAACGCGGGGTTAGTTGTAACATGGACAGTTAACATTGTTGTACAAGGTTGAGCGTTTTGTTTTTCTGGTATTTTTTCATGCTGCCAAAAGACAGTCTCCCACAAATTATTAGAAGTGTATAATGTTTTTCCAGAGAATTATTGATGAACGAGTGTTTTGGTGGCATGTAAATTTTTTCATCTTATGTTTTTTTTTGGCTTTTAGGTTGGGTGGTCTAAGATACCAAATCCAATGCTATGTCATATTAATCAGTGTCTTGTTGACTAAAACATAGCATCGTTTTGAAATATGTCTGCAGCTCTTAGCAACTTTTTTGGTGGGCTTGAAAATGTGAAATATTTTGACGCAGCGGGGAAATTGTAACGCTGTGTTACAACTAACCCCTCAGCACTTACGATATGAAAACTGCTAACGTTAGCGTAATTCTTGGCGTTGTTTTAGGCTACACACGAATGATTGCTGGCTGCCAACAAAATAAATGTGCCTGTCTTATCAAAAATCATGTGTCAAATTTATTTTTGTTCATAACTTTAATATTGATTGAATAAGGACACGTCAAAGATTGAAATCTTAATGAAATGAATGGCTAAAATCAGACTTTGGTGCTCATTATCTCAGAATTTGATTTTGAAGCTGTAGTATGGTTATTACTGACTGGGTCACATATAAAAATGTTTTGTCATAATTGTGCTGCTTTTTTCTCACATATTTAGACATTTGTATCCATTTATAATTGAACTATTGATAGAAAAGGACTGAATGAATGAATACAGTGTGGATAGCTGTCTATTATAGACAGATATATAAACAATATCCACTTCAAGTATATAGACAAAATAGTATTGAAATATTTGCCTGCAAACTTAATTTTTGGCAAGTGTATTACAACTAACCCCTGCCTGTTACAATTAACCCCATCTATGGGGTAAGTTGTAACGTTTGCACTTTGTCACGTTTGGTGTAATTGTCCAAGAATGGTAAGTACTAGAAACAAACTTCAAATGTTCATTTGTAGCAGAGATGTGTGTGTTGCTTGTGTAAAAATATAATTAATCAAACTCAAATATTTTTTGAATGATTGAGCCAAACCAAAAAGCGTTAGGTTGTGTTGAGTTTTAAGTCAATGCAGATAGCCGAGGGACTCGTGAGACAAAGCAATAGTTGATTTATTTTCCCAGAAAGAATGTAAAACATGCATGTTGTTATATAATTTTGAGTTTTTAAATACATTTTATTATAATTCAAATAGATTTTACAAACTTAAAGCATTATTGTATTAAATATCATACATCACACTATCCAGCAAGATATTGATTCTGTCATTCAATAACGTGCAGCCCAGTATCGTTTAGGGGTCTGTTATGGTATCAGGTGATATCACAGGGCTTTAATTAGTGGGTAGTTGACATGAAGTAGTTTTATTATACTTTTGGGAAGATGTGCTTGGTGTGGCATGATACTGGTTGGTACTGTATAGCAGTTTAAAGACAATGGGTATCATTCATGAAACATTTGTAAATATACGAGTGAGTGATTTGTGCGTAAACAGACCTTTCCAAAAACTGTCCTCCTAATTCACAAGTACTTAGAAAACGTCAGTGTGATAGTGAAATGTGTGTATGTTAATGAATTCCAATCATTCATAAACACGGCACGCATGCACGCTCATTCATATTTAGCATAATCCCTGCCTATGCACTACAGCTACGCAAATTACAGCTGGAATCCTCTTGACTCTGGTTTGACAATTGAAAGTTACTAAGGGGACTATTTTTGGGCAGTGCATAATATCATGGTGCCTCCTGCAGCCATGTTACGGCAGCAATGTCCTTGATTATTACGCCAGAATGAGAGTATAGTTCCTAGCCATATCTGTCTAGAAAATTGTAACTTTACATATTCTGTCAGTCTTAGTACACAATGTAACTACAGAAGAGTCAAGTTTTAAATAGGAAAAACATCGAAACTCTTTGGTTATTTTTTTGCGCGATGCTAATGGTCTAATCAGATTCAATGGATTGTGCTAAGCTATGCTAAAAGTGCTAGCGCCAGATCCGAAGATTAGCTGAATGAATTCCAAAACTGTAAGAATCAAGTGTTTAACTCTAGGGGAGCTGGAAAATGAGCATATTTTCAAAAGAAGTGGAATGTCCCTTAAAGCGAGCTGAAGTACTTGGTGCTTTTCTGAAAATGACCAGCATGGTGACTCTAGAGAGCGCTTTGGATACACAGCGTGTTTTTCGGGAGACGCATTTGTTGCTGTGATCTGGAATATCCACATCATGTTACTAGTATATTAGTTTGAACAATATTACTGTATATTAAAATGCAGTAATATTAACTTTTCCATTGTTGAGTTGTACAAGTATGATGGTTGGTCAATGTAGTGTTTGTCCCGCCACTCCACTACTGTCATTGGATGGCTGTGTAAAAAAAGGACAGTGACGAGCTCTGTGTTTTTCCCAAAGTTAAAGGGATAGTTCGGCCAAAAATTATATTAAACCCATGATTTACTCACCCCCCAAGCTGTCCGTGTTGCATATGCATATTTAAAACTTTATTAACGTAAATAACTACCTTCCGGTAGCGCCGCCATCTTAGACTCCTCTGTATTCAGGAGAGAGTATTAGCGTAGTGTACGCACTTTTCTTAGTGACGTATGACAAATTCGAAGGGCGGGGGCACAGAGCAGCAGCAGAGTAGCCTCCGTAGGCTGCGTAAGCTCTCATCCTGAATGCGGAAGCAACTAAGATGGCGGCGCTACCGGAAGGTATTTATTTTTGTTTATAAAGTTTTAAATATGGATATTTCTACAACAACACCGGGCGGATTACCCTCAGAAGGCCTTTGTTTATCATTCTAGAGCCGTTTGGATTTATTTTGTGAAGGATAGACGCACTTTTTTTGGACTTTAAGGTCGTGGACCCCGTAACATTACATTTAATCAACTGAAAGATCTAAAACATTTGATAAAATATCCAAAAATGTGTTTGTCTGAAAAACGATGGACATATGCAACTCGGACAGCTTGGGGGTGAGTAAATCATGGGTTTAATATCATTTTTGGCCGAACTATCCCTTTAAAGAGTAAAAAATGAATAATGACAGCAGCACAAAATTACTCGTGATGTCGTTATGATACATAGTTCAGAAAGTTTGTACTGTTTTAGGCACCATTTACATGTGGTGGTGAGCAGGTGTAAATTTCTTTGATACCAACTAACATTTAAAAAATACGAACTTTTTCATGAATCTAAAAATTTACGCCAGAACGACGACTTCTCGTGTTTCATGAATGAGATCCAATGACCATAGTTTTGGCATCATGGCAGTGTCCAAACTGTTTTATGTATTTGAATTGAATTTTTTGTTGTAAGGCCTAAACAAGGGGTGTAAAAATGCATAAATGCATGCTGTACCTCAATCTACACCCAGCGTAAGCCCGTCCAGTTTCCCTCAATTTGTTTTAAGCATTTCATATTTGGAAACAACTTGTACTCAAATTAAATTCCTAGGCAATTACATAAAAGCACAGTGTACACTGTAATAGCAAGCACTGGTCAATTTCCGTAAAACGTTTAATCTGTGTTAGGACACAGTCGCCATACAAAAACACTGTTTACAGCATTTGTACTACGAGTGCTGTTTAGACTTCAGAAAATGGACTCGGTTAGCCCCTTTATCCTTAATGAAAATTCCATAGCCTTTCAATGATTCATTCACGGTATCTTGTGTTTAATCTCCTCTACAGAGGACTTGACCGCAGAGGTCTTATCACGCAACCTCTCTTTAAGTGTAAGCCAGGCCGAGCCGATAGCTCTGACGCTTTTCCTCCAAGTGCAGTGCATAAGAGAAAATAGATGAGTTCTTGTATATGTATGTGTGTGTGTGTGTGCTTGTGAAAAGTAGATTCCCTGTGCTCTTCATAATTATCCACACTCAAGACAAATGGGTGCCCTCCTTTCTGGAGATCACCAAGAAGAGGGAGATTGCATTTGAAGGGATAGAGTTTTGATCTGCGATGGATGATTGTCCTCTGACAACTCTGTGTAAATCTCTAAATCAGGCCAGAGGTGCAGTGATTGTCGGCTCTCTAGACCGTATTAGAGAGCGCTGCGTTGGTGTGGGGTTGTGTTTAGGAATGATAGTGGATTTGACTTAGGGATTAAGAGATGAGAGCTGTGTGCATTTGCTGAGCTGAATGATTTTTTTTATTAAGGATGAACGATATATCGGTAACCAAACAGATATCAGCCAATATTTGTGTGATTATTGTTTATTTACAGTTACAGCTAACTATTTTGTCCAATTCAAGCAGCAAACCTATACCAGTTATTTTTACAGTTTTATACATTTTATTAAATGTTTTGATAACACGTAAATGTTCATGTAAATTTTCATTTCTATTAATATTGTAAATCTGGCTGCATGTAAATGTTAAAGTCCCCATGAAATCAAAAATGACAATTCTTATTCTTAATGGAATTTTGCAAGGTTTATTATAAACAACTTATGCATGTGAGGTCATTATTTTAATTATTAAAATTAATGTTTTAATTATTTTTTAATTCATAAGAAAAAGAGCATCATGTGTTAACCCCGCCCCCTCCAATTGTCAGTCTGCTGTGAGTTCAATTTATGAATGAAATGCTCACTTTCTAGATCCAATCAATTCACAGTGTAAAACACAAGCCATGCCAGCTATTTTCTTCTTTTGATATTTTGTTTCATTTGGAAATGCAATATGGAAGTACATTATAATGGAAGTACATTTAAAGCAACATTAATTTTTTTTTACAGCTGACATAAAACACAAGTTGTCTCAATTATTGGTAAGACTTTACAATAAGGTTGTATTTGTTAACATTAGTTAATGCACAAGCTAACATGAACTAACAATAAAGTATACCTCTACAAAATTTATTTATTTTAGTTTATGTTAATTTTAGCATTTATTAATGCATTTTTTTAAACAAAAGTTGTAACTGTTAAAGGGGACATTTAACAAGACTTTTTAAGATGTCAAATAAGTCTTTGGTGTCCCAAGAGTTTGTACGTGAAGTTTTAGTTGAAAATATCATATAGATAATTCATTATAGGATCTTAAAATTGCTGCTTCTTACCTGTGAGCAAAAATGAGCCGTTTTAGGTGTGCCTTTAAAATGCAAATGAGCTGATCTCTGCGCTAAATGGCAGTCCAGTGGTTGGATAGTGCAGATTAAGGGGCGGTATTATCCCCTTCTGACATCACGAGGGGAGCCAAATTTCCATGACCTTTTTTCATATGGTTGCAGAGAATGGTTTACCAAAACCTAGTTACTGGGTTATTCTTTTTCAGATTTTCTAGGTTGATAGAAGTAGTGGGGACCAAATTATAGCAGTTAAACATGGAAAAAGTCAGATTTTTTATATGTCCCATTTAATATTAGTTAATGCACAGCACTATAAATACTGAACATTTGGATCAACTTAAAAAATCACTTTAATTGGTAACATCAAAATTTTCACTTAAACATATAAGTTAAAAAAAATGAAGTTGCCAATTAAAGTAATTTTTTAAGTTGATACAACTTTTTACTTTATACAGTGAATGAGCTAACATGAACAATTGTATTGGCATTAACTAGCATTAACAAAAATTAATAAATGCTGAAAAACTATATTGCTCATTATTAGTTCATGTTAGTTGATGCGTTTAATAATATTAACAATTAAAATCTTATTGTAAAGTTTTACTCAGTTATTTATGTAGGATTGGTGAAGCAAGTTGACATACATTTATATTTATTCTTTGTAATTTTATTTGTATTCTTTGTTTTTGAGAGTGTAGAGTCAATATGCAATCATGGGTGACAGCCAGGAAGAATCAGATTGGGTCATAACACTGGTTGAACTTGAACCCAGGTCCCTATGACCCATCAGCCCTAGCCCATGTCATCATGAGCATGTGGACAAACCCCTGGACTTCAGCTCCAGCATGTGTTCCCTTCTCATTAATAATGCTTTTTGGGCTGGTCTGTAGAAGGGTTGTTCCTTATTTTGGTGTCCTAAATGTAATAGTAAGAGGCAAAAAGGAAAAAGGCACAACTGCTATTAGAAGGTCTTAATACTAATTGTTCTGTTTAGGTACAGATGTGTATCCTTGAGGTACTAATATGCACCATTTAGGTACAAATGTGTATTTTTAATAGGGTACCGTCCCAGTGATAGCTTTTGTGCCTTTTTTCTGCATTAGTTAGTGTCTCATCGGCCTATGTCAAGATACCTCGGGTGGTCTCCTAGTTCACTAGAGTGGCATTATGTAACTACAAGGGTGAACATGGATAAACGGTTACGTAACGGTCTAGCGAGCATGTATAAGTATATATATTTGTGTGTATGTGTGCACGTCTTGTGTATCAGTATATGTGTGTGTGTGTGTGTGTGTGTGTGTGTGTGTGTGTGTGTGCGTGCGTGCGTGCGTGCGTGCGTGCGTGCGTGTGTGTGTGTGCGTGCGTGCGTGCGTGCGTGTGTGTGCAGCACACAACTTTATTCTTCTGGAAGTGACCAGATGACACAAAATCATCCTTTATGAAATATGGAGGTCCCTGTAGATTTTCTGTCACACAAACGCACATGCTCACAAAGCTAAGCTGCATGAATGGCACGTGAACGGTTGCTCTATGAGCCTTTTAAGTAGTGGAGACCAGCTCACATGTCCTCACATGTCATTGCATTACACATTTGGCCCTCACAAGTACACAAAAACCTCAACAAGCACAGACTCATTGTGTGGTACATTCGGTTACTGCGGAGAAGCAATGAAATGCATTTGGTTTATGAGTTTTTTGTATGTATTGAGAAAGTGTGACCAGAGCGACCCTGAGCAGAATTGATATGATTAGCCAAATGGAGGGATTAACGTTTTATGGTTTGTTTCCTGTGTGCTAGCTGTGCGTCGAGAGGATAACCGGCTGCTAATTTCATCAGATTTTAATCAAGTGTGGGATGCTCACCACATGTCACGCACATCTATCAGTCAAGATTTGCATGTGCATCGTGTTTCAGTAATGTCTCATTGCACCATGAAACCGCAAACATGCACAATCACAAACGTCACTGGTAATTATACAATTGCAAACTGGTGTTCCATGTACAGTATGTGTGTGTATCTGTTTGAATAAATGCGTATGTTTTTAAACATCGCTTACTTCAAAAATCCAGTTTTGCATCACAAAATATTTAACCTGATTTCAGTTTTTTGATACATAAAAAACACTGTAGATCACTGATTGGTCTGAGAAAATTGTCACTACCAGCGTCATCGCTATGATGTAAAAGATTAGCTTTAGCCTTGTGCTAGCTTGCACTCTCGTGAGTAAACCTGTTGTCATCTGTGCTCTGCTATAAGTTCCCAAACTCCCTTTAAGCGATGAAAACATCCACAGGTTGAAAATCAGGAATAACCATACCAGTTTTTTCCAGACTTGCAGTTTGTGGTGGCACATTCGAGACGCGCATGTCCGCATATATGCTTAAATGCAAGTTAAATGAGGCTCAGCGAAGTGCGTCGACCGAAGCCACGGGTGTTTGTACAGAAACTGTCATGTGAGACAGAGGTAGTTATAAACGTGATATGCAAGCATCTATTTGTGGTGATCAATTATAATTTTTTGCTGGACTGAGAAATAAATGAATGTATGGGAAACATTGCATTCCAACAACCCTCTCACTTGAGAGTTATGATGTCACAGCATTAAGCAGCACAAACATAACGGCACACCTATAATACCTCCCACTCCAAAGTGTTACTAAACTCGATGGAAAAGCTAACCAAGCCAAAGAGAGGTGAGCTGACCCAAACCAAACCATGGGGTACTATGCAATGGAAAAGCACCAATCGAGACTCATTGATGATTTCCTGATTGGTCCACTGAAATGACATTGATGAACTGTGCTGCGCCTGTTGAAAGTCTACTCTGTGTTTACATAGAAAACAATGGAAAATTAGCGCTAACGGCTATGCTAAACAAACTTGCGGTGCACCACTTAAAGCTACAGTCGGCAACACTGGAGGATTGAGATGATTTCGAATGTTTACAATTTTAATTCCCCTCCCACACAACCACAGAGCAACCTCCCATTGAGCTCGTCCTCGTCAAGCATACTTAGATTACTTACATAACTTTTAGAAATACAATAAATGGTTATTAAAGCCCAATTACCTATCGAGAAGAAATGTGGCAAGCTTTGCATCCAGCTTGAACTCTTTAAAATCTCATAGATCTCTCCACCTTGCAAAAGTCACATGGTCTGATATTGATCCTAGTTTTATTACGGTCACGGTCGCTTTCTATCTTTGTTTCCTTGGTTGTTTTCTTTTGCTTGGTTGTTCTCCTAGCTCTGGTTGTTAATCGAGGAATCGGAAGTTTGTTAGTGAATGTTTTCTCCGCCATCACGCTGCGTACTTCGTTCAACCCAACACACCTTTGAACTTCAGGCAGATGCATGTGATATTGTAACGCTAGGGAGGGTGGATCTGTGGCAAATAACAGGCACTAGGTGGAGGTAGAAGCTCTGTTTTTTTAACAGTCTAATTTATGTTATTCTATCGGATAATAGTGTCATTTTTAGTGAATATGATCTAAAAAATCTTGCCTACTGCAGCTTTAATCTGTTCATGTAGGAACTCGGATTTGAAGTATGTTTCGCACGTTAAACAAGGTGACTGCCTATTGCAATTGTTCAGTACACATGTGCACTGAACCGGAAGTCCTTTACCGATATGGTTCAATGCAGTACGTGTACCATTACACCCCTAACATTTATGCATTTTGCAGATGCTTTCATCCAAAGCGACTTACAGTGCTTTCAGTCTATAAAGTTTTCCCAGTATTTGTGTCAAACACACAACCTTTGTGTTGCTACTTAATGCTCTACCAACAGGAACACAATTATGCGTAATAATAGGAAATAATGCATGTTGAAAGAGCAAATTTTCCTGTAGCTTAATTTGTAGAGCATTGCTTTAGGAGAGCATAAGGCCGTGGGTTTAATTCCCAGGGAACACGCTTGCTGTTGAATAACAGTTTATTTTATCTATTATTTTTTGCAATTGATAGTCTATCTATGTACACGTATAAACTGTTGTGATTTGTTATACTGTTTTTCACCAACAGTAGTCCTGTGCTGTTAAGATGTCACCACATAAGGCTGCTCTGATGGTAAAACATTCAGGTCAGGGGTTAATTGTATGTTTTATATAATGTTTAATGAATCTTTGCATTCAATCCTTGTTGTTCAGAAGAGAAAGCTTCTTCACAAATTCTCAGTTTGTGTTATAATGTAAAAGGTCTGTTGGGTTTGAATAATACAGGGGTGAATAAATAATGATAGAGTAAACAATGTTCTGGTTCTGGTGCTTCATGGGATTTGGCCCGAGTCCATCATAATGAGATTATCTAGATGAAGTGGCCATGGTGAGATTGTGCTGTTTTGTGAGCTTTATCTACATCTGGTCCCAGCACTTCCTAAATGAGTCCAAATCTCATTACCGGCCTGTGACTTGCTGAGAAACTGGAGGTCAGTGTGAATGCTGGGAAATTTCGTTTAGCCTCTGCCCTCCTTCCACACCTCATACGTGACTCACAATGCGTTGTCTTACTTTAAATTTGCATCATTTGTCATAAGGTCAAGCTTCAAGATGTAATGCTTTCATTTTGTCTTCTGATACCTTCTGGAATGTGCAGTATGAATATCCACAATAGGGAGAGATGATGAATATATAAAGACGATTGACGTTACTGGCTGTAATTGTTTTAAACAGACCTGGCTCTCCATTTGGACCCTTCACTCCAGATCCCATCGATTATGGGTTGCTTTCTAACTTGTGTTCGGCTCGTTTTATTCAATTAGGACAATGGCAATCTCTCTTTCTACAGACACAAACATATATCTTATTGTTTCCCATGGCACATACAGCATTTATGAATAGTAGGATAAAAAGAGCAGCTCAGCTCTCTTCGTCATGAAGACGACTTCAGCTCTCTCGGCTGTTTCCTTGGTTACCCAAGCTTATTCACGTAACCTTTCCTTCGGTAAAAGGCATACTTTAAAATCTTTCCCAAACCCTTCTCTCTTATTTGTCTCTGCTGATCTGTTAAATAGTATCAGTGTTTTAGTTTTGTTTAAGAAATGAGATTGGTACTGATGTGCATCTCTCATTATCCTTCCTTAGCATGCTTTGCTACTATATCTATCTATCTATCTATCTATCTATCTATCTATCTATCTATATTAATATTTCAAAGCATATCAACATCTAATCATCATTACTGGTGCTTTCTATGGCATGTATGTAAATATTTTGATACCTTACGATATCTATCCTTTGATATACATTAACAGGATCTTTTTACACATTTTATCGTCAGTCTGGTGAAAAGTAATATCACATCTTTTCTCAACAAGCCCCACAAGATTTGATATTACTTTTCTTATATTCAGACAGTTCACCTGGTCGACATTAAACTGGGTAAAAGACATTGAAGTAAAGACGAGAACTATATTTAAGGATTTTTTATCGAGACCTAATAAATAACCACCTAATAACATCACAGAATACTCTAAAAACTACCAAGCAATGCCTTAGCAACCACCCAGAGGACTCTACTAACTTTATAGGACCAACACCATAGCAATATGGCGGAAGAGCACTTAGTTTGCATAACTTCGACCTCGGGCGCAGTAATATTGATGGAAGTTTGAGCGAGAGAGGGAGCAGTCAGAGTGATGATATTACTGCATGCCGAGGTTGAAGTGCTGCAAACTTAAGTGCTCTTCCACCATACAATATAGTTCTCATTTTTTATCCACTTACAAAATTGCAACGTTTTATTTTGTGCCACCATACTTACTCGTGTAACTACTCATGTCACAGTCTTTAAATAGAGAAAACATGGAAGTGTTTGGTGGCTTCAAAAATCATCCCTGTTTGGATCCTAAGGAATGAATGGGGCTAGGCTAAATGCTAACACATTCACGGCGCGCTGTACAAAGATTAAGTGCACGCATTGAAAAAAGATAGGTATGTATTAATTTGTCTAAATTGATGTAAGAACATAGTACAATATTGAAAAACAGTGGCGTTTTCTTTTAAGTAGATCCAACCTTCATCTTTACAGGGTACATATAGCATTGTTTTGGATATCTGACTTGTTGGATTCACTGTTATGTCGATGTATAATGACAGATCTGCTCTAATGCAGTGATTACAGACATCAGCGAGTGAAGCACAACAACTGCAAATAACTGCAATTTTATGTTTTATACAGAGGTGGTGATAGAGAGGCAAAAAGTTATGGATTGCAGCTTTAACCCTCTGGGGTCCGACCATTTTGGGACACTGTCAGAGGTTCTGACATGCTCTTACATTTTGTCTTTTTTCAATTGCTTTAAAACATAATAATGGCAAGTGTCTCATAAACATTGCGTTCAGCGCAAACTGGGCTACAATATTATATGAGCTACATGTATGTACATGTTTGTATTCTTGAGAAAAAAATGTTTTGTGTGGTTTTCAAAAAAGCTAAATTTTTAAGTCACTGATATAAGTCCACAAAAACCATACTAAACATGTTTTAACAAGACTTTTCTAAACAGAATCTAGTAGTCTAAAGTTTTCTCTTTAAAATGATGTGAAAATCATTTGGCCTACTCATTCACATAAAACAATGTATTGATTTAGAAATTGTAAGACACTTTTTGTTTAGAGGGGCCGTATGCGAGAAAGATTGATTGACAGCTAGCAAACAAAAGACTTGCATAATGAACTGCATAATGAGGCAGGAATGTGAGAGGGAACTACAGTAAAGAAAGTGAGGACAAATAAATGTATACATGTTTGTTTGTGGTTTATTAAGAAGTTAACACTATAATCAAAATAGAAATGAAGGTCAGTGGGACATTTTCAGTTTATTTGGAAACAAACCCTATTCAAAAACGTAACTTGTATAAACTAAGAAACTGATATGCAACAGAGCTGTAAACAAGGGGACATATCATGAAAATCTGACTTTTTCCATGTTTAAGTGCTATAATTGGATCCTGGTGCTTCTATTCACCTAGAAAATGTGTTAAAGATCAACCCAGTAACTTAGTTTTGGTAAACCATTCTCTGCAAACACGTAAAAAAATGGTAATTTGAAATTTGGCTCTCCTTGTGATGTCAGAAGGGGATAATACTGCTCTTAATCTACACTATCCAACCACGGCGCTGCCACTTAGTGCAGAGATCAGCTCATTTGCATTTTAAAGGACACACCCAAAAACAGAACATTTTGTACACACCTACAAAGTGGCAATTTTAACATGTTATAATAAATTATCTATGGAGTATTTTGAGCTAGAACTTCACATATGTACTCTGGGGACACCAAAGATTTATTTTACATTTTTAAAAAGTCTTGTGAATTGTCCCCTTTAAATAAAAGTGCAGTTGGAGTCATTGGACTTTACACTTCGGTGAAGAGAAAGAAAAACGTCTGGTGATGAATGTTGCCCATCAACAATGATCATAAGAATAGTGTCTGCTTTAGATGTATGCAGTTATACTCGACAGTAACTGCTCGATGGCAGATTTACACTAATATCCCACTTAAACATTTACACGCAATCAGATTTACTGCCCACTTATGCCAGTCTGATGATGGCTCTCTTTGATATGGTAACTATTGAAAATATATATGACATTTTAATAGATTTCAACATACTGTGAATAAAATAATTGCTTTGTGATTCATATATTACTGTTTGTATATCTGTGGTTTCAATTGAGACATAAATAAGATGTTTATGTGTGGCCTTAGTGAATGAAGCAGTGGGTTTAGTAGGGTTGATGGTTACTTTGTGGTATTGCCAAGTGCCATTACAAACCCGCAAGAGTTTATAGCTTATCACATGGATGAATGCTTAAAGGAATATTCCACTTTCATTAAAAGAAATCACGATAATTACTCACCCCCATGTCATCCAAGTTGTTTATGCCTTTCTTTGTTTAGTCAAGAAGAAATTTGGTTTTTTGAGGAAAACATGCCAGGATTTTTCTCAATTGAACAGATTTTATTGGACTTCAACAGTTTCAGTGCAGTTTAAAATTGAAGTTTCAATGCAGTTTCAAAGGGCTTTAAACTATCATAACCAAGGCATTAGGGTCTTATCTAGCGAAACAATAGTCATTTTCAGCAATAAAAATAAAAATAAGCATGTTTAAACCACTTCTTCTCGTCTTGCACTAGCCATGTGAAGCGACTGCGCGACCTCACACATTGAGGTTTATCAAGAAATGAACAAAACGGTGCTATTTTGTGACCACACTGCATTGTACTACTTATTGGTTTTTGAAAAAAAGATATTTTGTTTATTTCCCTTGCTTCTGTAATGCCTAATTATTCCTCTTTTGTTATAGGTGAACCAAGATAATGTTGTCAAAGTGGGCCACAAACAAGTTGTCAACATGATCCGTCATGGCGGCAACCACTTAATCATTAAAGTCGTCACGGTCAGTCGAAATCTGGACCCTGACGACACAGCTCGAAAGAAAGGTAACCATTCTCTTCTGATTTATTGAGGGTTTCTTGACTATTTCTGCCTATCAAGTAATATTTTTTACTCATGTGAAAATGTAGCAAATGCTCATGTAAAAATTCTTACCATTGCTTTTTCATGACGTTAGTTATACTACTCACTGATTTTACTAACATCACTAATTTGTGTTTTTAGGCGGTTTTCTTATCTCTACCTCCCTCTTTCTCTCATTTATTATTCAAAAGCAAACCCTGAATGCGTGAAGTTGTTTTTGTATGCAAAAACAATGATAAATCATCTACTGTACCTGCTGTATTGTCCGTTTGTTTATTAATACAGCACCTCCACCACCACGGAGGGCTCCATCCACAGCGCTGTCCATGCGTTCAAAATCTATGACCTCAGAGCTAGAAGACCTAGGTAAGCCCAGTCATGTCACGCAGACGCAAATGCATCTCATCTAACATGTAGTCACGTATTGCATTTTACCAGTTCGTTCACACAGGACGCATTCTCGCATTTTGTGTTTTTTTATGTAGCATGTAGCTGTTTTTGAACAAAAATCATTTTGGGGACACTCTTCGTGCATAAAATCTTTGAGAATGCGTCTTGCGTGAACGCAAAAAAAAGATGTATAAATGTTTTTTAACGTGGAAATTTTTTCTGTTGTTCTGCAGCTGTCGTTCATTATAAAATGAGCTTTGATGTTATTTTGTTTTCCTGCATGCTGTACCAAAAGTGGATAAAGGTATGATGCATTTTATTCAGCCATATTTTCATACAAATTTGACTAATTGTGCTTCCCTGACATGCATGTGCCTTTGTTGTAGCGATTTGTATTGGTGATTATATGGATATATTGAGTGTTTTGGTGTGACCTCACCTTTTGTGCCCTCAAATTTGCCCCAACTGTTGAAAACACATTTACTGTTACAGCATGACACATTTCATCTGAGCGGATCCGTGTTGGATTGTAAAGGATTTATTTTGGCGCTCATAGACCACAGCTAAATAGGGTTTGATGGGTCATGCTGGTTTAATTATTGGTAATTAAAGAATGGCATTGTGGCTAAGCTGTATTAAATGAGTATTAACAAGTTATTGTGCCTTTTTGTCAGTTTGATCGTTTGGGGATTTAACTGTCATTTTGTCTTGTGGAGTGTTATTGGAAAGTTAACTAACTGCATGGATTTGTCTTTTTAAAAGTTTGGTTTCCGACTGATGGCATTACACTATGCACAGGTCAATGCCATATGGAGGAATACAGTTTATTCCAAACTTTGGTTCTCCTCCTTATGTTATCTGGAAATGATATGCATTTGATTCTTAAATAAAGCTGAATTGTTCTTTTATGTTAAAGCCACTTTGAGGAAAAAAAAGGGTGAGTTTTCCCTAAGCACTGTTTAAATATTTGTCACAACTTAGTGATTAGATGTTTTGTTTTTTGCTTTTTTATTCAATTCTATTTAAGGTTTATATGAAATTTGAATGCACTTGAATAATCCGAATTTACCAATTGAATGAAAACATAAGAAATGTGCTTACACTGCGAAATGCTCCATATGCCTTTAGCTTTACTCATTGACTACACAAATCTTCAAAAGTGCAATGTAGTAATGTATTATTCAAAACCCTGCTCTGTATTTAAAAAAAAGATATGCATGAGAAAGCAAAAGCCATGAATTTCACTTTGAAAACCCACCCTTACACATGCATCCAGTCCTCTTTTTTACTACTAAGAAAGGGATGATGCAAGCTAAAGCTGGACATTTTAAAAGATAATTCCACTTTTGTAGGGTTAGTT
This sequence comes from Paramisgurnus dabryanus, assembly GCF_030506205.2. Lineage (NCBI taxonomy): Eukaryota > Metazoa > Chordata > Actinopteri > Cypriniformes > Cobitidae > Paramisgurnus > Paramisgurnus dabryanus. Next base: position 14,801,404 of record NC_133359.1, on the reverse strand, counting down.
TATGTCAAAATTAAAATTCTGTCATGAATTACTCACCCTCATGTTGTTTCACACCCTTAAGAACTTTGTTCATCTTCAAAACACAAATTAAGATATATTTGCTGAAATCTGAGAGCTTTCTGACCCCCCTTAACTCTTTCACCGCCAGCGTTTTTAAAAAAAGTTGCCAGCCAGCGCCAGCGTTTTTCATGATTTTCACCAAAGTTTAATGCCTTCCAGAAAATGTTCTTCTTTAAATATATAAACATACAATATACCAAATAAAAGAACAGACCCTCTGCTTTCAAACAAAAAAGAACTGTTCATCTTACCTTCAGTGGTTCTTTTGTAATCAGCTTTTGAATATGGGTAGGTTTCTGCAAAAACACCACATTTTGAGCAAAAAACAGAGATAATTCCATTTTTGTGACGGACTTTTCATAGAGATCCCATTCAGAGCGATCTTTAAAACAGACACGGACATGCAGCCGCTTGCCATAGGGCAATACTTCCGGGTTTCAAAAGTTGCGGAATGGTGGATAATAGGGGTATTGCGGAAAGACGGAAAATCTCGTAATTGGCGGGGAAGCGTTTTCTCTTAATTGACGAGATATCTCGTCAATGGCGGTGAAAGAGTTAAGCTAGAAGCATAGTTATGTTTTTACGCATACATGTGTGTGATGTAAATTTTGTTATCAGAAAAGACTAGTATGTGCACACGCACGGCTGGATTTTTGTAACTACACAAACTTCTTGTGCGTACAGGAGAATGCAGTATGTAGTACAGGAGATGCATTGCATTTTGTCTGTGTACACGTACGAGTCAAATAAACTATATGAAAGGTTGCGTATGTTCACATACATGTAAAAAACAAACTGAACTCTGGGCTTTCAGCAATTTTCAAGTCCCAAAAAGGAAGTAAAGACATTGTTAAAATAGACCTTGAGACTACAGTGGTTTAATCTTTATTTTATGAAGAATTTTTTTTTTTTTTTGTGTAACCCCCATCCCAAAAGAACGACTCTATTCTACAATTTTTTCTCTTCCGTATCAGGCTCTGATGCACATTCACAACAGCACCACGGTGCATGCGTGTGGTGCTGAATATATATATATATGTACATAGATTCCTCATTAAGGGCTGTTTGATCATATATGTAGTGGTCAAATGAGGCATTTATGTATATGTGTGTGTATATATACAGCCGTGAAAAAATTAAGAGAACACTCCAATTTTGACTTTAATCATCATTTCACTGAAAAAAATGCTTGCTGCCTTCATTTTTTTGTTTAACCAACTCAGATTTACAAGTCATTTCAACTTCCTAATATTTATCTTGAAGATGAGTTGGTATACTACAGATGAGTTGGTATACTACAGATGAGTTGGTATAACTTATAAAATATAGTTGAAAAAAGTCAACTTTTTAATTAGTTGTAGCAACTCCTCTCTTGTCGAGTTGATTCAGCAAAAAAAAATTAAGGCGGCAAAGATTTTTTACAGTATAGATGTATTGTGACCATTTCAGTCCAGTGACTGTTGAATTTCAACAAAAACAAACCTCGAGAGTGACATAATGTCAACTAACAGCAAATGTAAAATCTAAAAGTCAGGGTTTTTCCAAAAAGTTTCATTTTTTGAATTCTTCAGATATATGTAAAACAATAGTATTTGGTTGTTAAGAAATGAATTCTAACTTGTTTTCTTTGCAATATTGAAAAACACTGCATTATTTAGGGCTGTCAAAAGATTAATTGTGATTAATCGCATACAAAATAACTTTTATTTTTACACAAAATAAAATATACAAAATAAAAGTTTGTTTTGCATAATATAGATATATATTAGAGAGAGAGAGAGGAGGTGCTACAACTTTTCAACTATATTTTATAAGTTATACCAACTCATCTGAATCAACTCATCTCAACACAAATAATAGAAAGTTGAAATGACATGTAAATATACACACATAATAATGTATAAATATTTGAGAAAATCTTTATTTATGTATTTTTTCTTTATTTATTTATATATAATATACAATATATATTTTTATATAAATGTTTCTTAAATACATACATGCATGTGTGTATTTATATATACAAAATAATTACACAAAGTGCACACACATAAATTATGCAAAAACAAACTGTTATTTTGAATGTGATTAATCTTTTGACAGCCCTAATTATTTTGACAATGTTTTTCCCATTTAATTTTAATAAACGTAAATAAAACATTATTTTTCTTAAGAGTTTGGCAGAAATGTTATCTGTAGTTAAAAGAATGAAACAAAATTCTTATTTTAGAAAAAATATTCTTAAAAAATCTTTAAAAAAATATTATTTTACTTAAACAAAATTCTATAAATAGTAAATCTAGTAAAACTGAAAGGGACTATTGAAATGGTGTCTTAATTTTTCCGCAGCTGTATATATGGCTGATGCAGGATGCCTGCGTTCACAACACATGCATGTGCTCCTCTCATGAATGCGCGTCAAAGACGGTTGAGAAGAAATTATTGACTGGTTGTTCTTTTTGTTTTTTACTCTTTTCACTTTAAGACTGAACCACTTTAGTCTCATTGACTATTTTAACAATGTCTTTACTTTTTTCTGTGTCTTGAAAGGGGTAGTTGCATTGCTGTCTATGGGGGCTCAGTAAGCTCTTCAATTTCATTAAACAATATCTTAGTTTGTGTTTCGACGATGAACAAAGGTCGTACAGGTGTGGGTATTGGGTAATTCATGACACATTTCTTTTTGGGTTTTAAAGGGTTAGCCTTTAAACGAGCAACTTTTTAACTAATATATGGTGGAGCTCTCCAGCTTTGAATCAGTCTGAAACAAGGTGTTGCCATGGAAATAATGCTGAATATTTTTAATATAGAAACCTTCCTCCTGCAAAATGTAATGCTATATTTTTGGCGTAAAGCTACTGGCACTGTTAGCAATGATCAGCAGTGTGAGGACGTGTGTGAGTGCTGCGCAGATACAATAGTGATTTTTTAGACACTGCTGCGTCTTCACAAAGGAGATCTTTTGTGAACAGTTAGAGGCATTAGTCTTATGTTTACATAATGCGGTTGGCTGTAAAGTACTCCTGCTGTGTCCTTAAAACAACTTGTGTTCTTTAGCGAGAGCCCTTTTAAAGCTATATTTAAGTATTAAAAAAGCACGGTTTATGAAAACAAACGCAAACACTTTTTGCCTCCTCAGACTGCGTTAAATTTCTTTGTGTTATAATTATGAACAAGACAGATTATGAATGCCTAGTTTTTATTTTCAATTCTGTTTTACCTTAGCGGTATGATGGGATTTGAAATTTTAGGCCTGTTTAATGTGAGTATATCCATATAATGCAGAGGTGTAACTGTGTCTGTGTTTCCCTTACCAGATTCAGTTTGACTTTTATGCTAGGAAATCCGACTCTGAATTTCCCTTTCCTCCATTTCTGTGTAGATGATCAGCTTTCAGATAATGAGGGTCTGAAGAAGAGGATTGTATTTCAAGTCACACTAAGTAATCATCCCATGCATGGGAACTGTCTGAAATAAATGCTAGCATGTTGTGCAGTGGCTGTTGAAAGAAGTGCTAAGATTTCTCCAACGGAAACCTGGAAGCGCTTGCACGGCTTTGACCTTGACTTTGTCGTTGTACCTATTTCTGTCGCCTCTCTTGCTCGGTTCGGATCCTCATTCTGAGCATTTTGTTTGAGGACATTGGCAGTATTTGCTACATAGCTTATTCGAAATGTACCTTCTTGATTTCTAATTTGAGACGATGCTGTCTTGCAGATAAAGTGGATGAAGCCGTACCCCCCCAGAAACCCATGTGGGACAACTCAAACGCCGATTTGAGGGTTGCGACGGTCAAACCACGTCCGACTAGCAAGTGTTTCGCTGTCAGCCCTGAAATGAATGTAAGTGTGCCATAGCTAACGTCTCCTAGAGTTCTTGTCTCTTGTGGCATTGTTGAGAATTGCATGTTAGTGTAATAACCTTTCTTCTGATAACATGTTTGCCCAAGCATGCTATATTGTTAAAATGGTACTTGTTCACAGCATTGCTAATATATTCATTGCTTAATATTCACTGTTATTTTACTTACTCGCACACAGAGTACTTTTTGTTCCTATTGTCTTGTCAGGCCTGTAAAGTTTTTTTATTTTTTGCAGTCCCTCTGCAATAGTCAGGATACAGCAACAGACTCACCGCCACCGCCAAGTAGTCCTAGAGGCCCTTTCCTGGGTGTACCAAGAGGAACTATAAGACGACAAACTTCTATAGGTATGCACTTTTATAATTTATACCACAGGGCTGTTGAATGCTTTATAATGATTGGTTAAGAAATGTTCCCCAGGTAAGCATTATTTTTCGATAAATGCACACCTGACCTGTCAAATGTCTTAAAATAACCACCAGAGCAATGTAACAGTGGACTAATTTTTGATTTGTTCTTTGATTCATTTCAGGAGTAACTGAAGAAGAGAAGCAGTTCCTCACTCCTCCAATGTTGAAATTTACAAGAAGCCTTTCAATGCCTGACACATCAGAAGATATTCCACCCCCACCAGCCATCTCCCCTCCATCTCCACCTCATAATAATGCTCCCGTCCCAGCTGGCCGAGGATATGGCACCATCAGAGCAGGCTTTACTTCTCAGAGTCCTAATGCGAACAGCCCGGCCTCAGACAGAACTGAAGGTGCTGGGTGGAGAGATCAGAGCGTGTTTTACAGAGACAGTCCTGAGCAGTATGAATCTGAAGGCTTCAATCACAGTCCAACAGCCCAGCAGAGTCTTCATATGCGTCGTGCCCATGTCCCTGAGAACCCTTACTCTGATGTGGGAAAGATGGGTCAAGCCGGACTGTTTGTACCCAACAAGCCTGCCAGGCGGAAGGGCATGCTTGTGAAACAGTCTAACGTGGAGGACAGTCCAGAGAAGACCTGCTCCATCCCGATACCAACCATAATAATCAAAGAGCCCTCCACCAGCAGCAGTGGTAAAAGCAGCCAGGGAAGCAGTATGGAAATTGAGACGACCACACCGGACCACCCGGGGCAACTGCGTCCTGATGACGGTTTAAATTCAGGAAGTCCCTTTGCAGCTGCCATTGCCGGTGCAGTCAGAGACAGGGAGAAGAGGCTGGATGTTCATCGGAACTCCCCGTCTTTTAAGTCCACAGATGCAGGTGATGAGGATGTGGCACCTACACCAGCACCACGTCTTCGACACTCAAAGTCTATCGACGAGGGCATGTTTAGCAGTGACGAACGGCTGCGTAGGCTCATGGCACCTCCCACGTCCCTGCTTAGCATTCCCAGAGGTGGTGGCAACGTGACGGACTTCAACAGCCCTGAGCCCACCATAGTACGTGAGCTATTGAACACACGTACAGGACATAGCCCAATCAGTCTGCCTGCTCATAAGACGTACAGCTCAGGAAGTGGAAATTACGTTCATCCGGTCACAGGCAAACCACTAGATCCCAATTCGCCGTTAGCTTTAGCACTTGCGGCGAGAGACAGAGCCATGAGGGACCAATCGCAACCTCTTCCACTAAAAAGTGACCAATTAAAACTCGATCTTAATAAACCACTTTTCATCGACACCAAGCTTAGACCAAATTTGGAGGTTGGCTTCTCAAGTACCGCCACCATGGGGCGTCCCCGTGGGGGCCTGCGTAGACAGATGACAGAATCCAAATACGAGACCGAGTCCAAGTACCAGCTCGATCTGGGCAAGCCGGAGAAGAGGACAGAGGAGAAGAAGAACATGCTGATCGACATTGTGGACACCTCGCAGCAGAAGTCAGCTGGTCTGCTGATGGTACACACAACAGATGGGGTAAAATCAGAGGATAACAACTTGTCAGAGGGTGAAAGGGATGAGGCGGGGAGTCCCGACAACACCCCTGGGGAGCTTCGCGACCCCAACCAGCCAGCTCCCACCAACCCCCCAGCTACCAAGCCCCTATCAGCTGCTCCACATGGCAAGACCATCATAACTATCAGCTCTGTGGATGAGCCTGTCAAGCTTCCCTTCGGCATCCCTCCACCGCCTTTGGCTTCTGTCGACATCGATGAAGAGTTTGTGTTCGCTGAACCCCTCCCACCTCCATTAGAGTTCGCCAACAGTTTTGACATTCCTGAAGACCAGGCGGGGTCTATAGCTGAGCTTCTGAAACAGAAAGCGAATGGCACGAAAGGACCTTCACTTGCTTCCTACTATCCCCCAATAGGTGGTGTAATTTCAGAAATCAAAAGACCAACGGTCCTCACAAACTGCACCCCTCCCAGCTTCCCTCCAGGGCCGTTAGAACCCTACGAACAAATCACTGACTCGGGCATCGAGGTCGACAGCCGGAGCAGTGGTGACCCTCAGCTGGAGACCACCAGCACCATCTCCACTGTGTCCAGCATCTCCACCTTGTCTTCTGAAGGAGGTGAGAACCTAGACACTTGCACCGTCTATGCAGATGGACAAGCCTTTATGGTGGACAGGACTCAGATCCTGTCCAAACCAAAACCCAAACCTGCCATCAAAAGCAATGCACTTTACAAGGACCCTTTGCCGGAAGAAAACGTAAGCTCTTTTAGAATTCCCTCCTCGGTTCCACCACCACCCCCTGGAACTATTCCACCAGAACCCTTGAAAACCCCAACACAGCGAACCTCAAAACTATGGGGTGACCCTCCAGAGTTGAAAGGCCCCCACGGGCCCGAAGCCAAGTCCCATGAGATGAATTCAGTTCTGCAGCACGTAAACAAGGACAAAGCACCAAAGCCAGGGGACGCGTTAGACTCTCCGACAGGAACCAGGACTCACTTTGGAACGAGGTATGCCATCCTTTTCTTCCTGTATCACAAGCATGCATTTAGTCTCTCAGATGAGTCTGTGTGTGTGTGTGCTTCGTCGGAGAACGAAAGAGTTGCCTAGCAACCTAATAATGAGAACAGCCTTGAGGACGAGATGAGCAACGTCAGTGTGATGATGAACACAGACCATACCACAGAGGGGGGAGGTGTGCGTGCGTGCGTGTTGTTACAGCATGGTCCATTTGTTAGTTAGTTATCACATCACCCTAATCACTCCCACAAGACATCTACAGATTATCTTAAGCGGGATCATAAATGGCTATTATATTTCATATTGACGGAAACGTTTAGGGTGATATTGAGTGCCCGTTTTAAAACGAGATTATGATGTCTTATTTATTTTGCCAAACATCAGTAATTCACTTGATGTGTATGTGCAAAGCTTGTATACTCTGATGGCTGCCACGTCGTACAGGCAGTGGCTTGCTGTCCTCTCTCCAAAGTCTCATTCATTATTGAATGATGCTGTTATTTACAGACCAGAGAAGTGACCCTAAAATGCACTCATAGCCAAAGCAGAGCGCTATGTTTAGTACACTGATATATATAATGTTTAGCATGCAATGTTAGTATCTTTAATATTTGTTATCACTGAATCAAGGTATTTTTATTTCAAGATCTGTGTCAAAAAATTTACTTACGCAAGCAATGTGTAGTCATTTTGATGTATTATTTATTGTTTTTGCTGTGCTGAATCAGAGGGAAATGTAAATTTACTTCAAAGTCAGGCCAACACACCTTAGGTATAAGTAGATACTTGGGACAAGGACATCACATTGTCAAAGAGTCTCACATCCACAGCCACCTTAAAGCTATTTCAACTATACTATAGTCCTACTTTACACATTGCCGTGACAAGAGATGCCATTTAGGCTGAATTTACACTGTAAATCTTGATGCCCAATTCTGATTTTATTTTTTAGATAATCTTTTTAAAGCGACTCGTATCCGATATCTGCATTTACACTAAACACTTGGCAAAACAATTTAAGGTTGACATACTAACCCTAAACAACTTAAACAACAGAGGAAGTTGTGATATGCAATGGACACAGACAAAATGACAATACAATATTACAGAGCTTTATTTCTGTAACAAGACATAAAACTTTAACATTACTATATTAACTATAAAGAGTCGTGTGATCGCGAGTGGTGTCCACCTGAGTTGATGTCATTTGCCACCTTCTTGAGATGGGAATATCCAATCTGTCCGCTTACATTTTGGTCGAGAATGCATGTATCCGATTCATACCCAATTTATTTCCACATATGGTCTGAAACCGAATTTTTCGTGGTTACACGTCCACGGATCATATCCGATCTGTGCCACTTGAGGGAAAAATCTGAATTAAGGCACTTCAAACACGCAGTGTAAATGCGGTCTTAGTTAAGTTGGTGTGGTACATCGGGAGACAGTTTCTGACTTTAATATACAGGTATGCAAACCACTCACCTTTCAGATAAATGTTACCCTGGACAACACAACCAGTCTTAAGTTACATGGCTATATTTGTAGCAAACTCCAAAAATACATTGTATGGGTCAAAATGATCAATTTTTCTTTTATGCCAAAAATGGACTTGGATATAAAGTAAAGATCATGTCCCATGAAGATATTTAGAACAGTTCCTACAGTTAATATATCAAAACTTATTTTTTGTGAGTGGACACAGTTGCTAATGACTTTATTTGTACAATTTTAAAGGTGATTTTCTCAATATTTTGATTTTTTTTGCACTCTCAGATTCCAGATTCGGACAGACATTGTCATATCATAACAAATCATACATCAATAGAAAGCTTATTTATTCAGATGATGTATAAATTTCAATTTCCAAAAATTGACCTTTATGATTGGTTTTGTGGTCCAGGGTCACATATTTTAAGGCTAATGTGTCCAATAAAACAATAAGATGACTAGATTTTAATGATTTAAAGGGACGCTCCACTTTTTTTTGAAAATATGCTCATTATCCAGCACCCCTACAGTTAAACATTTGATTTGTACCGTTTTGGAATCCATTCAGCTGATCTCCGGGTCTGGCGCTAGCACTTTTAGCATAGCTAAGCACAGTCCATTGAATCTGGTTAGACCATTAGCATCACGCTAAAAAATAACCAAAGAGATTTTTCCTATTTAAAATTTGATTCTTCTGTAGTTACATCATGTACTAAGACCGACAGAAGATTAAAAGTTTCTAGGCAGGTATGGCTAGGAACTATACTCTCATTCGTGCGTATAATTCAAGGACTTTGCTGCTGTAACATGGCTGCAGGAAAATAGTCTCCTGCTATTGAAAGTTTCTAAGGGGGCTATTTTCGGCTACTGCGTAATATCATTGCGAAAGCAATTTTCTGTCGGTCTTAGTACACGATGTAACTACAGAAGAGTCAAGTTAAATATAGGAAAAATATATCTTTGGTTATTTTTAGCGCAATGCTAATGGTCTAACATCATGGTACAAATCAAATGTTTAACTCTAGGGGAGCTGGAAAATGAGCATATTTTCAAAAAAAAGTGGAGTGTCCCTTCAAACCACGCAATTGTTCAACCTCAAAATGGTTGAAACTTCAAAAAGTTATAAAGTTTTAATACATTTGATTCACCTGCTATGAATGTTTGACATTTTCCACTAATAATTTTGCATCTTTTTACATTTGCAGAAATCAGGATGGTGTATCCCTCATCTCAGGTACACAGCAGAACACCACCATTACCTTCACTGCCCAGCCTGGCCCGAATGTGCCTGTCCCGTCGCCGTGCCGACAGCCCGAGAGCCTGCCTCCCCATCACCACGCCCCAAGTCCAATCATGTCCCCTCCGGACTCCGGCCTAAGTTGTGCCTCTTCCCTCCCGACCTCCGTCACTTCCCCCACCATGACAGACGTCTTCGGTCTACCCACGCCGCCCCTCAGCCTCGGCACAGGGCGTAGCCGCTCCCCTTCCCCGCTCACCCTGATCCAGGCCGCCTCAAATAAGCCCTTTGCCACCAAACCCGTCCTCATGTGGAGCAAGCAGGACGTGGCCGACTGGCTAGAGAGCCTAAACCTGGGTGAGCACAGAGACGCCTTTATGGACAATGACATAGAGGGCAGCCACCTACCTAACCTGCAAAAGGAGGATCTGATTGATTTGGGCGTCACGCGCGTGGGTCACAGAATGAACATCGAGCGGGCGCTTAAAGTACTCTTGGATAGATGAGATTGGATGAGATGTCCTTCCGGGACTCCACGCGCTCTTGTTCATAAGCTTTCCTTTTTTTGGTTCACTAATTTGAAAACATTGTCGTCCTATCACGCTTTTTGGTGGATTTTAGGAACTCTCACATCCTGAAGAAACTCAAGTGTGTTCGAATATCCGCGCAAGCACAAGCGGTTCCCAACGTTTCTGTACCAAGAGCTCCGGCACCAGAGAGGACACTGAAGCCAACACACTGTATGGAATCTACGAATATGCGCTGACTTTCCTTTGGCTTTTAAGGACTTTGGCCTCCTTTGAATGCACTGAAACCAGCAGAGCTGGGGATCCATTTTTTATCTTTGCTAAGACAATTCTACAAAGAATATTTCTTCAGGAAAAAGGGAACCTTTGTCTATGTAACAGCTGCCTATGAAATATCTTGCTTTTTTCTCCTACACGTTTGAACGAGATGTACGCGAATCTCCGAGATGTGATCGGTGGGAACTTAAGACGTCCCTCAGTTCCTTCGCTTATAGTCCAGGAACGGGCTATCGAAGCACTTGAAACACAAAGGCCAATTCTCCCTACGTGCGAACAAACGTAACAGTAGCAAGCAGCAGGTTTCTCCACCATCTTTTGAGTCGCCGACATTAGGTGTTCGTCTGAATGATCAAAATTTTCTTGGGTCTTTTTGAATCGTGGTTTACTATTAGGTGTCTTCCATATAGTAAGGAGGTGTACGGCATTCCCACCAACGTTTGATTTGTACCTTCGATCAATGCTAGGTTGCGCTGTTTCTCACTATTTTTGAACTACAATAACGTCTTCACGGATGAATCCAAGTGTCGCTGGTATTAACTCAAGTATTGAGTTTTATGGAAACAAAGAGACTTGTTCGGTTAACCGGTTTGAGTAAAACGCTGACACAATCACTATAAATGGGCCAGTATGTATTTGTCTTTTGCTTTAAGTGTGACACTTAATAATTTGATTTATTGCTTAACTATAAATCGCTAGATCATTTGATGGGTCGTCGAGAGCATTACAGGAATCCTCCTTAATCTATACATATCAATGTCGTCAATTGTAACTGATACAGGATGCGACTGCATATCCGTAAACTGTTGCGTATTATGTTTTTAGGTTTGAAATTTGATTCGGACGGACACAGTTTTTTTTTTCATCTGGAGTCACTTTCCTAAATAATAGATCCAGTCAAAAGTGCTTTACCCAAATGCTCTGTTCATTCACACCCTGCAGTTTTCCCCTTCGGTTAACAAGTGGGGAATTTTTGCTTTTGCTGTCATATTACGTTCATTTTAGTTTTAACTGCAACGTGCCTATACGTGTTACAATTTGACACACCACAACATCTCAAAGCGAATCAAAGTATACTTTTTTTTTCAATATCAGAGACTTTTCTCTCAGTCAAAGTTTTATTGGACTATAGATGCCATAATAAATCTCACAGGTGTTGCTGTTTACATATTCCAGAACTACGTACAGTAGGAATGGGATGTGACTGGAGGTTATATTCATATTTTAACATATTTTAGCAGACAGCCAGCATTAAACAGAGTTTGAAGCACTGTGGGTAATGCCAGAACTGAGGGGAAAGCGATGTGGCGTGAACGCCTGTGAATAAAGATGACCGTTCGAAGTATGCAGCGAAGAGATTCAGAAATAAAAATTATATATAAATATTATATATATATATATATAAAAATATATATATATATGTTTGCTTTTCTCTCAACCTTAGAAGATTTAGAGTTATCATCTCTATATATCTTATTTTAGGAAACAGCACAGTATTTTAAAGATTTATAGAAATATTTATGAAATTTTTATGACATTTAACTCTGATATGTGGTGTGCCAAAAATCTATGTGGTATCAGTTAAAAAGCAATACACAAACTTAAAGAACACTGTTTGGTCCTTCTTTGCCAGTATTCCACAGTACAGTATATAATATTATAAAAATGAAATCTACATATACATAGGTCTCAGTGAATTAGACGATATGAAAAAATGAGGTTACGGCTGTCACCTGCTTCTTTTAGATCATGTAATTAAAGAAAGACGTTAAAATGTAGATTTGTGTGGTGTGTGTACTTGACCAAACTCAATGAGCACATGTTTTAGACACTTACACCGTGTCACATCTTATTGTGGTGTATAAACAAAATCTAAATTTTGAAAATACATTTTATAGACACTTTAAGAGTCGAATTATTATTTTTTAAGTTTATCCTTCATAGTTATCTCTCACACACACACACACACACACGTCTTGGGAGGAATGCATTCACTTGGTCTATGTTGCTGTGATTTTGTGCAAAACTAGAATATTTTTGATTAAAATTTAAGGGAGACGTTTTGTGACTGCACTTTCCTCAAACCTCAACACTCATGTATGGAAAAACCAAAATCGACGGGAAGAAATAAATCCAATTGCACAATCTGTTGTTGAACTCATGTAGCTTCAGTTCCTTCCATGTGTTTTGTTTACATTGTTTGTCTTGGGCTATGTGAATTTGTTACACGTTCATTTTAGAGCTTGTTTCGTTTGAAATAAATCTTTTCCCATGATTAGCATGCTGTTCAATGCTCTCTCATAGCCATACATGCTGTCTTTTCATATTGTGTGCGTGCGCAGTACTGTGCAAAATATTAGGTCATCATGCCAGAATTAGATTAGTTGTTTTTGCAATGTTATAGTGATCATATATAATTATATATCAGTCTCTTTAATAGAATACATTCAGAAAATACAGGAACTGTGTATCTATATAGTATTAAAAAATGTATAAAAATGTAAACTGAAGTGTCAAATTTTTAGGGTAAACTCGCTTTCCACTTAAGCAATAGCAGGAAACTGGTGTCTTAAACCTAAATAAAATTAAATCCTAATTTTAAAGAAATTTATATTTTTATTTAATTCTGCTCAAAAACTCTCAAGATGTGTTTAGTGCCAAGAGAGGTCCCACTAAACACAGACGATGCCAAAAGAAGACATTCAGTCCTGAAAATTAAATTTTTTGTACATATTTTCTGTATCTTTATAAAAACGATTGAAAAATAAATATGGATGGACATTAAAACTTCTAAAACAACAACTCTGGTGGTGGCCTAAGACTTTTTTGCACAGTACTGTATATCAAAGGAGTGGCATCTTTCATTTAACTTAAGCACCCTGCCCTCTAGTGTTCATATCGGGGTCTAATGTTTTCCTGCATTGTGCAAAGTACCGCAAGAAAACAATGTTGTTTAAGCATTTATTATTCGTAGAAATGTCCATGTTGATGCAACAAAAAAGACAAAACAGCTGAAAACATATCTTTTTAGGAGTAATGTTCTTACTAGTCTAAAAAAAAAGAAAGAAGCAGTACTGTAAATTGAGTTATTAGAAATCAATTTATGGTAAGAACATCGCTCTGAATTTCATGGCTGAGTTGAGTCTGCAGATCACTTAGTTTCTTCTTCAGCACAGCAAAAGCTGACATGACGATGGTCTCCGGACGAAGTGAACCACAGGATTCAACATTGTAATAGAACCTAGACACGAGAAAAAAAACAACAGACCTTGTGTTAACATGAGACTTGGCATTACTGGTTTTGTTTTATGCAGAAGTAAAAGACAATTACATTTTATATATATATATATATATTTTTTTTTTTTTTGCTTACCTCTCTGGCTTGCCATTAGGATCATATGGAGCCTGAATTCCATCCTCTTCAATTTCTGAATATTCACTTTTAGGCCTGACGACAATTAAGCAAAAGTAGAAGATTATAGATGCAGTATAGGGTACCTTAAACGGTTACACAAAAATACATGCAGACAAATCCATAAGCCAAATGTTTAACGTCATGATTATTACCATCGATTTGCATTACACTGTAAAAAAAATCCGTAGAAATTGCAGCTGGGTTGCCGGTAATTTACCGTAGATTTAAATTTATGTTATTTACTGGCAACATTTTGTTCAAAGTTGAATGAACATTTAACATTTACAAGTCTTTGTCTTTACAGAGTAAAACTAAAACAACAGCATCAAGCAAAACGTTCTGGGAAACAAAATCTGAAGCAAAAACAGAGAAAGGTTAATGATGATTTCTGGTTCCCAGAATGCTTTGCATGAGGCTGTTATTGTATAGTTTTATTCTGTAAAGATAAAGACTTGTTAATATTTAAAATGTATTTAACTTTGAACAAACTCTTGCCAGTAAATAACATAAATGTAAATCTACGGTAAATTACCGGCAACCCAGCTGCAATAACATTGTAATTTCTATGGATTTTTTTTTACAGTGTAGTTTAGTTTATTTATTTAGTTATCAGGAACATTGCACATTAATAAAACATTTCTGTTAATGCACCAGAATTAGCCAAAGGCTATTTTTCATCCACTGTCCCTGGGCAGAAGTCCCCCTGAAAGGTTTATATACAGCTGGTTATTTTTTCCATGATTTATCCATATTCCAAGTTAAATATATCCAAGTTAATAACCAGAGAAAGTAAACTATATATGCAGCCGTCAGCTACGTTAACATCAAAATCTAAATTAAGTTCTATCATCATTGCAATAAATCATGCTATTTTGATTCATCATTAAATGTTAAAACAGAAGCAAATTAAGTACAAGACCACACATAATAAACATTTATGTAATTTAAATTTGACCAGTGGGAGTATTTTATAGAAGTATTTATTAATAATATATTCAGGGTTCCCACACCTTAGTTAACTTAAAAATCAAGGACCTTTCAAGGACTTTCCAGGTACAATAGCCTCAAATTCAAGGACTAAATGTGGGGACACATTTCAAGTGAGAGCAAGGTTACATCATGTTACTTTTTAAGATACATTGTTACAGTTCCCCTTCGAGGGAAGTCACGCTGCGTCACTGCGGTGACACTTTGGGGTTGCCTCCAGGGGTAAGTGCGTCTGAGTGTGTAAATTAAATTTAGCCAATGGTGAGGCTTAACGACAAAGACAGGGTGACGCGGGAGCCAGGAAGTATATCGCTATCTGAAATATTGCCAAAGACGGCGTTACAGGGACGCAGGAAGTATGGCAAGGGAGAGGCAGCGTCTCGTTCCCTTCTCAGGGAACAACAGTTACATACGTAACCAGAGACGTTTTCATGTGTCAAACACAACTATGCAAAGAAGCATTTTGGTATGAATCAACATTTGCATACAGAATATATAAGCATTTAACAGTTTAGCACGTGTGCTTAAAAAGTCTAGAAATTTTATGATATTATTATCCTACACTACACAGGGAATAATAAGGATTTTTTTTCTTGCATAAAATAGATTCAAGCATTTTCAATGACCTGTATCTATGTCTGTAGATTTTCAAAAACTTCCCAGGCCCTTAATTTTTTTCCCCCAGATTCACAAACTTTCAAGGACCCGTGGGAACCCTGTATATTAATATAAATAATATATTTTTATTCCTTTTTTTATTTAGCACATTTTAATGGTTCAGTGCTGTTGTTTCACTTTTAGTGTTATGTTTGTTTTTATCCAGTATCCATTTTTTAAAACTATCGCTCGATTAATTGGTTATCGTTATGCAGGGACCAGTTTAGTTATCTGTAAAATACACTATCGGTCGACCTCTAGTAAAATGGTACCAAAATCACAATGGAGGGCTACATGCAGTCAACTGGTAAAGAGGAATTATTAGGCCATGACTAAACCTGGTCAAGATGATGTACACCCTGTTGGTCTCATACTCTTTTAAAAAAGAACTCCTATGCAAGTTCACGTTAACATGGCTCAGCCATGCCTAGCTTTATTGCAAAGTAATAAGATGCATGCTCTATTTTAGTATTGCATATAAAAAAATTAAAAAGGTGAAAAAATTGATTTTCAAAAAATTCTATTGGACGCACGCACATTGCCACGGTTACACTCCTAGCAAAAAATACACTTCCGGTCTGTAGGTGTTTATCGATCTGCCTAGTGGCTAAACCAGGAGTAGGCAACATCCTGGAGTGCCGATGTCCTGCAGATTTTAGCTCCAACCCTGATAAAACCTTGCCTACCTATAGTTTTCAGGTGAATCTTTAGAACTTGATTAGTTATTTCAGGTGTGCTTGATAAAACTCTGCAGGACATCGGCACTCCAGGATCAACGTTGCCTACCCATGGAACCTTGTCAAAAATAAAAGTTTTGGTTTCCTAAAGATGAGAGGAGATGGTGAGCATAGATCATCACCACTGTGCGGAGAGGTTTGGCAGCTAACAAGAATTTAGCACTTGTAGCTAACATTGTGAATATTTGACATGAACAGAATATAAATCAGAAAACTTGTCCTTTTCTAACGTTCCTACATTACATACAGTATGTAAAGGCTACACTAACTAATCATACAGTTCATAACAAATAAAGGATCATACCATTCCTGTGGAATGGGGTAAACGGTGTGTCTCAGTGCATTGTCTGGGTCATACTCAAAGGCCACCCCTGCAGTAGGATTCCACTTGGCGTGTTCCTTGCCGAAACCCTTTTTGGCATATGCTCTGAGACGCAGCTCCTGACCCTTTCTCAATTTCACCAAAAGGATGTCTACAGGAAAACCCCAAACAATGAAGAGAGCATACAGAAGAAATGAATGACAATATATAGACAAATAAATACAGTCATTTGACCTACCATCTTGCTCTACATAATCATTGGGATCATTGTCTCGACTTCTGGATGTGACCTGGGGTACAATACATAATACATTAGCACAGATAGATAGACAGATAAGTAGTTAGATAGATATAAGGTGAATAGACATACAGGAATGACTCGGGGGTTATTGGATAGCAGATCTCGTGAGGTCACGTGCCGTGTCTGGTCCTCCGTACATCTCACATCCAGCGTGAGCTCAACAGAGCACTCTGGACAAAAATCGTCACATGTGCAGTCCTAAAAGAAAACAAAATAAAAGTTAACACAAACAAATTAAAGATCTCGCGAGGCTGTGGTTGAATTATTTATTCAATCTCAAGTTTATTTCCAACGTGCACAATATGTTAGTGACAATTTGTACATTACAAAGAGTCAAGTACAACAGTCAAATATATATTAGTATATATGCATGCTGTTATTGTGCAGATTTGAAATTGTACTCGTGAAAACTTACGCGTGAGTATTGCATCTTGTCGACAATGTCATCACTTGTAAGCGGAATTAAACCTGTCGAAAGCAAGCAGTATATGGCATTTTAAAGTAAAAAATTTTATACAAAAAGAATAAAAAAATAAGTTTAATGTCGATATACGCACCCACTCTGTGAGCAATAAACTCATCGTGGAGTACAGAAGAGTTGGCATCGATCTGAACCCAGTCGATAGCTGGAAGACAATGCACGTGAGCAGATAGAGATGAACTTCATGATCAGAAAATAAACACACATAAAGATGTTCTGTGTTTGGTTGATTCATACCGATAGTTGGCACCTCAGACATAAACACTCGTCGAATAGAGTTTGCCACCCTGTAACATACAATATTAAACATTATGATACAGTATCAGATGATAATACCACAATAGTCTTGTAATAAGGAAATAAGATAGCTCTGATCTCACAAGTTTTTGAAATAAGCAATTACTTGCAAAATACGCTCCTTAATATACTACGCAACACACGTGCATTTAAATAATACAAACATAACGCGACTGCTTTAAACATGAAATGATCATTTGATGTATTTGTAATATGACTCACGCGAGATCGGTGTTTTCTATTAAAAACTTCACATTCTCGTCCGAAAGCTCTGTTATTTTAACTGTAGGCTGGTTGGCATACGGCATAATGAAGATAAACTCTAAATTGTAAAGATGAAAACGTAAATATAAACTATATGGTGCAGTAATGATCCAGCAGCGAGCGTTTCTCCGGCACAATAACACAAGAAAGCACGCGATTGGCTAGAGCCCGCTCTAACGCTATGTGTATCCGGGTCACTCTGGTTAGACATAATAAAAGTCCAACTTAGTTTTAGAATTTAAGTCATATAAAACGAATTAAATATTTGCTTTACTTTACCATACACGTTTATAAAAATAGGTACTGTACGAAACCGTAAAAGCACCACACATTTGTATGCAATGTCTAATATTACAAAATAGTGCAGTAGGCCAATTGGTTGGGAAGGGGGTTAATTGCAAGAATGACAGGTTAGAGAGTTTCAATTTATATCAATGTTGCAATTTTCAGTGTTTTAAAATGTATAGTATTTCAATATTTTATTCATGTAATAGCCTCCACACACTATGCAAATGTAATGCAGTGGTTCTCAAACTTTTTCTGCGTGCGTGCATTCCCTCGCGGCCCCCACAAAGAAAATTTATGACAGAAACAGTTCTAAAATGTAACATTTTAATTAAACAAAACATATTAAATTATACAAAGTAGTGATGTTGGTTAGTAGGCTTATTGTTTTGGTTTAATTACACAAAATTTATGATAAATTAATGTATTTTATAAAATGTCATAAAACTGGGGCCCCCGGACCCCAGTTTGAGAACCACTGATGTAATGTATTAAAATAATGGTACTTTAATGGGAATCTGTTGTTTGAAAATACAAAATATATCCTCAATGCAATAAAATATGTTCACAGTTTTAATCACCCATGAGCATCACAGGGCACAGAGTACTTATTTTATTATAGGAACAACAGAAACTGTTTTTTTTTTTGTATTCCTCTTTAAAAAAAAAATTTGGGGGGGAAGAAACTAATATTATTTTTTCTTTTGTATCTGTGAAGCCTTATATTTTATTGTCAAGTGTTTGCCACTTTGAATGCATAGAAAGCTGAAACATTTTTCAGTAAATAGTTTACCCTTTATTTAATATAATAAGGGATTCTAACATAAGTCAAACACAAATGATTCTCAATACAATGTACATTTATATTTTTTAATTTTTCCTTTTTACAAATAGAGAAAAAACAACTGCAGAAAGAAAAAAAATGTCAGATCCTCACTGTGCTCTGGGTAAAAATAACCTATTTGTGGCACATCTGACCCATTTAAAAGTGCAAAGATTGTGATAAAAGATCAATTCCTCTATCAGAACACCATTGCAGTCACTGTCTTTCATGCTAAATTGTTAATCTACAGCTGTTGAGTGAGTTTTCAGACATTTGCGATGCATGGCCGAGGGGTCGGTAAGCAGGAACTGGGACAAACAGGACCAAAACTCCAAAGACATGGAGTCATCGTCTCTGGTTCATCCCCGTTAGGTTTTTCAGCTGTAGGAAAAACGGATGAGATCTTACAAATTCATCTGGGTTCGATCCCAGGGAACACACATACAAAAATGTTTAGCGTGTTATGCACTGTAAAATGCTTTGGATAAAAGCATCTGCCAAATCTGTAAATTTGGGATTTTGCTAAAATGTTAATGTGTTTACCGTAATTGCAGCGCCCATGAGTCCTTGGACCACAGCTTCTCCAGTGGCTTGGACCTAGACCAAACAAAGATTATTATTTTCACAGATGAATACACAGAGAGAAGACCACCATATAGATACAATCCACCACATTAATTATAGAGAAATTTTCTCTATAACATCATGCACCTGTTTAGCTGTGTTGGCCATGTTGACTACATCTTTTATACGGTTGTCCAGAAAGGCCCAGGTCTCTTCAAAGTCTGGAGAGGAGTCTTGCAGCATTACGAGTTCGGTTGTGTTATAGATGCCCAAAATTGCCGCCCGCCGAGTGTACCAGTTCATCTGAGAGACACAAAGACGGGTGAATAAACCAACAACAAAACTGTCCAATTCTGCCTTAACCAACGGCACAAGTTTAAAGCAGGATAACCTGTTCGGCCAAAAAACACAGGTCAGGGTAGAAGATTGTAGTAGCATTAGGAGACAAAAAATTTTGCAGTCCTGTTTGGTGCACAGAAATTACAAACTGCAGCTTTAACTCTTTCCCCGCCATTGAGTTAAATCGTCAATTAAGAGAAAACGCTTCTCTGCCAATGTTTTTCCGGCAATCCACGTTTCCACTATTATCCACCAGATGGCTCTTTTACACAACTTATAGAACCCGGAAGCAATGCCTTAGGTCAAACAGTTCAAACTACGTGTATGTTTTGATCATCTCTTTGAATCTGATCTCTATCAAAAGTCCTT
Organism: Paramisgurnus dabryanus; assembly: GCF_030506205.2. Taxonomy (NCBI): domain Eukaryota; kingdom Metazoa; phylum Chordata; class Actinopteri; order Cypriniformes; family Cobitidae; genus Paramisgurnus; species Paramisgurnus dabryanus. The sequence goes on along the minus strand of NC_133359.1, from coordinate 14,781,200 downwards.
CACAAACATGCAATTATCTCAGCTTTTTGCTCAAAATTTGGCATTAAAAAACCCCAACCCATATTCAAGAGGTGATAAAAGATAACAAATAAAGGTAGGATGAATTTTTTTTTTTAAAGCAGAGGGTCTGTTTTTTCATTTCTTATATTGTATGTTTATATATCTAAAGAAGAACATTTTAATATTTTGTGTGAATCATAAAAAATGCTGGCGCTGGCTGGCAACTTTTAAAAAAAACAATGGCGCTGAAAGAGTTAGAGACCAGCATGATGAAGTTAAAAAATTACATTCTTGGGTTAAAATTGTAAAAAAAGGAATGAAAAGAAGCTGAGGGAAGGCAAGTAGGTGGTAAGTAGTAACCTTTGCAGAGGCAGGGCGAATGGCTGATATGGGAGGGTGAAAGGGGGAGAAGACAAGAGAAGATGAAAATTTTGGATTAGAGGAGCCACTCACGTCTGTTGAGCGATCGCCCGCGTAGTACCAGATGTCATCCACCATCGTAGACAGGTGCTTCAGGCTGTCGGGGATGTTGTGGGGCAACAGCAGGATGCTCATAGCCTACAAAGCCGGGATGGTTGTAAACAACGATGATCATTTCTCTGAATGCAAGTGCTCAATAATAAACTGAAAAATAATCCATCAGCAAGTGATTTGGGTAAACGATCAGTCGATGATACCTGGGGCCATGTGTCAATGTAAGGTATCAACATCCGTAATCTCAACTCAACTGCATCTCTCAGAAACTCTGCTGTTTTCTTAGGCCTAACATAATGAAGAATCCAAATTAACATGGGCTGGGTGATACTGGTGACCATGTTAAAGGGACACTCAACCTTTTTTGAAAATCTGCTCATTTTCCAGCTCCCCTAGAGTTGATCCCCTTGATTTTTACCGTTTTGGAATCCATTCAGCCGATCTCCGGGTCTGGCGGTACCACTTTTAGCATAGTTTAGCATAATCCATTGAATCTGATTAGACCATTAGCATCGCGCTCAAAAATAACCAAAGAGTTTCGATATTTTTCCTATTTAAAACTTGACTCTTCCGTAGTTACATCGTATAATAAGACTGATGGAAAATGAAAAGTTGCGATTTTCTAGGCCGATATGGCTAGGAACTATACTCTCATTCTGGTGTAATTATCAAGGACTTTGCTGCCGTAACATGGCTGCAGGAGGCGCATGCCATACCTAGCCATATCTGCCTAGAAAATCGGAACTTTAAATTTTCTGTCGGTCTTAGTACACGATGTAACTACAGAAGAGTCAAGTTTTAAATAGGAAAAATATCTAAAATCTTTGGTTATTTTTTAGCATGATGCTAATGGTCTAATCAGATTCAATGGATTGTGCTAAGCTAAGCTAAAAGTACTAGCGCCAGACCCGGAGATCGGCTGAAAGTATTCCAAAACGGTAAAAACCAAATGTTTAACTCTAGGGGAGCTGGAAAATTAGCATATTTTTCCAAAAACTGGAGTGTTCCTTTAACATAAGACCACAGTAAAGTTTTTAAAACTTTTTTTTGTAAAAAAAAAAAAAAACTCACTCTGCCTGGCCGAGCTGGATCTGTTTATGCTGCTCTGCGAGCGTCTCTGCGAGCTGAGCGTTGCATTGCGCTATAAAATGCAAGACCAGGTCTCCCGCTCCATTGTTGAACATCCCAGTGGAGGCTGGTGACAGGTCAAGCGTCTGAATCACACGGCATATGACTGTTATTTCCTTTATTATCATTCACGTTCAATGCTTGAACATCACTGCTTTTATTTTCTCCTTTTTTTACAGTAAACTAACCTCTGCTGCAGATGCTATGGCCTCCACAGTCCAGCCGTGCTGTGGTACGAACTCCAGTGCTGCGGTCAGTATGCGAGCTTGGAGTTGTTCTTCTGTTTCGTAGTCTTCGCCATGCTCGCCGCTCTGATCCTGATAACTTTATACATCAAATTTTATCAGTATGTGGTCCCTGGAGATCAAACCTATGGCCTTTTGTGCTGCTGCTAACACAATACTTTACCAATAGCACTATAGTACACCAGGTTTTTGTAAATCTTGGTATGAATATCGTTAACCTTTGGGCACTAACCTGGTGTTTGGTTGGCCATCTTCCTGGCCAGCAGCTGTGTTAAAGGAGTCTCCCTGCGCTGAAGAGGTTGAACTCTCTTCACCTTTATGGACCTCATGGTAGGATGGAGGTGGTACAGATTCACTTTTAAAGTCATCTGCGAGTCTCAGCAGGGCTGCACGGTGGAATCCACGTCTCACATTGATGCACTGGGGACTGAGTTTGGCTTGAACTGCAACTGCAGTGGTGCATTGTACAAAGTTAGCATGCAATAGTTTTTAAAGCTTATTCACATTACAAAAAATTAAATATATAAAGACGTTAAGTTTGCACAGTGAACTTTTAATTGTATATTATATAACTTAAACTGGTCAGAAATTGTGTCACAGTAGTGAAAGTTTAACTTCAAATGACTGATATTATTTTATAGTTTTTTAGTAAGCACTCCATACGTCTACGTGCATGAACACACGTGCCCCTGTAAAACCACCAGCTTTGTTTTATTACACATAAATGATGTTTTCCATAACCAGTATCTTTCTATAGGGTTGAATCGCACAACCTTTAAAATGCAGGGATTGTTATTTGCACCTTTTATTTACATCCTTTGTTCTGCCCTTGATTATCACCTTGCAGCTGACATTTACTGTTACATTTACCATAAACTGAAAGTAGGCAGACTGTTTACAGTACACGGTTACGTAAAGACTTCAAATATGTGACTCCTGACAACGTATTAAACAGGAATATCGTGGAGTAAAAAGCAAATCACACCAGTCTCCCTCTCTCATATCTCTGCTTACCGCTGCCGAGACCCCGTAAGGCCTTTCCAGCTCTCAGACCTCTAATCAGCGCCGCCATATCCAACGACAGCGGAGGATCGCAGCAGTGTTATTGTAGGCTACTTCACGCAGTGCAGCGCAGACTAATAGAAGTATGACATCAAAGTACCGCGAGAGCGATTAAAATGCACGCTAGAAAAACAACTCTCGCGGTACTTTGATATCATATAAATCGATCGGTCTGCGTGCACAGTTTGAATCTGTTACAGCGCAAGAATAGCAAGTGTGTCGTTTATACTCATAGCACAGCACAGTTATTCCTCCAGGGGGTGCTTGGTGGCCCATAAACTCGCATTCTTCATTAAGCGTAGTTTGCGTTTAAATATATGCTAAAAGTATAATATTTTACTGGACATGGGGAAAGTATTACAAACGCTTGCTGAAGATTATATCAATTCTAGTGGTAAAAATCATGAATTATCAGTTAATAATTTTATGTAGTGTTTTTGGGACTTCCCGTAATGTTTTATGGTGTTCTCTTGGTTTTAAACCGTCATCATCCCACCAACAAAACTAATTACAAGACCAGTATAGTTTCAGTTAAAAAACAATACAATTCCCATTATAACCATTCGAATTTCTTTGATGGACTGTGTTGTTTTTCTCAGCGGGGACGACTGCGATTGGACCTTCTTGTTCAGCGCTGACGTAACATAGTTACAAAACTAATATTCAGCGGTCAGGACCGCGAAACATTGAATAGATTAATTAAAAATACTTTTTGTAGACCCATCGTACCATCCATTCTAAGCGCGGTTGTTGCCAGTCTAGCCATTTATTTCATTTTTGGCGAATGATGAGATCATCTGTACGCGATGCCTACAGCAAAAACCTGCGTGGCGTCATTACTGCTGCGACGTCCGACGTGACCGGTGTGTTGAGATACCAGTGTGCGTTTTTCAGGGACACACTATAAACAGGTTGGACTGCTATACATTTTTAAACTTGAATTTGTACATGCAAGTAGTTTTTGTTTTTCGTTTGTTTAATTTCATGACACGCGTTTTGATGTTAAGTACGTCTCACATCTCGTGTCTCCGTCAGATAATGGTGCTTGTTTACATTGTTTTGTAAGAACTGCGTAGTCATAATGATGCAGCAGATCTACATTCAAATACAGGACAAAATAAAAATTACAGAATTGATAACAAAAATATTTCTCACATTCTGGTGATTGTATTATTGACTCGAGTTGTTGAATATTATTATCTGTTAATATTTTCTTCGGTTGGTTTATCTAGAACAGCATGGGTTAATATCAAGGAGATAAGAGTCTAAACGGCCATCTGAGTCGTCTGATAACTTTGATTATGAACTAGTCCGTTTAAGCAAGTGCTGCATTTGTAAACAAACTCCTTTTCATGCACTAGATCATGGCAGACCTCGGACTAAAAAAGGGGGACAAGGTGCTCTTGGTCTGGAGCCAACCATCATCTCCCATCACACTGAAGGAATTTGCTGAAAATATTGGCACTATTGTTGGCAGCCAGAGTCTTGTGTCTTTGGAGAACATGGAGAGACTACAACTTTGTAAGTACAGAATAAAAGTCTCATCATTTAAATATAAAATAGGGAGCATCAGAGTGGATTTAAATATCTGACATGACCTTACTCAGTCAATATTAAATAAATTAAAGTTATATTGTCAAAGAATGTTCTTTACATTTAAATATGATGATTTTATGTTGAAAACACTTCATTCCAAACAAATGACAATGGCAATATAGTGACATGCTTTTGATTTTAAGTGTAAATTTTTTCTCTTTTAGTTTCTCACTCAGCTTCCAGTTATGACTGGGTTCTGTCAGGCCTTTTGACGGACAGCTCCCCAATCCACAGCTCTGAAATGTTGGCAGAGTTCGCCAAACTTTTGAAACCTGATGGGAAACTTGTGTTAGAAGAGCCTGTTTCAGGTTAGTAATTTCACAGCATTCATACAGGAGCAATTTCATTGTATCTTAAAATGAACCAACTGGTGCTCATGGTCCGTCCTGTACTGTTATTTTTAGGTTCTGAGGACAATAGTGTAAAAACCGCTGGGAAGTTGATATCAGCTTTAAAACTGTCTGGATTGGTGTCTGTCACAGAGGTCAGTATCTTAGAGGAAAACACCACCATTTTACTATGTTCTTACCTCAACTTAGATGAATTAATACTTTTTTCAATGCATGGTTCACTTTTAATCTTTGTACAGCGCTTCGGGAATGTGTTAGCATTTAGCCTAGCCTCATTCATTCTAATGGCTCCAAACAAAAGTTTTATTTTGTGCCACCATACTTACTCGTGTAACTACTCATGTAACAGTCTTTAAATAGGAAAAACATGGAAGTGTTTGGTGGCTTCTAAATTCATCCGTGTTTGGATCCATAGGAATGAATGGGGCTAGGCTAAATGCTAACACATTCACGAGGCGCTGTACAAATATTAAAAGTGCATGCATTGAAAAAAAGGTATGTATTAATTAGTCTAAGTTGAGATAAGAACAGTAAAATATTGAAAAATAGTGGTGTTTTCCTTTAATAAACAAGACTGGATATGGATATGCATATGGTATTACTTACCTGTTTACTTTTCACAGATAAAGACGGAGCCTCTAAGCCCAGAAGCAATCACAGCTGTGAAGGAGCGCACGGGTTTTCAAGGAAACTCTCTTTCGAGGGTGCGCATGTCTGCATCTAAACCCAACTTTGAGGTCGGTTCCTCTACACAGCTGAAACTCAACTTTGGCAAGAAAGTCACCACAACAGGTTTGTGGCTATTAACATTTAATCTAGCCGTTTAATAGGATAGTATTTATCTGATTCATCTATGTTTCTACAGAGAAACCAGCCCTTGATCCAAGCACTGCTAAAATGTGGACCCTTTCAGCCAATGATATGGACGATGATGATGTGGTACATAATGTTTAGTTTATAATCACATTTAGTAAGCTTTTGTTTTTGCATATTATTCACCACATGGCCTCTCATTCTCAGGATTTGGTAGATTCTGATGCTCTTCTGGATGCAGATGATCTGAAGAAGCCCGACCCATCCTCTCTCAAGACTTCCTGTGGAGAGGATTCAACAAAGAAAAAGAAAGCCTGCAAAAACTGGTGATTACCTAAAATTATAGTTGGAGATTTTCCCATTGTGTCAACTTGAGTGTGCACTTTCAGTGTGTACATATAAACATGATTGTTGTCTGTGTGTAGCACGTGTGGTCTTGCTGAAGAACTGGAACAGGAGAGCAAAGCTGCCCAAAAAGCCAGTCAGCCAAAATCAGCCTGTGGAAGTGTAAGTATATCTGTCAAAGCCTTTTTCCATAATTATTGTTTCAGGTTTGTTATATAATAAAGTTATTTTCTTTTCAGTGTTATTTAGGAGACGCCTTCCGATGTGCCAGTTGCCCATATTTAGGCATGCCTGCATTCAAACCTGGGGAGAAGGTTTTGTTGGCCAACACTGATAAAGCAGATGCATAGACATTCATTAGACCTAAATCCATTCCGTTCTTATTCTGCAACATCAGAGACACACAAATACACTTCCAGCTGTTATAAACAGGGACGTTTCTTGTATAGGTGTTATTTTTGTCAATTAAGTACGATTGTTACCCATAATGTAAATAAAGTTAAAAAGCACTGCTCTGTTGAAAACCTCTCATTCCAGACTTTAAATCAGTTTAAAATTCAAAATATATCCAAATGGGATCAAACCACTGAAAAATCATACAATTATTTGATATATTGATGTACAGTATTTAAAGTCTGTGTAGAGTCGGATATTTATGACACCACAGAAGATGGTGATATTTACAACCCAGCCAAATTTTAATGATTAAATAACGACAAATAAATAAAATATGTTATTAGAGTCTTGGAAAACCGGGCATGATTTTCTGCTCTCAAACGCTGGGGGCGTGTCCGTTGTCGCACTGAAACCACACCCACTCGGGGGAAAGCTGCCGTCTCTCTTTCAAATACCGCTACAACCTGAAAGGATGCACGAGATTGTGTAAGGGGCGGGGTCATACTCGGTGACTCCAGTGCGTCATCAAGCCGCCATTTTAGCCCCACCTAAATAATCTTAAACACAGAAATGTGGATACAACTCCACAATTCAGTACTATAGTTCAGTGTCTTTGAACGTGTTTAAGCAATACATTATTAACATTTATGTTTAGCAAAAATTATCTGTAATGACTTTACACAGACTTAAAAAAAAAACTTTTGTTTTAGCTCCCATCTTTATTTAGAAGCAAGAAATCTTCACATTGGGTGTATTTATTTTATTTGAAATTCGGAAACAGCCATTTCTATAGTGTAAGATCATTTGTTTGAGATAAAATAAAACATTAAAATACCTTTTGCCTTGCTATTTTTTACTGCAAGAGCACATACTGTATTGCATGTTTACAACTACACAACACACTATGATGAAACTAGCGACATTTTATCTGCTTTCATATGAATTTAAATACACAGTACACTAAAATAATTGGGTCAAAAAGAGACAAACTCACTTATTGGGTTAAATTAGCCCAGAAATAGTTTATATTTGACCCAACAATGGGTTAAAACAACCAAGCATAGGTAAAATTACAACCCAACAGGTTGGATTCGTTCCTTTTTGACCCAATGGTGGGTTAAAAATAACCCAACACATAAATAACCTAAATCTGATGAATGTAAATGCTATGTCACATTGAAAACTGTAGAGTTAAAGAGATAGCTCACCAAAAAAATTAAAATTCTGTTATCATTTACTCACCCTCATGTTGTTACAAACCTGTATTGATTTCTTTGTTCTGATGAACCGAAGGAAGATATAACCAATCCGATCAGAGGCACCATTGACCTCCGTAGAAAGAAAAAGTATACTATTATATAGAAGTCAATGGGGCCTCTGATTGGTTTTTGTACAAACATTCCTCAAAATATCTTCCTTCGTGTTCATGAGAATAAAGAAATCAATACAGGTTTGTAACAACATGAAAGTGAGTAAATTACAAAATATTCATTTTTGAGTGAACTATCCCTTTAAAGTTGTGTAACTGTATATATATGTAGTACACAGAGGATAAAAGCAGCTATAAGCTCTTGTAACATCACAGTCATTGAAATTCTTTGGATAATCCTAAAAACAAAATAAACAACTGATGACAGTTCACTGGAGTCCTGTCCATAGGTCAAGGCTTGGTGACAGAGAAGTCCATTTTAATATCACCCGTATGAGGTTCAAAGGTTAAACTGTATGAAAGATCTTCTCTTCCATCCCCAGCTATTTCAGGTGCAGATCTAAAGAAGAAAACTCCTTGTTTTCGATGTGGGTTCCATTCACAAGACCCCTATTAAACCAAATAAGAGTGATAACTAATCACATGAACACAGTCTTGTTTATGCAACACTGATAAGTTTGTTGACATACCTCTTCATCGACTGGTTTGGTCAGGCCCATGCTCACAGTGATATCCTCAGTCAGCTGATACTCCATCCAGAGAACGACACCGTGACAACATCCTCTCCTGCAACATCATCAGCTGAAGTAAGCATCATCTAAACACATACAGAGTTTATTTTTGTGCATATCATACCCTGTGAGCGGCACAGTTCCTTGACTGTTGATTGGCTGCTCTGGAACGCATCGTGTGAAGTCAAATGTCATGACCGGCCGTGGCTTGGAAAGGGCACGACAAGGGTATTCCCACAGTGGATGTGGCTCTGCCTCCCAAGATTCACGGAAATCCAAAGATCGCTGTGGGAGGATTCAATCAAAACCATTTCAAGCCACAGCTTATGCTTGAACTATGAATAAATGCAGGTTTCAAGTTTGTACCTGAATCATCTCATCCATAGGACTGACATCAAAACCTTCACAGGTACCACAGGGAACTCGAATTCTCCACAGATCCTGAAACATAAAAGCATTTAAAATCTTCCATATGGTATTTGTAATGTTTTGATGTAATAATCTGAAGAAACAACTTGCCTGGAATTGTACAGCGACTATATAAAGTGTGCCGGCAGAGGGCAGTATAGTGGCATTAGGACGAAGCAGCTGCGCCACAGCAGTGCGGCAATACCAGAAAAATAAAGAATGCCAAGGCAGGAGGCTGGTGCTGAAGTACGGCTCCGCTATCAACACCGATATCTGCAGAAGAAGAGACAAAACATAGATCGTAAGACTCTCATAGCTTTAACATGGTCAGTATTAATGTACGATATCTAGATTTGTACCAGATTTCCCCCCAAATCATCTGATGAGAGCTGTTCAGGTCGGATTCCCAGTATTTGCACTGCATGCTTCAGCGAATTCGTTTGAAGTACCTGTGTGAATGCAAAAGTGTGTCAAAATGGAACTGAATTCACTCGGATGGACATTTTATGAATGACGCTATTAAAATTTCACCTGCTCGATTACTTGTTTCGCCATTCCGGAGTTTTCCAAACTAAACACCTGAGTTGATATCAAGATACAGAGAGTCATATATTAATATATGGACCTAAGATAATTATTTAAAGGGATAAATGAAAATTAAGACGTGTACCTTCCTAGCTCCAAGCAGATGTGCAAAGATGGGTAACAGGCTCCCATCACTTACTGATAAACAAACACTGTCTGGTTTCACAATCTGCACAGATACATGCACACACATCATACGGTTGTACTATCCAATCAGAAAGCTTGTATATAAATGAACAGTATTTTAATAGTTTTAATAACTCACACTGCGTAGTGCGCTCACATAACTCTCCGTTCTCTTCTCATCGTTCAGTTCTCCGAAGCGAGGCCTTGTCCAAACCAGGTGGGCCTGACACGTACAGCACGGCCGGAAAGATGGCGCTTCGATATCACTATTAGAGCAGATTACAAAAACAGTCATAGACCCTCACATGTTTATGTTTTCTACATAAATTATAATGTAAAGAACTGAAAATATAACCTTGACTGAGTCAAACCATGTCAAAGAATGAAATCAAACTTTGATGCTCCTAATCTCATAATGTATCTCAGTAATGCATCTTTACCTGTTTGTAAGGCTGTACCAGAGACTGTAGTCATCATGGGAAACTGTTAAACAGAGTTCTTCATCTTCTACCACGTTCTTCTCGGCAGGAAGGAAATAGACACTTTGCATCCAGTGGTCCCTCCACTGTACATCACATACCACCACAGTCATCAGGTACACGTATACAGCTGTATTTACAGTATTCATACATACATACATACATATATAAAAACTTAACTGGCTCATGACTTACAGCGTAAGACTGAGGTGCTGAGTAGGTCCAACTGGGAGCCATCGTGCACACAATATTGGCATCAGGGTCCATGTCGATGTCCCACCAGGTTAAAACCACCTGTGCTTTTCCGCTGGCCTGGGCTTTGAATTTTGCCGTGTAGGACCCAGCAGCACTGCTGACTGGCTTGCTAAAATCAATGCTATGTAGGGATAAAACAGAATTTAGGAAAAAATAATGCCCTTTTTGAAACTTAAATGGATATTTCACCCAAATATGAAAATAATGTCATTAATGACCCTCATGTCGTTTCAAATGCGTTAGACCTCCGTTCATCTTCCGAACAAAGTTTTAGATGTTTTATATTTAGTCCGAGAGCTTGTTGACCCTTCATTGAAAATCTACGTACGGTATACTGTTCATGTCCAGAAAGGTAATAAAAACATCATCAAAGTAGTACATGTGACATCAGTGGACCAGTTAGAATGTGTTGAAGCATTGAAAATACATTTTGGTCCAAAAATAAAAAAAATACATGCGCGAGACTAAAGTCACGTGACTGCAGTGATGCGGATGATGAACGACGCGGCTGACGTGTTATCTGGTGCGCCCCAGCTGTTTTTGTGCGCCTGTGCTCATTTACAGTCTGAGGGAGACGCACGCTGAAAGTTTGAAAAAAAAACTTCGCAAACATTGCTGAGGATAACACGTCATCCTAGGGCTGTGCAAAAAATCGACTGCGATTATCATGCGCGTGTCATCAGTAAAGCCGGTTCCGTGATTAGAAGTAAATCGCCATCAGCTGCTTTCAGATGGAGCGGCATTTATTACACAGACCCGTAGTTCACCGAGAAGCTAGGCAAAATCGCATAGAAAATCGGAATCGATTTTCCTCGATTATAAACCCGATTTTGCCTAGCTTCTCGGTGAACTACGGTCTGTGTAATAAATGCCGCTCCATCTGAAAGCAGCTGATGGCGATTTAATACTAATCACCAAACCGGCTTTACTGATGACACGCGCATGATAATCGCAGTCGATTTTTTGCACAGCCCTACGTCATCCACGTCACAGCAGTCACATGACTTTAGTCTCGCTAATGCGTTTCACAACAGACGCGGAAGAGAAGACAATGCTGAATAAAGTCGTAATTTTCGATACTTCGACATATTCTAACTGAGCCATTAATGTCACATGGACTACTTTGATGATGTTTTTATTACCTTTCTGGACATGGACAGTATACCGTACATAGATTTTCAATGAAGGGTCAAACAAGCTCTCGGACTTAAAATAAAACATCTTAAACTGTGTTTTGAAGATGAATGGAGGTCTTACAAGTTTAGAACGACATGAGGGTGAGTCATTAATGACATTATTTTCATTTTTAAATGAACTAACCCTCAACTATATGTCTGGTTATACCTAAACATGGTGCAGATGGGCCCGATGTGGGTGAATGATTGTGGAGACACCTGGCTAAGCTGGATGTCACAGACCGACGGCGCTCCTGCACACTTCACTACGGCAGGAGGGGGCAGCAATTTGTGCCCGTCCACCTGTATAGGTCTAATCTGTGACCATTTCCAAAGCATGTCCGACTCCACCAGCTGGGCATATATTGTGGCACGATGTGGCACGGCCTCACAACCCGCCTGCGTTGGAGAGGGCGGCACTTGACACAATGCGATAAGCAAATGGTTTGAAATGTAAATCCTGTGCTTACCTGAACCAGGTGCGTGTGTGCATGCTCATAACTGGGCAATGCTCCTTCACCAATCAGCTCAGTGTCAAAGAGCTCCGTGACAAGAATGTTTGCTCGCTCTTGCATGTCTCCATCTGCGGATACAATGATATTAATAAATGTAATAATCACAATTGGATTACATCCATAAGCATACTGCATCGCTGGCAATCTAACCTGGACCAACTGTAACCTCAGTGGAGTGTTTGTTTATGATCTTGATCTTGTCCGAGAAGCCGTTCCTCTGCACAATGGAAGACGCAGCTTGTGCCATGGGTTTGAAGACCTGTGCATAAACTTTTTTAATTACAAAACATCACTTTACAAGCAGTAATCTTCATTAAATCTCATACGTACCTCTATTGCATAACAGTAGTCGGCTCCAGCCGTCACTGCCATCATGGAAAGCAGACCAGTGCCCGTGCCGATGTCCAAAACCACCACACGTTCCCCACGCGCCTTTACTCTGCTCACTGCCGCTCGAATACCCTGGTAGTATTTCTCATTCTAAAGATTGACAAAAATGTGAAACAGCTTTATTTATGTCGAGGTTTACCGTTAAAAATGTAACTTAATATTTAAAATATTTAAATTTACTGGGATGATGAGAAATTTCATAAAGGCTGTTAAAACTATTATCTGTGTTTTCCAGAACTACCTTTTATATATTTTTTGTATGTGTTTGTAAGAGGATGTGGGACTGCAAACAATACAACTCACCCGGTCTTTGTCTTGAAGCATATCACCATAACAGGACCTAGATAAACACACAGGGACTGTATTACAGAACTCATCATGCGGGATACCCACGTGTTATAATATGCAACCTGTAACTGTCAAGCATGTTCCCACTGTTATGATTAATAATTCGTTTATTTTTGATAATAATGAGTCAATGACTGAACTAGAACTATATGTGAAGAGTTCGGTTGTCATTAATGTACTGATATTACCTCGCTATCTCTTGGTGATAATCATATTCCTCGCTTTCCTCGACCCACTCTAGCGCTCCGGTTGTTGGATTAGCACGACCGCAAAAAGTCTTCATTGTCCCTTTAGGTTTAAGTCAAGAAAACAATACGTTAACGTATTTTTGACTTCAAATGTCTCGGTTGTTCACTAAGACATTAATCCAACATGATCTGTCTGGGCGCGGCCATGTTTGTTTGCGAAGACACGCCTTCAACACCACGTGACCACTGGCCCTACTCTGGTTCGACTTCACACGGCGCCGAATGACGATGACGTCAAAACACCGCGAGAAATCATACGTAGAAGTTTAATTTCGCCTCGGTCTCGCGGTACTTTGACGTCATCTGTCTGTCAGTTCCAGTCTAGTTTCGCCGCATCGAATAGCGTTACTTGTGTGTAGTATTTATGTGAATTGTTGTGTTTTGCATTTAATCACTACGATCACAAAAAGATCATAATCAAGTCGAAGTTATAGTCTCAAATTAAGGTAGGTTGTCATTTTCCTAACTTTTGCCTGACAAATGTATACTGTATTGTTTAAAATATGTGGCACAATAGGCCTTATTCTGTTGTTTCGGGACTTCCCACAGGTTCTCTTAATTTTTGTTTACTTTACACTTTTTGTAAACTTTACTTTGTCAAATAGTACAGTGGTTGAAAATAATTTTCATACACCGTTCACGTATCATGGTATTATTAACAAGGTTCTTCAATATAAAAATACCAAGCTGTCGCATCCAAAACATTGTAATACCATGGTTCTTGTTTGTTATTTAATCCCCTTAAAGGGATAGTTTATCCAAAAATGAACATTTTGTCATTACTCTCATGTTGTTACAAACCTGTATACATTTCTTTGGTCTGATGAACACAAAGTAAGATATTTTGAGGAATGTTTGTAACTAAACTGATCGAGCCTCATTTACTTCCATAGTATTATTCTTCCTACAATAGAAGTCAATGGGGCCTCTGATCGAAACATTCCACAAACTATCTTCCTCCTCGTTCATCAGAAAATTAAATTTATACATGTTTGTATTAAAATGAGAGTGAGTAATCAATGGCAGACTTTCATTTTTGGGGTAACTATACCTTTAAATCAATAAATGATGACAAGTTTGACAATCAAAAATAAATTTTATATTAAAATGCATTGTTTTATTGTCCAATAGTCAACCACAATATACACAGTGAACAACAATATATACGTTTTTGAAAAGCCATACTTTGGTATAAAGCAAAATATCTGATCAATAACATTTGCATTCTAAAAGTGGCCAATTATTCATATTTTCCTCCCAAAAAGGGAAAGATCACAAAAAAGAAATGTATTATATGATCTGCTTTTTGAAATACCATGACAGTACATGATGAATCAAATTGCCAAATTACCAGTTTACCATAAAGTTAAACATACCACTGATTTACTAATGGATATTCCAAGCTTTTAAGACTTGTAGCGGTGCATGGTCTACTTAATATTTTAAGGAGCGGTTTCCCGGACAGGGTTTAGATTAATCCAGGACTAGGCCTTAGTAATATTAGACATTTAAGTAGTTTTTAAAAACAAACCGTACAAAAAACAACACAGGTTTGCATCTTGAGACAAAACAATGGCACTGATATATGTTAAGATTAAGTGTTTTCAAATTAGGACAGCTCAAACATGGATTTTAGTCTGAGACTAGGATAAGCCCTGTCCGAGAAACCGCCCCTAAGTCCTTTTTAGTGCTTGACAGTGTGAATCACAATAGACTAAATATTACCTTATGTCTTCCACAATAAAAAAAGATGAATTAAATAATGAATTACAGAAACTTACATTTCTTCATTTGCTAGGTTTGCATTACACATTTAAGGCACTTACATATTTTGTTTAATATTTTTGTTTTAGTTTATTTTAATAATATAACAAGGCATTGGTCAGAAATGATGTAACAGAAAATAAATAGGCATATTTAGTAGTTATGAATTAAAGATGAATTTCTTGTTGACAAAGACAGATACAGTTGGTCTTATTCATCTGAATGGTTGTCAAGTGCACTTTGCCGTAGGCAGACAAAACTGTTTCCTGGAAGAGGGTACAAGTATTTCTGAGAAGATTGAGCGGTATCCTGACGGTACAGCTGGGGCACTCTGCTCCAGAAAATCTAGTACAGACCCCCGAACATCTTTGGGGACATCCCCTCTTACATCCAACAGCACAGAGACATGTTCCTCACTGTATAGACAAATGTATTAGAAGTTATGACGTAGAGCAAATCACTGAATTGAATCTGGATTTAAATGTATAGCGGAAGATTTTCTTTTTCTGGGAGGATCATCAAGACTATTGGTCATCCCAGTTGTCAATCATTCTGATGATATGTTGACGTAAGGCCGTCGTACGTGCTTGTCCCTAGGTTTGCTTTCTGCACATTGCGCACTTTGAGGTGCATGTGTGGTGGGCTACGGCTTCACCCATTCATTGAAGCATGCAATCTCACCGTTTTCTCTCAAAATGTCTGAGGTTCGCAAGAGAAAAAGTGTCTACGAATTACATGACAAGAAGTGAAACGGGCTCTGAAGAAAGAAACAAGACCAGAGTGTTTTTGGGAGATATTTTGGGAGAATATATATTACACGCTGGCGTGCGCTAAAGCACAGGTTGGGCTTCCCACGTGAAATTTCTACTCGACAGGTATAGTTTGGCATGCTATTTGGAGAAATCCATTTAAAATCACTGCTAGTAAAAGTTTATGTAAGCAATGATTAGCGATGCTAGCCCTGGCACAAGTCATGAACTGTGCAGACACGGTAAACATCTCAATGTATGAGCCATGCCGGCAGCAACTTATAAACAGAGCGAAGAGAAGAGGCTTGTGCATGCTCTCTCTCTCGTGCGCACGTTTAATAGACGTTCCCTCTCGGGAGCAGGTAGAGTGTTGCGCATGTGCATTTTTTTTAAATGTGGAGGGGCGGTTTTTTTCAAAAATTCTGGAAAATCTTCAGCTATACCTTTAACATAAGAGCATGAGGTGGGCAAGTCTGAATTCTCACCTAATATCAGGATACTTGGTTACCAATTCAGAAATCTCCAGTGTTAACATGCCTGGATCTTTCACATTTATTAAATCTGCCAGTGCAAGTATCAAAGCGGTGGGATTCACTTCACCTGTTGTTCCATCAGTCCCCTATAAATGTGAAAACAGCAGAACACTGTAATACTATATAGTTAGTGTAGCTTCGCTTAGTTGGTATAGTATGGTGCTAGCAACACCAAGACAAGATGCCTTGTCCTAAAACAACAGCCTTAAAAACCCATAATTTACATTTACGCTTTTATCTAAAGCGACTTGCAGTGCATAACGAGGTATACTTTTTTCTATTATTTATGTTACCAAGGTTCGAACCCACAACCTTTTGTGCTGCTAACACAATGCTCTACCACTGATGCAGTAGCATGAAATATAATAGTATATAAAACACTAAAAGCACCCAAATAAATGAAGGAAGTAATAGATTCAATAGTTCGCCTGCGCATTCAGATCTTAGTGATTAATGGTAAACAAACTTGGCTTGCTGTCCTCGAAGGGAGCTCTACAGCTGAGCTCTGAACCTTCAGAGAGAGCGAACCTGAGGCCGGGGCTCGAGCCCCAAGTTCAACCCCCCCTTGCAACAGAAATGCACAGAGGAAGAAAGAGAGCAGTGAAGGAGGAGATGGGGAGGAGGTGGGATGCCGGAAAAACTGCAGCTGGACCCGGAGGCCAGAAGGCTGCCTTATATACGCCCATAATGATGATTGACAGACCTGAATGTTTAGGCTCCTCTCGAAACTACGTTTAGAACTACAAAAAATGGTTCTTACCGTGTTCTGAAAGTGTTCTCTTAGCTGCTGAGCATCCTGTGATAAACGCTGGGCCAAATGGCATCGCTCATCTTCACTTCGACAGACCAGTCTCTTCTGCATCAGTGCACGAATATACTCAACAACAGTTAACCACTGACATTCTTCCTTTAGTCTCTATGGATGACAGAGGTCACATGACACGTTATTGTTGAACATGGTTGCCTTGTTTGGAAATGCACAAATATGTTTATGGTAAGCTTACTGGAACATTCAACCATGACGGAAAGGTCACAAGTTGAAGTTATTAAGAAAGGTAGTGCGTGATGTATTGTGTAATATAAGTAATTTCGATCTTATCAAAAAGCTGACCTGCCGACAAGGCTGACGCACTCTGTTGTACAAGTCACAGTGATGTTCCAGAACCCCACACATTTTTTGGGTTACATCTTCCTGGACCAGCCAGGTACGAGACAGGAGTTCTTGTAGGTGTGGCTGCAAGTCAGACAGTAGATGGTCCATGACTAGGCGACAGGCCTTTCTCACAGCACGATCCAGACCGGCCTGAGGCCCGAGTGGAATACGGGAAAACCGGTTTGAAGGGTAGGAACACAACTGCTGCTGCAGACTTTCTGTGGAGGTTCTAAATGTACATTTAAATTAGATTTATCATACTCCTTCAAACCATGTATGGCTAACATGAAGCATGGTTTGAACTGCACACTTATCAAACAAACAGCATGTAAACACAGACATACTGTCAAAAGATACTTGTACACCATCTCACTTGAGGATGATGCAGTTGTTGATGCAGGCCAGGAGATAATGGAGATAGAACTTGTTACTGTTTGTTGCTGGATTCTTGCGATGCTCCTTACCAAATTCTATGATTGCATCTCGAAATCTGTTTGGATTTGAAGAGAGGTAAGTACAAAAATTGTGCATTTCATAAGTTGTTATTGCTGGTATGTCAGTATTGATAAGTATACACACCGGATAAGAAGGTTTTCCATCTCATAAAGACCCATTTGGATTGTCTGATCCCGCAGAACTTCACTTATCATCAACGCCACTCGTGAATTTTCTTCTAGCATCTAACAACCCAAGAGTTATGTTTAATGTAAAGCAAAATCTTTGTCAATATATACACTATAGCGTCAGGCATAGCTGCAACACCTGAGTGATGATGGTTGGAAGGCTGGTGTGATAGCAGCCCTCATGGTCAATGTCTGGTTCTTGGTCCCTCTGCCAGTCTGTCAGCTCCACCTCTAGAGCCTTTTGCATCCACTCTGAGACACTCTTCTACAATCAATTATAGACATTTTACAAGCAATTATGACACTTCTCAAAAAACATATGACTTTTATATCCAAACAAAACAAGGTAAATGTTGTGAGGATCTTACCCGAACTTTTTGTACGTATTTATTCTGTAGCTGCTCGAGACCTTCCTGAGATATCAGAGGTCCTAGGTCCTTGACGTCTAGCTCAGGCTCAAGGTCTGGATCACCCATCATCTCTGAGCTTAAAGATCACATTTTCATGTACATGACTTTATGATAAATCATACATATGCAAATGTATACTTAACCTACCTGCTGTAAATGTGCAGAACCCAGTTAAGAACCGCAAAAATTTCCCCACTTTCTAGCTCCCATCCACTTACTAGCCCAAGATGGGCCTGCAAGAACTGGTGGCAGGAGCGCAGGTAGGCTCTTGTTAGATGATAGTGAGGTGGAACACACTGTTCCAAAATATGCCGCACTGTTGCAAGATCTCCCATTATACCATGCTGTAGTGCAGACAAGTGACTAGCAAGCCCTGGTCCTCGGGTGTGCAAGTAGGAAATGCTACGGAAGCGGGCTGATGCTGCATCCTCCATGACCTGGCCAACAGTTTGATGAACAGGTACAGATTAGATATACTGACATCAACAAGCCTTAATATATGTTGCCATGTTGCAAAAAATAACTAGAGTGTGACTAAAAGTTTTGCCTTTATCTCTATCAACAGGAAACAGTTAGCAATTATCATCAAACCTTGAAAAAACGTTCTCTCCAGCATCGTGGTCTCCCAGGGGGCATAGGTCTGCTATGTCCTATAGACCTTCGCTCCTCCAGAAAGAACTGATCTAATGCTTCTTCACGTTCCACTATACGTACAGCCGACACAAAAGGTGTGGGGTTTTGGCGAGAGAGTGACAACCCACTCCCAACCACTGCCCAAAGCTCCTTGGCAAGTGCATCCACCAAGCGTCCAACACCTGAGAAATAATTCCGCACCAAATCCTCATCCTCAGAAGTTAGTCCTGTTCCCAATGCTACCCTAGGTCCACGGAGCTGTAGCAGAACTTCATCCTGCCAGTGCTCTAGTTCCATTAGCCGAGCATGAGCCTCTAGTAGCCTCCTAGACTCCACTAGCCTCTCTGTCTCAAGCACCATACTTTGCACTAATACAAATTAGGTTAAAATAAGTTTAGAGACACAAATGCTTGGTCAAGGCATTGTAAACACGGTCTTGTAATTTTGTTGTGTGCACAAAATAAAATCACTAACCTTTATAAAGGCGTGGCAAGTTGCTAACTGCAGCAAGGAGCTGGCAGTGATTGATTGACATTT
This sequence comes from Paramisgurnus dabryanus, assembly GCF_030506205.2. NCBI lineage: Eukaryota > Metazoa > Chordata > Actinopteri > Cypriniformes > Cobitidae > Paramisgurnus > Paramisgurnus dabryanus. The sequence goes on along the minus strand of NC_133359.1, from coordinate 14,761,919 downwards.
CCCGAAGCGTCTCTAGTACAGTGACCTCTTCTGAATTTTTCTTGGACTCCAGGCTTGCCTTGTGCAAGTCATGAGATGCCTCACTCAGTTCAGCTCTTGCCTCCCTTAGTTGACCAAGACCCCAGTCAACACCTTCCAGGTAGGACTGTACAACTGACTTAAGAAAAATAAGACTTAACAATTGACGTTTCTAGCAAATGCTCTGAGTGCTTAAACATATTCCTTCAAAAACTTATTGGAGGCTTTGTTCTTAATGAAATAATCACTATCTACCTTTAATCTAGAATTAATCGATGCAGTCCGTTGGCTTTCCCGTTTCCTGTATTGCCCGAGTCTTTCCAAATGCTCTGGCTGACAAAAAACACCCGAGGCCCACTTCAGCGCAGCACCCCGAGCCAAGCACTCAGCTTTCTCCACCTCTGGCCACACTTCCACTGGGACTGGGGTATCTGTCAATTAAAATTGTAATAATGACTCACCCAATATTGCTACTTTGCTAAAAGGGCTCCACCTAGAACAGAGAAGTCCAATGTGAACTGGGCAGTCGTTCAGCTCCAGTGTTACTAAGCCGTGTGTCTACCAAGTCAGATGCAAAAGAATGCATGCTTTATTTGCAAGACAGTTCCATAGCTAAAGTCTTTTATTTTCCTAGTTACCATGTGATAAGGATAATTAAACGGGTTAAAGGCTACATAGAAGAGTTTTAGTCTTTATCTCACCAGATAATGACTCATCTGCATCTTGATCCCTCTAAGTCTAAGGTTTTTGAAACTTGAGGTCTTGCGAGGAGTATGTAATATATTACTGAAAACTGCATCCAGGTTTATTTCTTTTTTACAGCAATGGTCAGCCTCAGTCCATAGGTTCCAATACAGCAGAGGTTGTCTACTCTGCCTCTTGAGATCAACTTTAAAGAGTGTAGCTCCAGCCCTGATCAAATACACCTGAGCAAGGTAATAAATGTCTTTAGGAATACCAGAAAGAAGAAATTGCAGACAGGTGGGGTGTTTGATCAGGATAGGAGCTAATCTCTGCAAGAAAGTGGATCTTGAGGGCCAGAGTTGAGAACCTCTGCAGTACCGTGCAGTACCGTCATAAGTGCTTACAGTATAAGGGGACATGTACACCAAAGCATTCAAACGCGACTGAAAAAAGCAGGCGGATACCAACTGTGGGCGCTTGCCAGCGTTGCTTCAGCTAAGCGCTTTAAAACTTCTGTTTTGTTTATCAGTCGTTGTACAATGCGCCGTTGGTTGTTGTTGTATTTGCCCCCCCCCCCCTTCTCCACTGTGATTGGACGGCTGATGAGCTATACGATTCACCCAAAGTTGGAAATTTGTAAACTCTGGGCGCTCAGTGCTGAACCCAGAAAAAATGCAGAGCACCTGTGCTCAGTGAGGACAAAACCCACCAGTGCTGACGTTTTTGAAAGTGCGGTGCTTCCATTGGAAACAATGAAAACACATACCAGCCGCAGGCGAAAATGCCTTGGTGTACACCTACAGCTGTTGTCATGTGTACCCATCACGTTTCCATGGTAACAGCTGTTACTTCTATTGTGTATAGTAGAGCTATATATTGTATTTATGTTAGATCTGTCTTTATAGTTTTATATGTTAATGCTAAAAATACATTTCTAAAGATTTTGAATGTGCCATTTACTTTAGGAACTCTATTATGTTCTAGTTGAGAATACTTGAAAATATAGTATCCAATTGCTTGGCTTAGTTATCTCTCTCTCTTTCTATCTCTCACTTTCAACCACTGCAACCTTATGACATCATTAGCCATAGCGTTTAATAGATTGCATGCCAACAGCCAGTAATAAGAAACAATGTGTACCTTCATGATTGTCACAGCCATTCCTGTCTCCGTCTGACATTTAGCCTTATTGTACAACCGTCCACTGTTCCACCACTAAGAGACTGCCCTGCCCGGAGGGCCTGCTCACCGTTGCCAGATGGAGAAATCAGCAAAGACACACAGAAAAACAAGGAGGAAGAAGAGAAGAGGGTACATACCCACAACGTCAATCTTCCTCTCTCACACTCCCAGACACATCCTCTGCTCGGAGGCCGGCAGGAAGGGACGAGAGGAAGGGGAGAGAGAGAGAGAGAGAGAGCAAGAGGAACACAGGGAAAGCAGGCACTCCGCCCTTTAAATGATCCAGATGGTGAGAAGTGAATGTGGGGGTGGCCTTTATTGAAACAGTGCCTTTTCTGTCTGCAGTAGTTATTATCCATGGATGAACTGCAAAGTTCTTGTGGAAGTGATGAGAATAATTTAATGTTTTACATGGCCTTATGTCAGTTGATTGGTGGTAGATGTTTGGGGATGATTTGTGTCTTAGAAAAGCAACAAGTTGGTTGAGTTTGCAAGAGAGTCTACATTAATGCATTTATAATAGATTTTTTGTGATAATTTTTACTGTCTTCATGCTGATGCCCCGTGATCAATCACAGCTGCGGGTCACAGAACAAACATGAAAGGAATCTTAGCCCTGGGGCCGTAATGATTGTGTTTATTTGTGCAAGTGTAGTGGCCTGTAACTTATACTGTGTCTGTGTTTACAACTATCTGGGATATGTAACTCAAGAAGTAAAACACATACCACTGTTAGCGTTAATGTCTATCTATCTATACATCTATCTATCTATACATCTATACATCTATCTATCTGTTCTGTGATTATTGAAAGAGTTTGTAAAACTAACAGTAAATGCAAAATAAAGATTTGAAGTCTTTATCTTTCATGAGTTCTTCTGTCAGCACTATGGACTAAAAATATCTACATGTCTAAACTTTTGTTACCTTTAAACCACCATAACCGCCAATAATAATAGTTCCCTTCGGACATGGGTTGACGTAGCTGCTTCTAGAAGGAAGGGGTGGATATGCATCTCACCAAACTGTAGCAGAGTCATCACAAGGGTTGCCTCTGCCACATTATTACATTGACATATATGCATATGCAGACAGTTGTATATAAAGTGCATTCAGGCTATGCATTTTACCAGTATGTGCATTTCCTTGGAATAGCACCCATGACTGATGTTGCTAGCACCTGCGCTAAAGAAACACTCTTAGCTTTGCTTTAGCGTAGCGTTTTTTGTGAAAGGGGGGTGTTCAGGTGTTCTTGGGGGGTGTTCACGAGTTTACACAAAAAATCAAGGCAAACAAGAAAACATCTTACATCCAGCAACCATCTGCGTAGCAAACGCAGGGGACCGGAGAACACATCCTAGTCCACTTTTTTCACACACTGGCACTATTATGTCAGTTTATCTCGATTTGCTTATTGATTGCCTTTTATGATCCATAAGTTTTGATTTCCACATTTAACCCCCCACCCCCCCAGTGTTAGTAGGTTGTTCTGTATTTGTATTCATTTATATTTGTAATAAATATAAATGCTGCGTCCTGTATCAGATCAATACATGACATAATTTGTCCCAAGATGCACATCTTTTTAAAAACTTGTGACACAGGGTGCCTGGTCTATATTATGTAAATTCGGAAGCGGGAGCTCTCCTTAGCAGTATTTAGGTCATAGGAAAAGTAAAAAAGCAATTCATAAAAAACTGAAAATCGACCGCATTATTACCCAAAACGTAATAAAAAAAATATTTTTTTTTATAAAAAATAATTTCATAGACTCACCTCATTGTTTATTCAAAAACAACAGCCAATGGCAAGTCTCCTTTCAATATTTTAATATTTTGTTTTAGAAGTGGGCTAGTTCTGTTTATTAAAATTAAAATATGGACTTTGGTTGTAGTATTTAGGGCTAATTATAATGTAGCTTTTGTAGCTCGCTGTGAAACAATGATAATAATATTCCAACTTTCCACACAAATCAAATCTATCATTTGGCTTTAAGTGACATGCTTTATAATGATGTAATAATATAATTAATAAAGAAGAAGTAAAATATTTCTATTAAGATTGTTAATCAGCATATATTCAGGAAAGAAATTTAGCTCATTTTTGGTGGGGGACGGTAAGGGACTATGGATTAGGAAGTGCTGGCCCAAAAAAGATTGAGAACCACTGCTTTAACACGTGTGTTTTTCTTGCTAAGGTAACATCATAGGTCCTGCGGTTTGACTATAGTGCTTCCGCTCCGTTATTGACTAAGACATCATCAGATAAGGTTTACCCGGCTGCGTGTATTGTGGTCACCCTCTCCTTGAATACACCATTATCCTACCAATCAGAGCTGTAGAGAACAGGAAGTCTATTTCAGAAGTACTCAACCAAACACAGGGAGGACTTCCTGTCTGACATTCCTAACCTGGGCTGACTTCCTGATTCTCAGCTCTCCCAGACACAGAGACAAATAAATGAACAAATGAACGCAAATTAATAGAGAACAATAATTAAATGAGTAAATATATGAATTTGAACAAATTTGAGTAGTGGTTGAGATTAGGTTGGTGGCCCAGTCAGGATTTTGTCTAAGAATTACTCAAATAATTGTCAATGTTTGAGATGTAATGACACTGTTGTTATAAGCAAACACGTGTCCACTGTATTAGGAACTTTTAAGCATTTTAAAGAAAATTTACAGTTTTATCTTAATGTTAGCCAATTAGTAACACATTTAAAGGGATAGTTCACCCAAAAATTAAAATTCTGTCATCATTTACTCACTCTCATGTTGTTACAAACCTGTATACATTTCTTTGTTTTGATGAACTTGAAAGAAGATATTTTGAGGAATGTTTGTAACCAAACCGTTCATGAGCACCATTCATTTCCGTAGTAAGAAAAAGTAGGCGTACTATGGAAGTGAATGGGGCTCACGAATGGTTTGGTTACAAACATTTCTCAAAATATCTTCATTCGGGTTCATCAGAATAAATTTTTTTATACAGGGTTGTAACAACATGAGAGGGAGTAAATGATGACAGAATTTTCATTTTTGGGTGAACTATCCCTTTAAGAGATTTATGTAGCAAGTTAGAGCATCTGCCCAAAACTTTAGACAAGCTTGCCAACTTACAAGCACAAAAGTAATCAAAAAAGGAAAGAATTTGCGATTTATGTCACGAGTAAAGAAAAAAATTTACAAAACCTTTTTTTAAAGGCCAACAAGTGCATAAAAGTTTGCATTTGCATTTCTGCACTCATTGTACAAAATATTCTGTCGTAGCCTATGTTTTTCTATTTAGCATAACGTGCAAGATTTTTATGTAATACTTACATTTAAGATGTAAATCGTGAAGAAAAGATTATGCAAACTCAGAAAATTGAAAACCTAAAATAATCTCTCTCTCTCTCTCTCTCTCTCTCTCTCTCTCTCTCTCTCTCTCTCTCTCTCTCCTAAAATAAAACCTCTCTCCATACCCACATGGTTGGCTAAAATATAGACAAATATGTATTTATTTACCACCAAATTTCATACAAAGATGGGTTCAAGTTTACAGGTACCTTAATACATTTTTAAATACTTTTTTTTGTTTTAGCAAAATTTACTTCATATTTGTGGATATTCATCATATTCAAGAAGTACCATAAGAAGTACTAAAATCTCATTTTTTGTATATTAAGTACAAAATTAGTGCAAGAAAATAGAGTACATTAGGTAAGTGTACTTCTTTTCACCTGGGATAATATGGTATCCTATGAAAAAACTGCAGCTTTTCCATGTAGTAAAGAGGCGAGCTTTGATTGGCCCATTTAAAGTTAGGCAACACGTTTGACTGTCAACAGCAAGCGGCGCCATATTTTAATGTCATTCAGGGGTGTTAGAATGAGCAGGAGATTAGACCGGGGCCCCTAATTATTTTGCCTTTAGTTCTGGATTAACCCTCTGTTCTGTCGACTCCAATTCACACTCGCCGTTTGATGAAATGTGAACTGACATAAATTCCGCGGCTCACTTTCAATCCGATTATGCAGTTAAATCACCGCGGCTCGAACCCAGGCAAGAGACTCGGGCGGGCTCCTATTCTCCGTGTCCCCTGAAGCCCTGACAGACCCACGCTACCTCCTCACAGGACCCACGCTACACTCTAACCTCACATGAATAGGGCCTATTCAAAGAGGTAACGCTCAGGCACAACCTAAATATTGTTTTTATGAGCAGCAAATAGGTGCCACCTCCAAACCAATGCTGAGTTCCCATCGTTCCCGATGTTTGAGAGCGTAATAGTGTCGTGTTACAATGACTGGGTTTGGGTTGGTGCTGGATACATCTGGGACAAGAGGAACACAAGAAACGTTTTAAATTCGTAAACACAATACATTTTAAACGGCGCTACACGGTGTTTAGCTTTTCTCAAGGGAACTGCTTTGTTGTGACGACGGCGAACGAGCGAAATGTCGCGCGCATATTCACGCAGTATTTTCTAAATTGTAACAAACTTTCTAGATACTAGTGTTTTTGAACATTACCTTAGTAAATAATAAAGTATTGACTACACGGTATTATCAGTTTACAATATTTAATACTACAGAATACTTAACAAGTATGGTAATCACTGTACAAAGTAGGCTACAGCAATTTACTATAGTAAATACAAAAATATGCTTTTTTATGTGTGTAAATAGGGAGTTATACAAATTATAAAATGTATTTGAGGCAAACGTTTGTTATTTTTATGCCTTGTGGCGTAATGTTTATATTTCTTTCTTTCAGTAATTATGTAATTATTTAATCTATTCTTCATGCATTAAAATTATTTTTTATTAGGGGTATTAAAATAAATAATCCCAATGAATTAATATTTAAAACTAATAAATAATGTTTAAAAAAACTTTCACATCAAATCCTAAAACCGCACTATCTGCGTTTAGGGGTTCATGATGCTCGGTTAGCACTGCGTTAGCTACGTCACGAGTTGCATCCCCAGGGAACACAAATGCCCGAAAAAAATTATAGCCTGTTTGAATTAAAGCGTCTGCCAAATGCATACATGTAATATAACACTTTCAATAATGAGTTTAAGTGCAAGGTTCAAACGAGTTCAAAATAAGTGTTATTTTGAAGCCAACAGAGGGCGCTGTTTCTACAGAGCGCGGATTGTACGGAGAAAGTTTTTCCATTCATAATACCTAAGCCATCTAAGACTGTTTAGGTGGGCTTTCCCATGAATTTGCAATGCATTTTCACACTAATTATGCTCACATGGATGTGAATAATAAATACCTCATTCTCACAGAGATGGTGTAGATGTTTAAAAATGCTAGATGGTGATGAATTTGATTAAAATTCAGGATTTTATAAGAAGCAGGGAAACATACACATAAGAGAGACTTTATTTAAGTTAAGTTGATCTTATTTTTCTGTATGCATTAGTGCAGTTTACTTATATAGGCTAACCGTGCAGTGTGACAAAATAATTACAATTATGTGCAAATAATCTGTCTCCACATATTTATACTTTAGAAAGCATACATAACATAATGCAAAATAGTTTGAAAAGAGATGCTTTAGTTGATGTATCACTGCTTGGAATATATTAGCTAGCCTAATATAACTATTTTACATTGAACACAATTTACTTACTGTAATTCTTATATATAACTTCATTACTTACACTGTAAAAAAATCCTCGTTGCACTTAAATGTTTCATTTTAAAGATTGAAATTCAACAAATCATTTAAACTTTTTTGACTAGTAGTGAGGAGTTAATAAAAATAAAGTTATATGGACTTAGCAACTTCTAACTTGTCAAAAAAGTTGAAATGATTTATTAATTCAAGTTGTTTAACTTAATCATTTAATTGCATCAAGGATTTTTTTACAGTGTAGGTTTCACAAATGTATGCCATTTATTCATGATTTTCAAATATATTCAAACCTGTCAACTTTTATAATAAGGGAACACAAGAAGTTCAATTTAGTTTGAAAAAAGCTGGTTTTTAATTTTATTGTATATTACTAGAAAATAACTACATTTCTATATTACTTTATTGTATATTTTTAGTAAAATTAAGCATTTAAATTTGTAATTTAGATCGCATTTGAAGGAAATGCATTGGTTAGTTTATAGAGTTTGATCTGCACTGTTGTGCACATTTTGGAGCAGGCAGCTATGCAGGTCATCTAAAAACTGCAGAATTTAAGCAATAAGACATTATATGATCTTGTAGATGATTTTTAATTGTTATACAGTAAACAGTTCATTGTCAGTCATTGTTCCTTTATGTGTCTTAAATACAAGAGATGAAGAATATAGTCGACAAATATAAATTCTGATAGTAATCAGTTCAGATGCATGTGAAATTTCGAGTCTCACTTTGAGGAATGGGATGCTGAATCTGACTTAAAGTGATCTCTTCATATTTGTGTTGCTTTTGTCCGCTTCAAACAAGTCCAGTGAGTTTCCCAGGAGTAAGAAAGACAGCATTGAAATCTCTAAATTGGTATGGACCTCACCAACTCGCCAAAGCCTCTTTGGCAAATCTCTGTTTGATTTAACACTCTTGTTTGCCATTGCAAAATCTTTCTTTTGTTGTATCTGGATAAGCTTAATGACTTCTTTAACTTGCCAGCACTGGTTGCAAAAAGAGAGAGCGGGAACGCAGGAAAATGTAATATGGATAGTTTTGGAGAAGAACTGATCTATATAAAGTTTATAGAATGATTTGAATATTCAGATGTCATCTATGTGCTGCAAAAGCATTTTATCTCACTGTGCACATGTGAAAGAATTGAGACAAAAAAAAACTATAAAAAATGAGTAAACAGAGAGCAACTTTTGTTCCCAAATCTTGAGTACACAAAGTGGACCCACCACAGCCCAAACCAATGTCTCATCCAGGGCAGCAAACACAGCCACAAACGGCAGTATTAAGGGATCAATCAAAGTCTGAATGGAGAAGCATTAGCCTGGCTTCTTATTCTGGTTTACTAACACCTGTAATAACTATTAAACATGAGGTAATCTCATAAGCCTTACGGCATTTACATATTCCTCATTATCTTGTACAAACGTGAAGGATGTAGTTGCTCTCTGCTGGCGGTCTCAAGTCATGCATTTACTGCTTGGGTGGTTCTGTGGCTAAGTGACCGGTCTGAATGCGATATGTATATGTATGTAAGGGATTATCTGTATTTGCATTGCCGTTTACCGACGTGGCCATATTCTTAACATGGATCCGGATAATTGAAATGGGAGGAGAAGATGGCTGATCCATTAGTTCATGCTGTTTGCTTTGCGGATGGGTCCCTTCGTTCTTTAATTTTACCGTCCTTTGGAGTTTTTGTGGAAAGGTTGCGTGCAAATGTGTTCGCCAAGGGGCCTTTGTGTCACCCAACCTCTGTATGCTCACTAAAACTAAGCAGATTCCCCTACAAAGCGAATGCCTCGGAGTCTTAGCATGGCTCGCGCATAGTATCGGACTGAGACCAAATACTGTGGATTTTTCAAGTGACACTTGAGGGAATGACCCAATCAGACCACACAATCTGTGCTCTACAAGAGAGAGATCTTTGAAATCTAGAAACACCTTCAAAAGCCCCATTCTTGCGCTTATAATGCTGTGCTTTCGAAGCTTGCAATCAAATGTGCCGAAAACTACTTCAAAGGAAATTGAAATGGAACAAATTCTGTCAGGCCAGAAAAGGATTATTGTAAGGCTCTAAATGGACGCAATCGTTTTGCTTGCATTGTGGTTTTTTGTGGTGGCTTGGATTTTTTTGAACAGCTGATCATCTTGAACATCTGTAGGACATCACTAGATTAATTCTGAGATTACAATCTGGTTAATTTTGCGAAAATCAAAGTGACAGTTCAGTAAATATTTGACCACACTGAATTGACAATTTTTTAAAATATAATGTATGTAAATATATATATATATATATATATATATATATATATACACTCTAAGAAAATTAAGGTTCTTCTGTTGATCTTTGCAGCACTCTAATGCTGGGTACACACCAAAAGATTTTTTACATCTTTTAAAATTTTCAAAATGTGATAGACCATAAACATGAGGATAAAATTGATATATTTAACCGTTTGCTCCTATAGTGTGTGGTGTGCCATGATGTGTCAAAGACAGCACACCACACACAAACAGATTTTCAACCAAAGTCTCGACTGTGAACACAGGAAATCTCGCGAGACTTCAGAATAAGCATGGCAGACGATATGCAGGAAGAAATTTCAATGATAGTGTATGGAATGTTTTTTAGAGAAAATTCAAGGAAAAAAGAAAAGGGTTTGGGGGAAGTCGTGGAGACAGCGGAATCTTGGCATCAACTTCACTTTGTGCTGCACCATCATCTCGCTTTCTGATTAAATATTGTTTTGTTTCACGTGATAATCTCAATAAAACATGTTTAATATTTATAATTCATGATCGGGGCGGCTCCGGCGTTTTTCCGATCAGGTTCGGACTCTCTTAACACACCTCACACCAAGGGAAAATCTGATAAGATAATCTGTAGAACCATCAAGATAATCGGGACATAGCTAGGATTGTCAGAAGGGGGAAAATCTGCCCCAAATCAGCTCGATTATCTTTTGGTGTGAACCCAGTAATGACTGCTGCTCTAAACAATTCCTAATCTAGCTTAGTCTGTTGATTATTAACTGGGGTGATATTAAATCATAAATATGAAAACTGACATGTTTTATGGTTTTGGACTCTTAAAGGACTCGGTCTCGACTCAGACTTGCTTCCTCAAAGACTCGGTCTTGACTCGGACTCGACTGAATTTGAAAACCAAAGACTCTGTATTGACTCGAACTCGGCATAGGCGGTCTCGTCCCCATCACTAGTACTCAGCATAAGAGTGACATTAGACCATTTGCTTTATTTCAAACCAGGGATTCAAATTGTTACAAAGTTGCATTTTTGTTTGGTTCGGTTCGCTTTCATGGTAAAGTTTTAAAACGAACCACAATTTATGTGAGATTAAAGTGTCCTCTCATTGGTTAGAATGCGCTCGCATGTTTTACGGGATTCCGCTTGTAGTTGTCTTTTGCACGTTTATTTATTGTGCAGTGTTTTTTGACCTAAAAAGGCTGAGTTCACTCACTTAAAAAAGGTGTTACAGAGGAACCATTTTTTGCTGTATGGTTCCATAAAGAACCTTTAAAGGAATAGTTCGGCCAAAAATGATATTAAACCCATGATTCACTCACCCCAAGCTGTCCGAGTTGCATATGTCCATCTTTTTTCAGACAAACAAATTTTCGGATATTTTAGAAAATGTTTTAGATCTTTCAGTTGATTAAATGTAATTTTACGGGGTCCACGACCTTCAAGTCCAAAAAAAAGTGCGTCCATCCTTCACAAAATAAATCCAAAAGGCTCCAGGATGATAAACAAAGGTCTTCTGAGGGTAATCCGTTATATCCGAAATATCCATATTTAAAACTTTATTAACATAAATAACTACCTTCCGGTAGCGCTGCCATCTTAGTCGCGTTCGCATTCAGGATGAGAGCTTACGCAGCCTACGGAGGTTTCTCTGCTGCTGCTCTGTGTCCTTGCCCTCCGAATTTGTCATACGTCACTAAGAAAAGTGCGTACACTACGCTAATACTCTCTCCTGAATACAGAGGAGTCTAAGATGGCGGCGCTACCGGAAGGTATTTATTTTCGTTAATAAAGTTTTAAATATGGATATTTCTACAACAAAACCGCACGGATTACCCTCAGAAGACCTTTGTTTATCATCCTGGAGCCGTTTGGATTTATTTTGTGAAGGATGGATGCACTTTTTTTGGACTTGAAGGTCGTGACCCCGTAACATTACATTTAATCAACTGAAAGATCTAAAACATTTTCTAAAATATCCGAAAATGTGTTTGTCTGAAAAACGATGGACATATGCAACTCGGACAGCTTGGGGGTGAGTAAATCATGGGTTTAATATCATTTTTGGCCGAACTATCCCTTTAACATCCACTGCATCGTTCTATTGCACAAAGCTTCTCTGTAGTGGAAGAAAGTAGAAAAGAAGGTTGGGCTTTTCCATATTTTACCCAGCCATCGGTTGAAAGAACACAGCATTTTGTATTGGTTCAGCAAAGAATCCACTTCCAAATAAAAAACTAATTTAAGGCAGTATGGCTCTTTTCTTGGTTCTTGGGAGATAAATGAAATTACATCACATGTGTTCTTAAGATCTTCTGAAAAGTACACTCTTAAAATAAAGGTGCTTCACGATGCCATAGAAAAGCCATTTTTGGCTAAATGGTTTCTGTAAACGACTTAGACACACGCACACACAAGAACGCACGCACACACATTCTGGTTTACATGTTTTGTGGGGACATTCCATAGATGTAATGCATTTTATTCTGTACAAACTGTATATTCTATTCAATTCCCCAAACCCTAACCCAACCATCACAGAAACCCTTCTGCACATTTTCAAAAAACATCATTCTGTTTGATTTATAAGCTTGTTTTCTCATGGGGACCTCAACATGTTCCAACAAGGTCACAATAATACTGGTATTCCTATCTTTGTGGGGACCAATTGTCGAACGTGATAATTACCCGGTACACACACAGACACACACTCCTCATTTTCAAACTGTTCTCAGGGGACCCACTGCTCAGCACATTTTGCGTGTCTCTCTTATCTAACACACCTGATTCAGATCATCAGCTCATTAAGGGATAGATCCTGGGTGTGTCAAAATATAATACAAAATATACAGAGCAGTGGGTCACCAGGGACAAAGATTGAAAACCACTGCTCTAGATGGATAATCATGTGTTGTGTCCGAAACCGCGCCCTTATTTACTGATTCACTATTTCCTTTATAGCGAATGACAATTGAGTCCACTATCTGGACAAATGAAAATGATTGAGCGATTTGGGACACTGACGTAAATACAATGTGTCAGAGAGCTGTCACAGAGATTCGTCATAAACCCTTAAACCTGTGTGGCTTTACAGATTTAACTTTGAAACGGTAAAGTTAACTTTCTTTGTGTCGTCACATTTGTCATGTTTATTGTAGTTGAAAATATGGAGAACAAAGCAACTGCTTGTCATATTTGAAGAGTTTGGTTCCAAAACAAGATAAATTTCGTTTTTTGATTGTGCATTCCAATTAATATTAATCAAACTGCAGTTGGTTTGTTTTGATTTAAGCCTTCATAAATAAAAATATACATCTAAGTAGCACGATTAAAACATGATTTTGGTGACCTAACAAGTTTTTGGCCCTGTCCCAAATGGCGCACTTCATGTGGAATTTCGGTCTCCTGGCCTTAAATTGCGTATGCTCGCTTAGTTTACAAGTCCGTAGGGGTGTACCATCTGTCATTTTTAAGCTCAGAAGTGTGCTCATCAGCGCCCCCTTTGAACCTTTGATGCGGCAGCAGGCTTCGTGCACTCTACCAACCCAGAAGTCCTTGTGAAAGAGAAATCAGACCAATCAGACGACGGAAGGGAGGAGTTCACACTGATAGGCAACTTCTCTTCCTATTTCCGGCACGCTCCAGTCTGTCCCAAAATACAACTTCGGTGCACCCTTTTGGACTCGAGTCAAGGGTCCCTAGGGTCTGCACTACATGATGTTATCAAAGTGTGGACTCTGAGGATGTCCACAAGTCCGGAGTGTGCCATTTGGGACAGGGCCTTTCACTACAAAATGGCCGAAACCAAATATAGTGCACTATGTAGGAGTTAGAGCGGTTTCAGCCATGAACAATACACCACACAGACACTTTATACCACTTGATTGTCTATTCGTTATTTTGCACTACAACTTCATATTGTGAAAATCTATTTACTGTCAATTGTTTATTTCTTTCTTTTTTAATTGTATATTTTTAGTGTTCTTAATTCTTATGTTTCATATTGTTATTGTCCGGCAACTTGTCTTTCTCGTAAGGAGCAAACAAAGCAAGAATTTTACTGTACTAAGTACATATGATCATAAAGAACTTGAAACTAAAGAAACACTAAGAAACCTCTCTGTTTAAAAAAAGTTTCTTTAGATTATAAAAAGGAATGAAAGAAATGGTACTAAGCACCTTTGTCTGAATGGTTCTTTAAGGAACCAAAATGGTTCTCAATGGCATCGCTGTGAAGAACTTTTTAAGCACCTTTTTTAAGAGCGCATTTTGGTTTCTAGATTCTTTATAGTTAAAGCATCTGAAAAACAGAAATATACATTTCTTGTAAGATTTAAAGGGCTCCAGTAGCATCACACAATAAAATCCATTTTGGCTTTGCTTGGAACCTTAATAGCATTGATGGAGGAGAAGCCATTTCAATGTGAAATAAGCTCATACCTCATATAATTGAACTGTTATTCAGTCTCTCTATGAAAAAAATTCAAGATATGATTTATTATTACATTAGAAATTATTTGAATTTTACTCTAAGACGAGCATTGTCTAAAATACACTTTTATGAATATTTATCCAAACGATCGGTATAGCTCACATTAAGTAAGGGAGGTACGGCAAGGCTTCATCTGGTCACAATATCTATATCGTATTGATCACCTGATCTCAAGACCCCGCGCTCGGGTCCACGTAACTCGTCTGGTTCTTTTCGTTTTTTTGTCCCGAGGGGGGACAGAGAAAGATTCTGGCTTCTGTTCCTGACAGGGGGCAGCCCAGTCAGTGAAGAATGGTCCAGGCAGCTGGTGTGACTAAGCCATGGCTTGTAAGAATGGGGCGGAGTGGCGTAGACTGAAGGCAGAGAGGGAGGTGAGGCGGGTGGGGTGGAGGAGGGCACCACCAGGCTCTCCGCAGAAGACAGCGCCTTTACATCGCACCAACTGTTCGCATTTTCAACGCCGACCCCCTTTTTTCTTTTCCTGCCAAAGCTTTGTTAACAAAACAGTTTACTAAGCAGTGGTAGGACATGTGATTAATAAAGTGAGGAGGCTTGCAAAGAACCATGCGGTCCATATGGACCACACCAAACAGTCCTATTGTCATCGGGCCACTTAACAGAGCCCTTCTGCATTAGATCACTAGAACATTAAAACACATGCCAAGAGCGTATTTTTAACGGTAGTTAAACTGTATTTTCAATAGTCGTTCTGCTTGGTTAAGTTATGAAGTTTTACAGTTTAATGTTTGATGCTTTACTTAAAATGTAACTGAACAATATTTTAAGGTGCACAGAAAAATCGCTTCCCTTAACGTTGTGTGCTCAGTTTATTTTATGATCTTTAATAGTAGACCACGGTAATAAATTAGTATTTATATAGGGCAGGTAATGTTATATAATTTCAAAGTTGCTGTGCTTTAAATAAGAAGAAAAACATTTGTTTGTGGACTGAAGTAACAGTAACCAGGCCTGAATGATGTGACTTTAACTAGATCATCTTTTCCTCATTCACCCATTAAGATGCCCTAGGGATGTGACAATAGTTCCTTTGAGAGAAGAAGGGAGGTCTACAGTGGCCAAAGGTTAAACAGGGCTTTTGGCTGGTGATAAATCACTATTAAATGAGGCCTGCATTGCCACGCATTGTCGTTGCTCACTTTCAAACCCATTACCTTCTGGTTGTAAAGCTGACACAGCTAATGAACTGACTGCTTTGAACCGGGGCCACGATATTGACTGGTTGCTTGGGGCAGATGTCTCAAGCCGAGCGACTAGTAAATGTACATTTGATTAAGAAAGGATCTGCGGGTCTTTGGGGGTGGAGATATTTTGAGGGGGTGAGGCTAGTTGGATAGCAGGGGGCTAGTTTACTCCTAATGTGAACACTTAAGGAAGTTCATATTAAAACAATTGAGCCCTCTGCATGAAAGAGTGTAGCACATGCTGTTTGATTTTGGGAAAAGACAAAAGAGCGCTAATGATTAGCCAAGACACGGTCGACTCGCTTCCTCTTTGAGCTGCGGCCGCTTTTCCGGTGCTCGGGATAGATTGACGGGTCACGAAAACGAAAGCGGGATTTTATGTGGAAAGTGAGGTCTGCTTCTGAGAGCCTTTTTTTGGTTCATAGTTTTATTTGTTTTAATATAAATTGCACTTTCTATATCTTGAAACGTTAGTCATGCTTATCAAAATATTTTTGTTTGATTACAGTAACCCCAAAAAAGACTTTCAATATAGACGGTTTCAGCAGTAACAACATAAACAAGCGGCTTTCTTGGTCAACACGTAACTTCCGGTAAACTCCGCCAAGAATAAATAACATCAAAATCCATTTAAAGTAGTTTATTTATATAACAAGCAAAATAAACAACACGTAGATTACATAGGAAACCAAAACATTTGTTATTGTCGATGAGGTATTTTTTAAGGAGTTTAGTTTCAGCAACCAGTCAGACCATTAAACAAACAGAAACAGGAAGTAAAATTCCGACCAGAAGCTTAGTCGCGTCACCGTACGTGCGTTTGAAGAAACCGTCTATATTTCAATATACTGTATAGGCAACAACATTAAAATAAGTGGTATCAACAAATGTTTTACACTTTACTCAAACTTCACTTTTCTTCCAGCAAGCTATCTTGCGTTTAAAAGACGTCTTATAGGCGTTCAAACACAGGCGAGGCATCTAGATTAAAACAAGGCATCTAACCATACAGTAGTTCAAAATTAAATCAACTAAATAAATAAATTAAAGGATTGGTCCATTTTCCAAAAAAAAATCCAGATAATTTACTCACCACCATGTCATCAAAAATGTTGATGTCTTTCTTTGTTCAGTCGAGAAGAAATTATGTTTTTTGAGGAAAACATTCCAGGATTTTTCTCATTTTAATGGACTCCAACATGCAACAGTTTTAAGGTAGTTTAAAATTGCAGTTTCAAAGGACACTTAACGATCTCAAACGAGGCATAAGGGTCTTATCTAGCGAAACGATTGTCATTTTTGACAAGAAAAATAAAAAATATGCACTTTTAAACCACAACTTCTCGTACCTCCGGTCATGTGAAGCGTCATCACGTCAAGAGGTCACGGAGGACGTATGCGAAACTACACCCCAGTGTTTACAAGTGTGGAGAAAGAGGACCGTTCTGACGTTGTTGTATGTGGAATGATACTAATTAATGTCGTTGTGTCAGTTTATTGTTTAAAATGGTCCGCAAATGTGCTTTTTTATAACACGTGACCTTTCCATGGCATTACGCAATTACGTGAGGTCGCGCTGGCGCGTCACAGGACCGGAGATAGACAAGAAGTTGTGGTTTAAAAGTGCATATTTTTTATTTATTTTTTTGTAAAAAATGACAATCGTTTTGCTAGATAAGACCCTTAAGCCTCGTTTGGGATTGTTTAGAGTCCTTAAAAACTGCAATTTTAAACTGCATTAAAACTGTTAAGTGTTGGGGTCCATTAAAGTCCATTAAAATGAGAAAAATCCTTTTCATCACATAAGATTTTACTAACGTTTAACAGCCAGAGTATCAAAATACCCTACTTTTGTCCGAATTGATATGCTGTTTAGTATCCACATACTAAACATCAATACATCTAACACTGCCTGTGTTGCCATGTGCCACCAAGCGAGCTACAGGAACACCTTTGAAAGACAAATTGGTTCACAAGTGGCATTTAATTGAGCTACAGACCAGAGGAAAGCATGACTGTTATCTTGTGTTGCCGGTGAAGGATGGGGAGCTCTAGCAGCGCTGAGATGTGCTGATTAGCATATAATTGGTCCTTTTGTAATAAACACAGGGAATTAGCCTACTGTTCAGCCTGCTGTTAGCAGCCTGGTTTCCTATTCATTTAAAGAAAGAGCAAACACATGGCCTGCTGGGACGCGCCGGCATCTGGCATATAACTGACCCTGCCAGTGAAAAACCAGTTAAAGTAACGTTTTGTGATTTACTGTTTTCTACATAAAATCATGCTACATAATGTAAAGATCATCGTGTAAAAATATAACCTTGATATCTTTTATATTAGTCTAATATTAGAGTAAGATCATGTCAAAGATTGATATTAATCTATCTATCTATCTATCTATCTATCTATCTATCTATCTATCTATCTATCTATCTATCTATCTATCTATCTATCTATGATCCTTCGTCTTTCGATGATGCTCGGATCAACTAAACATGTAATCAGCTGAAGTCACACTCGGTTATCTACACCATTAGTCATCATATTGACCCAGCCATTTCCATGGTGCGCCTGTTGTAAATTTGTTGTAACATGGTGCGTCTTCCACGGTCCCCACAGCATATTTGTTTGGGTGGTATGTGCGTGTAGTCGTGCGAGAGTGTGTGTAGGGGGTGCCAAGTTACCCCCATCTCTGATAAATGGACTCTATGTGGTCAGTCTGGGGGTGGTGGGGGGTTCACAAGGCCCCACGGGGCCGACAGCGCTCTGGGATGCAGGGATGAGGTGGACCCACGCCAATTATGGTCTTTTGTACTCACTAACTTTGTGATTGACATCGGCTCTACCCTCTCACCATGGACCCCATTTACACACACTGGCCAGTAACTGACCTGCACTGGGAGGTAACGGATTTAACAATCTCTCAACTGGCTTTTGCCTTGGGTTGCATTTTAAGCAGGAATAATTTAAGACTTCAGGTATAATTATAGTCACCCTAAGGGTTTCCAGCCCTATAAAATGTTTGAAAAGTAACAGTGAGGCAGCATCACTTGTAAACCCCTCGCGGTTTTGCTCTTAAAGACACGAGCGCACAAATCCTCGGCAGCAAAATGATCTCACCGTGTGTCTTTAATTTTCAATCAATTTATAAGGGTTTGCCTTTTCCTGCTTCCATCAATGAGTTCTCTTTCTCCTGCCTTTATTTTCTCCCTAAAGACAGCTGAATGAGCATGCAGGAAGATGTGAGCGTAATGACCCCGGCGATGGTGACAAAGCCTAATTGGTCACGGAGACCAGTGGCTAATGAGCTGAGAAAATGAGCCCATGGGTGTGTAATAACTGTATTTTTCTCCATTTATTCTCCTTTCGTCACAGTCCTGTGTGGCATTTTTAAACAACTAAAATGGCACCAGATGCAACAGGGCTCAGACATTTTGACTTGAATTGGGAAACCATATGTTCAGATAAGTCATGGTTTCTCTTTTCCCACAGGCAGGGGCCAGTGCATCTGTGAGGCAGAGTTGTGGTGGTCAGGAAGACGTGCTTTACGACTCCACACATAGGGCGGGAGAAATCGAGCTTACGGTTTTGGATGGCATTACTTAGGCATGAGGGGGTTTTGTTTAAAATGGTGAAGAAAAATAGAGACATTAGGATGTAATTGAGAATGATTGAGATGTGATTTTTCTTTTCATTACAACTACAATTGTTTTGACACAGTGATTTTTGTAGGAAAGCCTTGCAGTACTCTAAATTGTTCTGTTGAGATTGACTTTACGTTTTTACTTTTAAGTTTTGGGTCTTAGAGCCCCCAATGGTTTTTGTGTTGAATAATAAAATCATAATTAAATGATAAAATCCTCTTAAAATTATGCCTTTTTTAGCTTATCAAAAACAAAATTATTGTTGAAAGAAATTCTGGTTTAATCGTAACTTTACAGAAATGTAAGTCACATTTATTTAGGTATAATTTAAAAAGTTCAGATGCAAAAGCCGCTAATCTTCACCTACGTCAAAAATAAGATAATAATATTAATTGAATGCTCTAGGCATGTGTTCATCAAATACTTTCACTTCAAATCTGCATAATCTCGGCCTTAGCCCAATTAGAAATACCAGTTTGCTGGCAAATATCTAACATGATCTCACGGAAAGTCGTGTTATAGTCACAAAAAAATTATTCATTTATTCGTGTCCATTGAGCATGAATCTCTTTTCTGTGTCACTCAGCACAAATTTATATAAATATTCGTGTCCGTGGCACGACTTTCTTTTTTTCGTGTCATTTTATGTATTGTTTTTTCATTTTTCCCCCCTATTTTTAAATCATTTTTGCTTAGGGTTGGGGCTAGATTTGGGGTTTAGGTTAAGACGTACTTTTATGTATTGGTTTCTACATGTTTTTCTTTGGCTTTTAAAACTATTTTCGCCTGGAGTTGGGGTTAGAGTTGGGGTTTGGGTTAGGATGTCTAAAAATGTAACAGAAAGTGATTCTAACCCCAACCCTAGCGACAATGGTAAGAAAATATGAAAAAACAATGAGAAAACAATACATAAAATGACACGAAAAAGAAAGTCATGCCACGGACACAAAAAACTATTTATAGAAATTCGTGCTGACTGACACAAAAAAGACATTCGTGCTCAAGGCACGAAAAAAGCTGAATTTCGTGCCATGAACACAAATAAATAAAATAAAAAATTCGTGACTATAATGCGACTTTCCGTGAGATCAGTCTGGCAAAATCCGTTAAACGCCATTGATGTGTCACTAAAGTTCAGTTTACGGAAGAAGAATTGGAAGAATGACGATGCATGTATGTCGGATTTCAATTATCGAGCTTCAAGAGTTTTTTTACTGAATATATTAGGAAATTAACAGAATTTTTCAGTCTTTTATCTTTATTCAGAAAGGATAGTGAAAAGTGAATGGAGACTTTTTTTTTCAAAGATTTTTGCACAAGACGACTGCATGCACTTAGAGGGTTTTGCAGCGAAAGACATCCAGATTTGTTAAATATCAATGACATGACTAAAGTGACATTTATAAAAATAAGGCATTTCAAATACTGACTAATAACCTTTTCATTGCCATTAAAGTATAATTACTGACCCTAACCATAATAATCTGATAAAAAATGCTCATAAGAAAACATGTCAGATGCATTTCAAGGGTTTTGCATCTGAACTCTTTAATTGTTTGTTTTTCTAAAATCTGTGTGAGGAAATATTCTTAAAACATAAAATAAAATAAATCAAAATGAACATAAACTGAAAAAAGAAGATTCATTCAATTTCCTCACTGTTTTTAAGGTAAGTGGTTGCAATCAATTAATTGAAAAAATATTTAAAAAATAGAAAAAAAACCTTTTGTTTAAATGTAGCCTAAATAAATTGATTACAACCACTTACCTTAAAAATTTTTGTAAATTGAATAAATAATTTTTTTCAGTGTATTGCATTACTTTTTATGAAACATAAAGCATACGTTATATTTTTATCAAGGACAGCTGAAGTAATTTTGTCAAATTTTGTTTCATAATCAGTTCTCCTCATTAAATTAATCTTAATCATATTTTTGAGTTATTAAAAACTTACATTTTAATTAAAGAATAAAAGCAATTATGTTTGAGAAAGATCAGTTTATGTTTGTATTTTACAGTCATACGCTGTGGAAAAAATAAAAGTCAACCTCTATGTGCCTTCAGTCAAGTGAAGTAACTAGGCCATTTTTTTAATATACTGCACTTCTTGCCCTCGTGAACCTGTTGAGATCTTCTGAAAGGAACCCGAGGGCCGCTGCCGCTCTCTAAAAATAGTACTGACTATCTTGAAGAAGGGGGGAGTCTGCTTTTATTCAGTGCCTAAGATAACAGCATACAGAATGATAGACTCCTCTGAATTGTTTGTTCCTATCGTCCATTGTTCCTCTCTCCATTCACAGAGTCTCTTAGCCGCACTTGAGGAGGGGGCCGTCACAGGTAGGAAGGCAACAGAGCTTATTCCCAGCACATGCTTGATTGCCTTCTTATAGACTCTCACTTTCAGGCCTGTGAAAGGCTTTGGCGGGCTGCTGAATAAACTGCGGCTCGCTTCCATAAACTTTTTCTCCTCCCGAATTTTCCGAGGATGTGAGCAGAGGAGCTCACAGCCAGGCTCGGGAAAGCGGCTGAAAGGGTGTCTGTTTGAGAATCAAAGCCTGACGGGCCCACCCCTCCGTGCACATGCACAAAAGGCAAGGACGGGTAGGATCTAGCGCCTGCCCGATGAAGAGCAAACCATCCTTCTTGTTTGTACCGCATCAGGTACTGGGTGTTAAAGCTTATATAGCAAAATGGAAATAACTCTATTTCTCAGAGTTTGAGTGACATCGCAAGCAAGCACATATATGAAATTGCTTGGCTCCACAAGGACGGGGTCTTTTGGCTATTGTGCTTCTGTTGGGACTCTGCAAATGAATGAACCTCGAGCGAAGATCTCATTTTAAATTCAATTAGCTCAGACTAGACCTATACAAATAACAAGCGGTACAATGAGGGATTGTTGGTCTCTGTCCTCGATAGAGAAGACAAATCTGTCCATCTTGACTGTCTTGTTTCCTTCCTGTGGATTGTTCTTCTCTTGTTAATGAGACGAAACAGACAGTGAAACATGCTGGGCTTTGGTGTTACATCTCTGGCTACTTTAAAGCCGTGTTAACTATTACCTCCGTGCCAAAGGCTTTTAGGTTAATGAGACAATGCAGATGCCGACAAACACACTTTTACAAAACACAAGAAAGGATTTAAGTCGTGTCTAAGCAGACAATCTTATGTAAAGGGAAAATAGTGGAAGAAATGGAGAATAATAGGTTACTTTGTTGATTGATTGAACCAAAGAGAGACCCGAGTAGTCATTTATTGTCTTATATACAGTGTAAAAAACCAACCTAAAACAGTAAGTTACTTGGTTACCTTAAAATTTTGAGTTTACTCAACTTCAAATATTATTTAACTCAAAAACGTTGGGCAAAAAAAAAATTTTTATGTTCATGTTTTTAAAGGAAAACACCACCGTTTTTCAATATTTTACTATGTTCTTACCTCAACTCAATGAATTAATACATACCTAACTTGTTTCAATGCTTGCACTTAATCTTTGTACAGCACCTTGTGAATGTGTTAGCATTTAGCCTAGCCCCATTCCTTCCTTAGGATCCAAACAGGGATGAATTTAGAAGCCACCAAACACTTCCATGTTTTCCCTATTTAAAGACTGTTACACGAGTAGTTACACGAGTAAGTATGGTGGCACAAAATAAAACTTTTGTTTGGATCCTAAGGAATGAATGTGGCTAGGCTAAATGCTAACACATTCAAGAAGCGCTGTACAAAGATTAAGTGCACGCATTGAAACAAGATAGGTATGTATTAATTCATCTAAGTAGAGGTAAGAACATAGTAAAATATTGAAAAACGGTGGTGTTTTTCTTTAAGTTGAATTAACAAACAAAAAAAATTGAAAGGCAACCAAAATTATCCTACGTAATGTAAAAACATTTTGTGAAAATATAACCTTGATAGCTTTAATACTGACTGAGTACGGTCATGTCAAAGAAATTAAACTTTGATTTCTCAAAATTAGATTATGAGACTTTAGCTTGGATTTCACAAATGGGTTACGTTTATTAAAAATGTGAAAAGTTTTTGAATATATATGATTCTTCTAGCAAATGAGAGTATAGCGCACTCTGCTCTATTTAACAAATTGTACCCTTCTTTTAACACGCACCTGTTTAAGGAGTGATTTAAAACGTCCATTAGAAATTTGAAGTGAGCTTGATTGACATTGTCTTTGAGTGGGAATAGACTCTGCTTAAACATTGTCTTTATGTGCTCTGTGTTTAGCTATTGGACTGTGACCCCCTCCATCTGTTCAAGCTAATCTGGCCATTATATGGACACTAGCTGCTTTCTTATGCAGGATGCACACAGTTTTCCATTAACCAATGTCTGGATGTTGATCTAAGGCCAAGTGCAACACACTCAACGCCTTTTTTTGTTAAAATATTACAATGTAGTTTTATACACTGGGTTATTTTAACAGAATGCTGGGTAAATACTGGACAGGAGACATATTGTGTTAATAAATAAACCTATGATGGGTTGTTTCAACTCATGGGTTAACAACATCCCAGCATAGGTTTATTTATAACCCAACATGTGTTCTGTCCAATATTTACCCAGCATTCGGTTATAAATAACCCAGCAGAACACCAGTGTGTAAATACTTTATTTACACTTAATTACAAGTATTTAGCATTTAAAATAGTTTGTTAAAACTGATGTTGTATGTTGTGTAATCTGTGTAATGTGTAATTATTAAAAAATCTGTTATTTTCAACAAAGTGATGAGAAATAAAGGGACATTGTTAAACAAAATGCAGCATGAAGTTAAAACAACTTGATTTTGCAAGTAAATTCAACCTAAGTTGACAAGTTCAAATTGTTAACTTAATTTGTTACGTTAAAGTAACATAACATTTTTTTACAATGATTTTTTTTATATTTGACACAACAATGGTTTAAACAACCCAGAATAGGTTAAATTACAACCCAACGGGTTAGGTTTATCTCTTTTTGACTATATAGCTCAACTGGACAACGTCTTCACTGAAAACCCTAATAAGTTGACTAAACTAATTTTAATGAATAAACTCGTTTCCTCAATTAAATTAAGTAATAGGTCTCCCAAAAACGTATATATTTAAGTTCACTTAACTGGGTGGCCACATAGACTGAACTTAAAATTTTTAATTCACCAAAATGATTTGATTCCAGAAGGAAGCCATAAACAGGTGAAATTTGTAAATCTATACAAATGCATTGTATTAAAGTATAAAGAGGCAGGTAATAAACAATATTTCTGCTTACTTTACATCATTATCTTTCAGTGTTTTTTATAGGGAAGATTTAATATCTCCAGCTTAGTTTTAAAGTAGTTGAATTCTTAATAAAATTAAATTAAATTTTAATCTTCAATCTTAAAAATATTCCTCCTAAACTTTGTTTAGATTAAACACATTCGAAGACATTGTGAAATAGCCAATTTGTGACCCAGTCCGTGTAAACGCAGCAAATGATAATAATTTTTTGATATCTTTAATATTCACTGAGTTGGGTCATGTCAAAAATTGAAATTGTATTAAAATTAATCATTGAAATTAAACTTGGATGCATCAAATCTCAACTTTATTCGACTTTAGTCTGGATTTCACAGACAGGGTCACAAATAAAACATTAAGTGTACTTTGAAAATGTGTAACAGCATAGATTAATGAACTATAATACCTTAATAATAATAATAATAATAATAATAGTTTAATTTTTGTGCCTTATATCATATTACTATGGCTGACATTTTGTAATGCAAAGTGCCATTTGTGTGACTAATTTTGAATTAGTTCTGCTTTAATTGGACACATACACACCTTAATGCAACACCTCAATCACAGCGTGTACAATCTGCACATGAATGAACCTCTCTCCTGATCCATCACTGAACTGACACAGAGGGCCACACTGAGCCACATATGCCAATAATTGACAGCCTGAAGAGTGACATCATCGACCTGGACACCCCGAGCGGTGGCCAAATCCCTTAAAGATCACAGGACCTCTGTGCTTAGTGCCACTGTTTATAATCTGACTTATCAGTGAGTCACTCAGGGTTGATGTAGAAGATTAGAACAATTCTCAAAGAAATATGAGAGAGCAGCTTTTCGTGTCTTTTGTTGCTGGCCTTGGCCCCATGAGTCTTCTCAGCTCTAAGAAACTATAAGCTTAGATCAAGGAAAACATTAAAGGGAGCGAGAAAGAAGAGGGACGAGAGAATAAATGAGGAGTAAATGTATTCATAAAACCTTTAGGCCTCTGGGAATGGGATTTATTTTTAAACAGGTTCAAGACCGAAAACTGTTTAAGTTGCTTCCCTAAGGAAAAAATCTCAAATTAAACGAATATTTTGCTTACGTCTGATACACTTCTGATTTTTCTCTGTATTTTGTAACCTTACACTTGTCCTCGACTGTCACATAATGGTCTCAAGCCGTCCCTGGGGCAGTACTCTTTTAAAGGACAAGTTCGGTATTTTACACTTAAAGCCCTGTTTTCAAATTGTTTATGATGAAATAGAACGGTTTTGACTGAAATTTCGACATATGCGGCTGCCCCGATAATTTTCTGGTGTTTGTGTTTCACCTCCCACCTCTATAATGGGTTTATAGGTGCACTGGAACAATCCTTCCTAAAATGCATTAAACTTTCGTTTACTAAGACGTGAAACTCACCGAGTGGTCAGGGGTGTTCACTGATATGCACACACAAAAATCACTGCAAAAGATGCATTCCAACAGGTTTTATCGTAGGCAACTCCATTGCCTTGTATTAGATGTGCTGTGAGGTACGGTATTACTCTGCGCCGGGAACTTTGTTTCTATTCTTGCTATTGGCAATGGCGGATTAGCGCCACCACCTGGGCTGGAGTGTCTATTATTCAAGCTCTCAGCGGAAGAATGTACAGGTGTGAGGCGTTTGGAAAAATAGGTCCACAAGTTTACAACAAATGGTAAAACACCTGTTGGAAAGCATCTTTTGCAGCGATTTTTGTGTGAGCATATCAGTGAACACCCCTGACCACTCGGTGAGTTTCACGTCTTTGTAAACGAAAGTTTAATGCATTTTAGAAAAGATTGTTCCAGTGCACCATTAAACCCATTGTAGAGGTGGAAGGTGAAACACAAACACCCGACAATTCTCGGGGCAGCATCATATGTCGAAATTTCAGTCAAAACCGTTCAATTTCATCACAAACAATCTGAAAACAGGGCTTTAAGTGTAAAATATCAAACTTGTCCTTTAATAAGGTCCTAGTATATACCATGTAGGTACAAATGTGTACAGTTGGTTCCAATATGTACCTCTGAGGTATAATATAAGCTCTTTGGTACCAATGTGTACTTTTGAGGTACTGATGTGCACTCTTTCATACAAATATGTACTTTTGAGGTACTGATATTCACTCTTTGGTACCAATGTGTACCTCTGAGGTACTGATATGCACTCTTTGGTACAAATATGTATTTTTGAGGTACTGATATGCAATCTTTGGTACCACTGTGCACCTCTGAGGTACTGATATGCAATCTTTGGTACCAATGTGTACCACTGAGGTACTGATATGCAATCTTTGATACCAATGTGTACCACTGAGGTACTGATATGCGCTCTTTGGTACAAATGTGTACCTTTGAGGTATTAATATGCGCTCTTTAGTACCAGTGTGTTCCTCTGAGGTACTAATATGCTCTCTTTGGTACCAATTTGTACCTCTGAGGTACTGATATGCGTTCTTTGGTACAAATGTGTACCTTTGAGGTATTAATATGCGCTCTTTGGTACCAATGTGTACCTCTGAGGTACTGATATGCGCTTTTTGGTACAAATGTGCACCTTTGAGGTATTAATATGCGCTCGTTGGTACCAATGTGTACTTTTGAGGTACTGATATGCACTCTTTGGTACCAATGTGCACCTCTGAGGTACTGATATGCAATCTTTGATACCAATGTGTACCACTGAGGTACTGATATGCGCTCTTTGGTACAAATGTGTACCTTTTGAGGTATTAATATGCGCTCTTTAGTACCAGTGTGTTCCTCTGAGGTACTAATATGCGCTCTTTGGTACCAATGTGTACCTCTGAGGTACTGATATGCGCTCTTTGGTACAAATGTGTACCTTTGAGGTATTAATATGCGCTCTTTAGTACCAGTGTGTTCCTCTGAGATACTAATATGCGCTCTTTGGTACCAATGTGTACCTCTGAGGTACTGATATGCGTTCTTTTGTACAAATGTGTACCTTTTGAGGTATTAATATGCGCTCTTTAGTACCAGTGTGTTCCTCTGAGGTACTAATATGCGCTCTTTGGTACCAATGTGTACCTCTGAGGTACTGATATGCGCTCTTTGGTACAAATGTGTACCTTTGAGGTATTAATATGCGCTCTTTAGTACCAGTGTGTTCCTCTGAGATACTAATATGCGCTCTTTGGTACCAATGTGTACCTCTGAGGTACTGATATGCGTTCTTTGGTACAAATGTGTACCTTTTGAGGTATTAATATGCGCTCTTTAGTACCAGTGTGTTCCTCTGAGGTACTAATATGCGCTCTTTGGTACCAATGTGTACCTCTGAGGTGCTGATATGCGTTCTTTGGTACAAATGTGTACCTTTGAGGTATTAATATGCGCTCTTTAGTACCAGTGTGTTCCTCTGAGATACTAATATGCGCTCTTTGGTACCAATGTGTACCTCTGAGGTGCTGATATGCGTTCTTTGGTACAAATGTGTACCTTTGAGGTATTAATATGCGCTCTTTAGTACCAGTGTGTTCCTCTGAGGTACTAATATGCGCTCTTTGGTACCAATGTGTACCTCTGAGGTGCTGATATGCGTTCTTTGGTACAAATGTGTACCTTTGAGGTATTAATATGCGCTCTTTAGTACCAGTGTGTTCCTCTGAGGTACTAATATGCGCTCTTTGGTACCAATGTGTACCTCTGAGGTACTGATATGCGCTCTTTGGTACAAATGTGCACCTTTGAGGTATTAATATGCGCTCGTTGGTACCAATGTGTACTTTTGAGGTACTGATATGCACTCTTTGGTACCAATGTGCACCTCTGAGGTACTGATATGCAATCTTTGATACCAATGTGTACCACTGAGGTACTGATATGCGCTCTTTGGTACAAATGTGTACCTTTTGAGGTATTAATATGCGCTCTTTAGTACCAGTGTGTTCCTCTGAGGTACTAATATGCGCTCTTTGTTACCAATGTGTACCTCTGAGGTACTGATATGCGCTCTTTGGTACAAATGTGCACCTTTGAGGTATTAATATGCGCTCGTTGGTACCAATGTGTACTTTTGAGGTACTGATATGCACTCTTTGGTACCAATGTGTAACTCTGAGGTACTGATGTGCACTCTTTGGTACAAATATGTACTTTTTTGTACTAAATATGTACTGAGGTACTGATATGCACTCTTTGGTACAAATATGTACTTTTGAGGTACTGATATGCAATCTTTGGTACCAATGTGTACCTCTGAGGTACTGATGTGCACTTTTTGGTACAAATATGTACTTTTGAGGTACTGATATGCACTCTTTGGTACCAATGTGGAACTCTGAGGTACTGATGTGCACTTTTTGGTACAAATATGTACTTTTGAGGTATTGATATGCACTCTTTGGTACCAATGTGTACCTCTGTGGTACTGATATGCACTCTTTGGTACAAATATATACTTTTGAGGTACTGATATGCAATCTTTGGTACCAATGTGCACCTATGAGGTGCTCATATGCAATCTTTGGTACCAATGTGTACCTCTGAGTTACTCATATGCGCTCTTTGGTACCAATGTGTACCTTTGAAGTATTAATATGTGCTTTTTGGTACCCATGTGTACCTCTGAGGTACTGATATGCGCTCTTTGGTACAAATGTGTACCTCTCAAGTACCAATATGCGCTCTTTGGTACCAATGTCTACCTCTGAGGTACTAATATGTACTCTTTGGTACAAATATGTACATCTGAGGTACTAATATGCACTCTTTGGTACCAATGTGTACCTTTGAGGTACAGATACAAACTCTTTGGTACCAATGTGTACTAGGGCTAAACAATACATCGAATTTTCATTGTCATCGCGATATGAACTCACGTGATGAACACATTGCAACAGACAGCCTTTATGCGATGAATGAAGGGAAAACTATTAGGCCAATCAGGGGAACCCCGAAGTCAGCTACGCTCAGATTAATTTGTGAGGTGTCAGTTGCGACGCTGTGCCTGTTAGCAAAAATGATGGCGAGGAAGGAGAGAAGAGTGAGGAAAATGTGTTGTCAGACGAAGACCTTGTGGTGAAAAGGAACAGCACTTCAGCTATATCATGGAATTATTTTGGATTTAGGAGAGATGACGCCGCAAACACAGGTACTGTGGAAGCGGTGATTCACATATTGCGTCTATTGCGCGCTCAAGTTCATTATTTCAAATGTATGTGCGCTCTGGAAGCGCCGCGGTCGCGACTTGCACGCGGTGCGACACGCTCGTTATTTCCAGCTATTTCAAAACATTTTAACTTTTCAGAATGACACAAGCGCAGCGTGCAGGTCATGTGACAATAACCTATGTGTCTAGCGTTTTCCACACGTTTTTATGCACAACATGTGAATGGCCCCTAAAACATGAAAAAATACTATATAAAATATTTATCGCAACTCACATCGTCATCGCAACATTAAACAATGCCATTGCACGTCGCAACTTTCCTCACATCGTGCAGCCCTAATGTGTACCTCTGAGGTACTAATATGTACTCTTTGGTACAAATATGGACATCTGGGGTACTAATATATACTTCTGAGGTACTAATATGCGCTCTTCGGTACAAATATGTACTTTGGAGGTACCAATATGCACTCTTTAGGTACAAATGTGTATCAAAAGTGACCGCTAGGGACCATTTTTTCTGACAGTTTAGAGTTTCAGAAGAGATCTCAAAAAAGTCTGTAATTTTTCTCAGATCCGGCAAGACACCTAAGTGTCAAGTATTCAAACATTTATCATCTATTTTTCCAAGGCCAAACAAGCTGAGCTATGCTATCAACATTAATACTTTCTCTCTGTAGTCATTGTATATAAACAATTGTCCTGTTTTAATTTTTTCTAAGGAAGCTTAAAAGAAACAGCTGGGATCAAACATAAAAAAATCTATCAAATCTACTGAGCTACAGTATGGAAGAGCATTACCTGGGTTTAATTCTATAGAGATTTCAAATAAATCAATTCTGTCACAGTGTCGAAATGCGTTGTTGCCGTCATATCTCAAAGTAACCCTCAGTATAGTGCCAAAATAAAAGTTTTGTAAAGAATTGTTTTTCTTTTGCCGATCAATGCAGATGGGCAGAAGCAGAGAGGAGTTAGCGATCGCAGGTGCCCCCCCATCTTATTCAAGTGAAGTTGTCCATTAATTAATCTCTGTTTTTCTCTCCAAACACTTCTTCTGTGGTTTCTCTCTCCTTTCACGCTTGTTTTACACACACACTCGAGAGCGGCACTATGGGAAAGAAAGCTCTATAGTTGGCCACAAGTGTCTTAATTAAGGCACAGAATCACAAGCGGGCTCAGCTTATTTGGGATTTCTTTCTTGCGTGCCGAAAGAAGGCAGAGAGAAGTGTGAAGTTGGACTTTAAGTTAAGCTTGTTTGCTGCTGCCAGTATAGGGTCTTAATAGATACAATGACTTGGAGAGGTTTCCAAATTAAAACTGGCAAAGCCCTTCCATGGCCCATGTCATCCACTCTCATTATTTTCAATATGAGGATCTGAATGGGAGATGAATACAGCATCTTCAAAGTCCCCCTTCAAATAACCCTTGTTAGTAATTAACAGTTTTTTTTCTTTTGTACAGCGCGTCTGTGTGGATGCGTATTTCAGTTTGTTGCAGACAGGGCAGCGTGAAGTTTCTCTGGGTATCTGAGGTTTTTCTTTCAGTTCTGATGTTGAGACTGTTTCATTTCTCAAGGAAACTTGAAGCTTTTCTAAGAAAATGTGCCAACTGTATCAGTAAGCAGATCTCAGGACCACAGACAACAACTGTTTTGAATATGTCCAGCAACTTTTTCTCTTTTATAGCTCAAGTAGATGCACTTATACTTCATTTAGCTGGTTTTATTTAAACTAATATATGTTTCCCTTTATGAGGAAAACACACACAAATTGTTTTGTTATAAATGTTGACATTCATTACTAAAATAAAAGATTTAAGTAATGAATCAAAATATTTTGAGTTAATAAACTTAAAAATATTATTTAAACTTTTAGTTAACTAATATTTTTAAGTTTATTTCATAATCTTTTTTAAGTTTAAAAGTGAGGTAAATAGGATAGTCAAATTAATTTGTAAGTCTTGGGAATGTTTGTTAGAAACGTCTGAGTAAATGTTAACATCTCTGGCTTTTTATCTTGTGTTTTAAAGACATATAATAGCCATCCAGACAGCCCAGACGTCGAGGCTAAAACAAAGCAAAATTTGGGCTATCAGTATAAATTTAAGAGACGTCTACCTAGATGGTGAAATGATGGCTATTGCATGCTTATTTATGGTTTATTTTGGTTAAGCTGAGCACAGTTTGTGACTTTGATACGTTTTTAATTTGTACCTCTATTAATCTCAATGACTTTTAAGAAAAACAATTATATATATTACCACATATAAACTATCAAATTAAACAGCTCTGTTACTCTTGATGCACTTTTGATCTAATATTTTATTCTTTTTAGTAAGCCAATTTCTACATTTCGCCATTTTGTATATTGTAGTACATATTTACATAGTAAGATGACGATCCTTGTTGTTACTAATATTTATTATGAATCCCCTTTTTTACTGTTTTAACACACCCTAATAATCTTAAAGCAGTCCAACACTTTCTATGTGATTTTTCTCCGTGTCTATTGAATCCCAATAAGAATACTGTTTAGTTTGAGATGACGCCCCTGAATTTAAACTCATTTTCGTTCATCTTTTCAAACTGCCCCCTTTGTTCGAATCAAGAGATGGGAGAGACCATCAGTATGTAAATTGCACGGTCATATGAGACTTGCTCATGTCGCTTTATCTATTGAGCCACCCGTACCCTTCTCAGATTTATCAAAAAAAGAGAAACAATTATTTGGATGACAAAAGGGTGGGGGGCGTCAACCCGTAACGCATGCAAGAGAAATCACATTTGTGGGGGAATTACAGAATAATTACACATATGCCCGGATTGCCAGCATTCATGGGGTCTGACAATATTTTAGGGATTAGAGATGTTAGTGGCGCAGCCCTCCGCCAGAGAAGGAGATCACTGATGCTTTCAAATGCAAAAGCAGAGCATTAGGAGGGGGTAATGCCGTCTGTCTGTACCGCTGGATACACTTTCGTGAAGGGTGTCCCATCCAACAGATTCGGGTACTTGTTGCACAGATCTGCTCTCTTACAACAAGTTGCCTAGTTAACAAAGACTGACGGCTTCTTCAGTATAAAAGTAATTATCTTAAAGACGATAACTTAAACCTGCTGAAAACTGTAACTAAAAGCATATTTTTTATAATCCAGAGAGACAAACACATGATATGCAACAAAATTAGTTTGAAGAAGGCTAACGTGGTTTTAAAGCTGGAGGCAACAGAAACTTGCCAGTGTGGTCCATGAAATTCCCTCATTGTTGACGTTTAGACATGGAAGTGTAAAGCATTCATGGGAACTATAGCCATGAAAAATGGATGAAATTACAGTCTGTTCGGTGAAAAGGCACAAAGGGAGGTATTCTGGTGTTAAAAGTCTGTGTGGTGGTGGCTCTCACACAGGTGAAGGCCTCCAGTGTGTGGCGACGGCACGTGAAAGTGACTTGACAACAGGCTTCCTGCTGGGAAACTACAAAAAGGGAGCAAACCCCATAACCGGCGAGACACTGAGCGCATCAAGAGTCGGCTTTCACTCTCGCCTAACCTTTGGACTTCTTCAAGTGTTACAGATATGGCAAATTTTGCCCAACCAGTACCAGCCAATGGGAGATGAATGACCGGTGAATGCTTTCATTCGGCGAGACCCCTTTTCAACAGGGGCTAATATGCGGAGAGCAGGCATTGCTTGGAAATAGCAGCGAGTTCCTCTTTGCTTTTTATTTCTCTGTGTGTGGGTGGGTGTGTGACGGCAAACCTTGAGAAATCTGATTTGGGGCCCTGACTACACGGAAGGCAGGTTGAGCGTGTGTTATAATCTCAGAGAGAGTATGGTGAACATGACACGGCTCTCAGAGCGAGAGGAAAAGATGTGTGTGATCATTTCGTACTGAAAACTGTATTTGTTGTTGTTAACCGTCTGAGATACTGGAGATTTATCAGAATTTTATGCTCTTAATAAACAGGGCAAATACAAATTACTGATAAAGGTTTCAGCCATGTTTGTTTCACCCAATATGAAAGCCCAGTGTTTAAATAGGACAGAGAAAAATTATTATTAATAACATAAAATATAATATTGTATGTGTTAATTGGGTAAATTAAATTGTGTTTTAAGGAACCCTTTATATTAACCTGGCAAATTATTATGAGAATAAAAAAAATAATAAAAAAATAGATAGTCATAAATAATAATAAAAAGTCTAAAAAATGAAGACAAAGAAAAACAAAAAAATTGATGTTTTTTTGTCTTCAAACCATTTTGTCTTACTAGAAACAAAAAAAAAATCCATACACTAACAGACGTTTAGGATTACTTTTTGTAGACATGTGCAGTTATTTATTAAAATAGCTAAATTAAATAAAATATTATTTTTATTTCTTTAATTGAAATTCAAATAAAGACGAAAAGCTGCTAAAACACTGTAAAAAGTTAAATTGGTAATACCTAAACAGTTTAAGTTTTCTCAACTTAAATTTTTCACTTAAGGTATTTTTAACTTAAACATAAAAGTAAAAGGGTTCCCCAATGAAGTGTTTTTGACCAACTTTTCAGTTTTTACAGTGTAAAAGCACAGCATAAACTGCTTCAGAACTGTTTATAAACATGGGGTGAAATCTAGTAAACACACTGTAAAAATGACATAATATCAACATATAAAGAGTTTGGTTCCAAAATGCAATGAATCCATTTTAACTAATTTCGGTAAAACTGTGTTTTCTATACCAAGAAAGTGACAGGATGAGAACCACTTATTTCTGTTACAAACTTTCTCATAGCATCTTTAGGTTATAATAACATTAAAATTCAAATCCATAATTTGATT
This sequence comes from Paramisgurnus dabryanus, assembly GCF_030506205.2. Taxonomy (NCBI): domain Eukaryota; kingdom Metazoa; phylum Chordata; class Actinopteri; order Cypriniformes; family Cobitidae; genus Paramisgurnus; species Paramisgurnus dabryanus. The sequence continues at coordinate 14,727,547 of NC_133359.1, read as the reverse complement.
TTCAAAGATTTATTATAAAAACGGATTATTATTTTTTTCGCAAAATTCTATAAATCTATTGAATGAATATATAAATGTGCATTAATCTTTGCCATGCTATATTCATTTAGTTGACTAGTGGTTCACACTGATAAAAAAACATTAATGTCTTTAATCAAAACATTGTCATTGCTGCTGTCATCCTTGGGACGTCATCACTGAACTTTTTTGACAGCGATCAGCAGTAAAATGTTTTGGTCCACTGTGATTGGTTAAGCGGATTTATTGCATTCTGCAGAGAAGGAGGATTGGCGTTTATTGTGTTTTGGGAAAAAAGGGAGAAAAGACGACAGAATAACACGGTGGATACTGGATTTTGCGTAAAATTAAGAATTTACTTTTAATACTGACCAGATACAATACTGATTTTGATGGAAACTGTAATGGTGTTCATCGTGTTTCATATATTTTTATGTATCTTTAACTTAAAATTAAGTTAATCACAAGTCAAAATAAAAAAGTAGGTTGAATTGACTTGCATGAAGTTGTTTAACCTTCATGTTGCATATTTTTTCATCACATTAGTTCTGTTTTCATAACTCCACAGATTTGATATGTTTACAATTATTGTAAAATAAATATAAAAAAATGAGTATGTGATTCTAAACTTTTGACTGATTGTGTTACTTCACTGTACCAGATATCAAATTGCATGTCACTTTCTCACACCATAACACCATAGTTATACATTACATTATAAATGAATACAGAAAAGTTATACTATATTTATATTATACCATACTGTACCTTTGTATTATATCAAATAATAAAAAATTATTAAATAATTAAAAAAGTTATATTATACTATGTAAGGGATAATGTATCAAGAGCCGGTTGTTATTGCAGAAATAAGCCCAGACATTGCTTATCTTGTGATAACAACCATCTGTCTGTACATTATCCCACTTATTACATGGATATTTACTTCATAAGAAAGGTAAGGAACATTAAATATTGATTTGAAATACTTTATTTGTTTATTTTTAACTAATGCAGACCTTACACAAGGAAAACCCGTTCAAATATCACAAACACACTATTTGTTTTAATCATTTGTAAATATAATGCCATATAAGTTATTAAAAGACATATTTATATAAAATTTTGTGTAATATTAAACTGAACCTGTCAAAATGATTATGTTACAGTGTGTTATTAGTTTTGAGCAGTTTTTATCTAGGAATAACAAACCTGCAAATGTCGCGACTGGCCAATCAGAATCAAACATTCCAACGAGCTGTGTAATAAATAGTCATACTACACCTCTTTAGTCTAACAAAGATTATATTCTGTCTAGCCCATATAGCAAAACAAAGTGTCTAACACAGACATTTCTCTCCGACAGCCTACGCTCAGCATCACAGGCAGCTGCACAAAAACTCTCTCCATACCGACTCAAAACAACAGTGGGGAGGGGAAGAGACTTTCTGGCCTCTTAGAAGGCAGCCTCTTGAAGTCGGGCCCGACAGTCAACCCAGGGTGTTGATTAGCAGCCCCCTGCCAGAGGACAGGCTCGCGTGCCTGCACCATTCGCCACCTCTAGATGAGGCCTCCAGCATGCCACCCTTTCGAGTGCAAGTCAGACTGCGCCCCGAGAAGCTACAGAGAATAAAAGTCCCCTGCGCCGTCATGGACGTCCAGCGGACACCCATTCAGTCCTCGACCTCCATGAATACGGCAAAACCTAAATCGAAACTTTCGAACTCTGCGAGCAGAATGGTGGGCTTCCATTTTCACAACTCCCCCCACCAGTCCTTTGTTCTCTCTTTGGACCTAATAGTCTTTAGATTGCGCTTTGACCCAGCGAGGGTTATAGACTGCTGAAAGACTCCCTTTTGTCCCAAGCACTGAGAAAGGTAAGAAAAGGGCAAATGTAGTCAATAAAATTGAAAAATTAATCCGAAAAGGAAAGAATTTGTATTTACGTTAATACGAAGGCAAAGCGAACTGAATGAACTGTCAACGAGTTTGCTAATAAATACGCATTCGGAATGCACAAATCATTGTGACAGCTCAGATTAAATATAAAAATATACAGGAGGATCCATGTTTTATTCAAAATCAGATTTATTATCTCGGATAAGAAAGGGCCCCATAAAAATGTTAGGACAGCCATTGAGAGTCCTCTGGCCCTTTGTGAGCGGACCCCCTCCTCATCTGAAGAAGGAATGATTTCATGACTGACTGAGAATGAGGAACAGCCTCAGTTTTCAAGTGACTCTTTTCCTGACTCTCTCTATCTCTCTCTCTCTCTCTCTGAGCAGTAACACCTACATTGTATGCAGAGAGACAGAAAGCATTCAATGGCCTCAAAAAGAAACCCCATTCACTTCAAGGCAGCTGGGCAGGCCAAGTGTTCAGCTTGCCTTTTTACTCATGGATGGGTTTTTGTGCGAAGCTTGAGGAGAGGCCTCCAGCGCTTCTACTTTAAGGAAAAAGAAGACAATAAATTTGTCTCGTGGGGCTTTAATACTGACCGGTTCTTCCATATGGCTTTCTACTGTAGCCCGTATCCAGTTTTATGTATTTTCTGGAGAGTTTATAGGGTTGATTCTGTATGCGGTTTCATCAACACACTGCCAGGGGTTTGAACAAATGCTTCATGTCTTGAAAGAGGGTCTTTAGAAAGTATAAGAGGTCAAAGGTTTCGTAGGGATGTATAGATCCTTGATGCCATCAGTCTTGACCGTTAGCAGACAGCAGAAAGTAAAACCAAGTCTAGAGTGGCTGTTCACTTTATGAAGTCCTTTAGAAAAGAATTGAAGTCCCTCTTTGGCTTTTTTTCTTTTCTTTCTTTACCTCCACTTTTAAGGCATTGTGCTTCTCTTTGCCTCTGTCTTCATGCACCGCATTTGGAGGGAGAGATCTTTTTAGCTTCTCAGAGAGGAGTGTATGCATTAGAAATGCGATAAAGGGAATTTTAAAGATCCACAGCCCTAAAGATTCAAGGAAGTGGTTGGTTGGTTTTACAAACCAGCTGAATTTTGATTTTCCTACCATATGTAAATTAACCATGATGGTAGTAGCGAATCAAGCAATGTATACACCTGTCGCCGATGCTTTGTTCTGCATCCCGACTGGTTCCTTGCAGAGATTAGCACTTATCTGTCCTGCACACATTTCCAAACTTTCCGAAGAAGTGGCTTTAACTTTGATGTGCGCCAGAAACGCGGCTTTCGGGGTACAGAAACAGCTTGTTAGCCGAGGTTTTCTTTGGGCTAGAGAGGTGGGAAGCCAATATCATGCACCTCTTCAGGAAGTGTGCAGTGAAAGCACGGAGCCGTGGGGATTCCGACCGGATTCCATAGGACCAGCAGGCTCAGCTGCTGGCATTATCCTCTCTGGGCAGGAGATCCTGAACCAGAGCACTCCTGCTGGTACTTCCCCATGCCTTTCAACCCCACGCCCTGCGACACACAGAAAAGAGATTAAGATTAATCTCAGGTCCAACGCGTAGATATTAACACCGTCTCACCCCACCATCAGTGTTCACCGGAAGTACTGTCACATCTGTTTCTTGAGGTTGGGAAGGGTGGTTGACCACATGAAAGTGTAAGACATGGATTAGGCCCAGAGAATGGAGACAGGTTCAAAGGCCTGGTTTTTCCAGTTATGAGAATAAAAAAGCAAAGTAGTGTCTAGATCACACTGTGCTTGTGTAACCTTGAATACTTTTCAAGGTGTGCAGTCTGACACTTAATATTGATATATAAATTGTTAATATGGTATGAACCCTCTGTCTAGATGGAAAAAATAGAAATATAAACAGATACACAATCTCTCAACATACTGTATATAGAGAGACACAGAGATGTGTCTGTTTCTATGCTGTGTAAAAGGCTTTAAAGGGGACATTTCACCAGACTTTTTTAAGATGTAAAATAAATCTTTGTCCACCCCAGAGTATGTATGTGAGGTTTTTTTCTTAAAATACCCCACAGATAATTTATTATAGCATGTTTAAATTGCCACTCAGAAGTTGTGAGCAAAAATGTGCCATTTTTGGGTGTGTGCCTTTAAATGCAAATGGGCTGATCTCTGAACTAAATGGTAGTACTGTGATTGGATAATGCAGATTAAGGGGTGTATTGTTATAATAAGATCCCCTTCTGACATCACAAGGGGAGCCAAATTTCAATAACCTAATTTTTCACATGCTTGCTTGCAGAAAATGGTTTACCAAAACTAAGTTACTTTGTTGACCTTTTTCACATTTTCTAGGTGGATAGAAGCACTGGGGACCCAATTATAGCACTTAAACATGGAAAGTCAAGTTTTCATGATATGTCCCCTTTAAGATGTACTGTAGGTGAGTCTGTCTGTTGAATCTAGGATAAAGTCTCATAATCTAATTTTGCGAATTTTGCAATTTTCACTTTTTTATTTAATCTTTGACAGGAACTAACTCTGTCAATATTAAAGATATCACGGATTTTCACAGAATGTTCTTTACATAATTTTTTATTTATAAATGACTTGGTTTTATATATGTTACCTGGGTTTATATATTTTCTTTATCTATTTTGCTTAGTTTGTTAACAGAAATTTTTTTGATTTCCAATTACTGTTTGTGATTACATAAGATGTGGCAAAATCTCCTAGAGGCTTGCAACAGCCTACCTGGAAACTACAATAGCGAGAAGTAAAAAGTTAGAGGCACTTGTGGAAAAATGCTTCAAAGCAAAAGGATGTTTACAAAAGAATTGCATGATTAGGCAGTGGCGGCCGGTGACTTATTTTTCGAGGGCGCTCAATGTTAAATTTTATCACAACATGTATGTAGCCGTCATGTGTGTGGTTCCTTTTTTCAAAATATGTGTTCTGCGCGTTTAGAGATCCTGTGTGCATTACGTGTCTTGTCAAAATAAGTGTCTGCTGCAGAGGGTTCATGATAAAAGAGACGCTTGCATTTGCCAGATACTCGTATAATCTCATGCGTAATCAGAGTTTAGTGTTAAGGGAGTGTTTTGCGTGTATTTTGTGAACGTAAGCGCCTCTTTTATCATAAACGGTTTTGACGCGTGTGCAGCAGGCACAAAACACGTGATGCACATGGTTCACAAGATGTAACAAACACAAAAAATGCAAGCAACACACAACACTCCGAACATACTTATTTTGAATTAGCGCCCCTCGAATGAGCAGTGACAAGCTGCCACTGTGATTAGGTAGGTTGTTTAAAGTAACACCAAAGAGTTTTTTTTACCTTAAAATAACGTTTCCAAAAAAGTTTCAGTCGTTCATGCACTCAAAACAGGGTAAACGGCACTTTCACATTCGCTTTGCAGCCCTCTACTGGCCAAAACCGCACTAAAGAAGTTTCGGGTTGTCTGGTCGCGGTCCTGTAGTTCGAGTGAAAACTACAAAAACTTGCTTTACGGCAGACCTACAATCCAATCAGAGTCAGCTGTGCTGCAGTATTTACGACAGTGGTAATGGACAATTACGCTTCTAACCTGTAGGGGGAGCAAAGAGCAAAAACTTTGTGTTGCTTTAAAGCACCTTAAACTTTCCTTTTTTTATATTGATAGACCTATACCTGTTTGATTAGGTTGCCGCCAGTGTTGCAGGGTCAGAATGTGCCTATATTATAATACAATGTTCGAAAAAAAGTCAAAATGTGTACATCAGCTGTCACCAGGGTTGTACCTTTAAAAATGTCCTAATAAGGAACAGATTTTGGTAACAATATGTACCTTTGAGGTCCTAATATGAGGTCTTTAGGTCCAAAGCTGCATGTTTTTAAAGGAAACCACCCCAGTGACAGCTTGGGTACATTTTTAATGCTGTACATGTGGCAACATCTTAACAAATCAGTTCATAATTATTCTTAATATTTTATAGAAGGATAATAAAGAAGAGTTTATTTTATTATCCAAAATATAAAATATGCTAAGTAATATTACTGTAAAAGAAGAAATGCTAATGTAATCCAAAGAATACATACAGTTCAAATGAGGGCTCAACATCCCAAACAAAAGAGAGGTTTAAAAACTGAAACATGACAACAAAGACCACAATGAAATCCCATTCAGAAATGCCATCGTGTGAGAGTTCACGTCACTTAAGGCGAATTACACCACCATAGCACATTTGCTTTGTTGTCCAGTGCGACATATTGCTCCAGCAGTGGGAAAAAGCAAAATGTCATACTCTAACTTCTTCTCTCCCTTATCCCTGTTTGCTTATCCCTGTGAGAAACCCCACTCCTTTACAATGTACACCTTCATTTTTCACGTTTATTTTGACCCTTTTAAGGCCTGACCAGGGAGAAGCACAAAACGCGTACACACACACACACATGCATAGCCGGAGCTTGAAAAGGCAAAAGTTCTTTGCTGTTATGCAAATACAGCAATCTGTAAATGCTGGAGTGAGAGTTATATTTGAATTAAATGAGGCTTGGCCTTTTCATAACACTGAATTGCAAGCCAAAGTCTCAATACAGAATCCCCACGCCAAGGCCATGCATATTATGCACTTGACGAAATGTGAACTGACACAAATACCGTGGCTCACTTTCAATCCGATTACTCGGCTAAATCACATCAATACCAGCCAGCCAACGGGCGCTGGCGTCCCCCATTCAAATGGCCGGTGAACAACCCTGGATCCTCCTCAGTACACAAGCGCCTTGGCCACGTCTGCTTTGCCCCGTGTTCAACTTATCAGGCATGCTCAATAGAGCCCTTTCGACAAGGTTCTTTCCCCTGCTCTCAGAGTATACGTCTAAAACAAAGCTAAAGATTGTGCTGATGGCCTCATACTCTCCACACCGCCCTACAGCCCCATACAAGCGTTTAGCTTTAAATAAAGAGCCCTCCCTTCATGCTCTCTGATTTTTTTGTCTCATCTTGAAGCTCATTGAGTGTTTTTTCCAACGTGCTTCTTTATAACCATCAAGATAAATGGCACAGGTTAGCATGACCGAGGGTCATTTTATTTGCAGTAGTGATTGCTTGTTAGCAACAAGCCCTTAATTTAAAGTGGTCTTGACAACCACAAGGATTGTTCCTTTTTTTTAAGGCTGCATAGCAACACTTGGGCTTCCCCAGAACACTATTTAACTAGAGCCATTTACAAGCTTTTTTCAAAACAACCTGCCAGGTGCTGAGGACTGGCTGAAAAGATTCGCTGTAACTGTGAAACTTTTATGAGATTAAAATGAGAATTAAATACATGTAGTCTGAGCTCCCATGACCAATTTCGATTTAATGAGATTTTTATATAAAATTATATATTAAAAAAACGCTTAATAGTTAAATGTATTTAGCGTTATGTCTTTAAGAGACCGAATGATGATTAAAAAAATAAAAGTCCCGCGTTATATTATCCAGGAAAATGATTTTTTTCATCGATAAATATTTGGAAGATAAATAATATGAATAAATAATGTTGTTGAAGAGAAAAAATACTAATCTTGATTTTTCTTAATTTTAAAATAATTTTTAGAAAGCAGTTTTGTAAGCGATTATAACAACTAATCAAAAGAAATTAAGTTTTGCTCTTCTTATAATCATTTATGCAGGATATCTTAAGCAAAATTTGTGATTGTAAGTGTTTATGTGTAACCATTCAGTGCAAAACAGTTGGAGTTATTTATTGGATGTTATCGCTCTCATTAAGTGTCATGAAAGTGCTTTTGCGATATTTTTTTAGCTGTTATTCCTGTTGTGATTTTTTTGTGGTTTTGTAAAAATCTAATAATATTTTAAAATGTAAAATAAACTAACCCTGCCTTTAAAAGTTAAAAAGTTTTTTTTATTGGCGATGTGTCGGGTAATGCTGTCTAACAGACCGAACAGGTGTCTGGCGCACATCAAAACGCTTTGTTCCGAGACTTGTATTTGCTCCGTCTGAGTGTCGGCGTTATGTTTAACGCAGAGTTAATATCAATTTAATGCCTGTCAATGCTCCTCTGTATTTTGGCACTTGGTTAATCTCCTCAATGTTCAGCCGTCTTCGGATCTGCAGAAACAGATGCTGGGCCTGAATTAAAGAGGTCTGCTTGAAGGAGCGGCTTAAGGTGTTAAAAACAGACTCATATGTAGTTAAAATACTACAGATTTTTTATCTCAATAATAATAATAATAACAATAATAACAACAACAATAACAATAATAATAAATATATAATAATATGCTATTAATTAATATCTTAATATTATTTATTTAATTAATACATATTATTACTATTAATCACTTAAGTTGTTATAAATAAATAATGTGAATAATCAAATCAAATCATGTTAATTTTATGCTGCTGAGCTCACCAAATATTGTTAAAAAATAAATTATCTCCGCACACAATCTGTAAGGCAAACTCGCGCCCGTCAGTGTATGTCTGGAGGAGGGAAGGCATATTTATGTGGATATAATATCTTTGAAATGTGTCTTTAATGGGTTTAATTCAGCGCCCGACCAGCTGCACACCCTCTATTTGGTAAAGAAAAAACAATCGTGCCCGCCTTGGAAAGCAAGCAGAAATTAGTTTCGGTCACCGAGGCTAAGCTATATTTCCTGCAAACCATCTGCTTGATAGGTACAAAAGAAGGATTTTCAAGTGCAAGAGAAAGAATAAAGTGCTTTGAACGTGCAGCAGACCAGATCCTGGTTTTCTGAAGGTGGTGAGGTGTCTTAATACGACCCGGGCAGTGCTAAAAACATATGATGCAAATCTAACGGTCGTATTATTTTGTAAAAAGGGGGGAATAATTACATGGTAATCTTATGGTTTTGTTTTGGGGTGCTTATAGATTCAATACTTGTTTAAGCAGCATGCAGTAAAAAATAAATAAATTACAAAAGCTTGAGGCGATACCGCTCAAGACAAATTTAGGTACGCCAGTGTGATTTGAAAATAGTACATCATCATTTTTTTTATAGCGGTTTTTGCTTAATATAATTAACCAAATATAATTTGGCCAATAAAAGTTTCGAGCTCTACTTTATAGGAGTATTACAGCATTGCCACTCATCACACACAGTGATGCCCCCCACAAAGATTTTTTTTACTTTTACTAAGATGCTTGCATGCTAAGACTTCTTAAGATGGACTAAGAAGGCTGTTGACCTGATCCCGTTTAAAAAGTTCTAAAATATCGCCTAAAAAGATCCAGTATTACAATTCATGCAAAGCATCAACGCCTGGCGCATATAATTTCATGGAGAGTTAGTGGCCGTGTCGTCGCTCAGGGCTCACGCGGACTGTGTCTTCACCTCGCCTTTTTTCCCTAAATCAAAGCACACGAGTTGACTCCGCGGAGATAAATGTGAAGGTAGCTGCGGGAGAAAGAATGGTTAGTGGGACAAATCCTGACAGAGCAGCGGTCAAACGCCATTAGTCACAGGTCTTAGCACACAGGACTCGGGATTCACCTCTTTTGGTGCATCTGACAGAAGAGAGCGTCTGTCCCAATAAACCCCTCCAAGAAGAAATCCTTTTGTTCTCTCTTTTTTCCTTTAATAATATATTTTATCGGTAGGCGTTAGCCATTTTCCTCCTGCGGTTCAGCAGCAATACTTAAAAGGTTGTGCTTTGCCATAGCGCATTAAACCTTATCCACGTGTGGCGCAGCATGTTTTCTGACCCAGCTCCTCTCAAAATTAAATCCCTCTTTTTTACCATCTGTAACTCAATGGAAGAAATGTGTGTGACCTATAAGTCTAATTCGATCAACCGTGCATCTATCTATCTATCTATCTATCTATCTATCTATCTATCTATCTATCTATCTATCTAACCTGTAGCCACTCTAAAATATAATCTCAGTGCGCGAGTAACTTATACGAACAATAAGATGCTAAACATCATCAGCAATTATTGTCAACATTGTAGGGGTAATTATTTAAATATCCTGCATTGGCCTTTGTGTTTATAATAATGGATAATACAAATTTGGTCAAACTATTTTGCCATTTTATTGTTTAGCGGTGTCATTGACGGTTTTTGTTTTATTTTTAAAAACGAATTAAACAAATTACAAATTAAAACGAATTAAAACTGTATCAAAAATAATAATCTGGTTATCCTTTAATGTAGCATGTTATTTGTTTCAAGGTATATGTTTGCTATTAAGAAAAAAAGATTTTCTCGCATTTCTGCCCGTTCGATGGCGAAACTAAATTGACATTTTATTGAAGTCTTTGTAACGTCAAGACTTTGATGATGCTGATTACTATTTCAATTTTGTATCTCATTTCATTTTTTTGTAAAGGGGTTATACTGTGGTTTACTTGTGAAGTCTAATCCAATCTGAAATCTGTTGTTTTTGTCCTGTCCAATCAGGGCGCACAGATTCCAGAGTAAACGGAACTCACGGGGAGAATTTGGTTGAACTTCATTGTTAGAGCTGTCACGCCAGAAAAGGCTTCTCCAGTGGTCCATTATAAAACCCCTGGAAAAGAGAGGGACGGGCAAGAGCTCCTTCAGTCTGCCCTCTTGGACTCTAACTACACACGCTTGTGCAGTGAAACAGTAGCGACACGTGAATTCTTTTCTGAAAACTCTTTTTTGACGAAAACGGTGCAATGATGTTGCCAAGTATTCTTGCGCCGCCTGCTATGTATCCAAACTTTCTGCGGCCCTCGGCCGGTCTTTCCTTACCACCAACTTTACAGTCGGCTTTTACCACGCACTCGAGTTTTCTGGTGGAGGACCTGTTGCGGATCAGCAGACCTGCCACCGTCATGCACAGGAGCATCCCGTCCCCGAGCGCATCTCCTCCGGCTACTGGAGCAACAACTTTGAATAACTCTTCAGTGCACGTCTCCATGTTTACGTCTTTGCCAAAAAGACCAAGCTCGCCATCACTTACCGGCAACGATCCAAATTACTTGAAATTTGGAGTGAATGCGATTCTCGCGTCAACACCACGAAACGGTAAGTTTCTCTGATTTTAGACATAATTATTTCATTCATTACTCACAATGCATACTTAAAATAAATTTCTATTATTATTAATTATGATTATTTTTATTATAACTGCCATATTGACAAAACCTGGATGGATCAGAAATGTCATCCATTCTTTGATAATATAATGACACTTCATCTGATTGTGATCCATTTTATTTTGTGTCACAGCCTCACCGCCACCATCAGTACAGAGCATGAGTGCAAAAACATTTCCCTTCCCTTGTTTTGACGGCTCATTCCACCCTTTCATCAGATCAGCATATTTCCCAGGTGGGTCATCTACACTATTGCTTGTCTCTGGCAAATTGTATATGTGCCATTTCTTAATTTGGTAAAACTGATGGGTCCTCAGAAGCTGCTTCCAATGCTGGAATTTGTCGGACATTGTGGAATCAGTCTCGCTAATTTGATGCCCTATTTAGCAAACGCAGTGACTGCTGACATTTTGCACCGCTTAACCTAATCCACAAATTAGCCGGAATTGTCATGGTCCAAATTTAAGGCGGGTCCACTCTCACAAGCAAACTGTTGGCGTCTCTTCATCGCTGCTTTTCCCACCGAGCCAGTGTACTTAGTTACTGATTGGCAACAATGCTTTCAGCACCATGACCAATTGGTCAGCTCCCTCCGGGCAGCCACACACAAACCCGTCGTTGACTTAAGCATGCTGCTGATAGGCATTTACCAGTCATGGACTAATTCCCCTATTAGCTTCTATTCAGTGTTTCAATATTCTCACAAGACCACATAGCGTGTAGGGAGTCGTCACAGGACGTCCCGGCAAAATTTTGGGTTTCACGTAGTAGCATGAAAATTGCTTAACATGGTATACTAGTGCTAATTACTGAATTCCCGAGCAATTTCAATTAATCATATAATAGTGAAAATGAGAATTGAATTCAAATAATCTTAACATGATGACCACAATGTTGGCTTACTTTAAATCTATTAAGTATACCCAAAAATAAAACCAATAAAAAGTGGCCTTATTTTGCGATAAGCTTCATGTCCATCACCCCAATGAATGCGTGCTACAAATAGTCTTTGAAAATGGCTTATAAAACGTTGTGAGGATCGTGCACTCATTCAGGCCAACGATAATAGACTGATTCCTTTCACGGCGGCGTGAATGCGTCAACAAAACAACTTGAGCAGTGTGAATGGCTTTTCGTGTCCATTTAATGAAAATATTTGGGGGCAAACATAGTCCCCCGCCATCAGTATTCTCAAAATGTCCCTGGCATGCCGTTGTGTTTAGTTTTAAAGTGTAAATCTCTTTTGTGGCCGTAATATATGGCTTTAGTGGCCTGTCCTAAGCCTTTTTCAGTCAGTTCATTACTACACAATTACCGTCCACGCTTCATTAGCACCTCTATCTTCCACTGGAGCGCTCTGAATGACTGCTCGCCCTTGTTACCATACCAATGCTTTTGGGAACCGAGCAATGTGCTAATTAGCTTCCTCGTTCCTTATCACTCAAACGGACTCGTTTTTATCAACATTAAAACGCAATATATACTTCCTGTTCATCGTTTGCTACTATATTTTAGTTTTATATTATGTTATAATGTATTATATTATTATATATCACAGTTTTACATAGTCTAATAGTAAAATTTGCCTCTGTTAATAGTTTCGTCTTCAGCAGTGCCAATTCCCGGAACTTTCACATGGCCGCTGACAGCCAGAGGGAAGCCGAGGAGAGGAATGCTTCGCCGGGCCGTTTTCTCCGACGTGCAGCGGAAAGCTCTGGAAAAGATGTTTCAGAAACAGAAGTACATCAGTAAACCAGACAGAAAGAAACTGGCGACGAAACTCGGCCTCAAAGACTCTCAGGTAGGATGATGATGTCCATAGGCCTGTTTATACCCTTGTTAAATGTCTGAAGTAAGCTAAACATGCTCACGTTTTGCTAACTCTCTCCTCAGGTAAAAATTTGGTTCCAGAATCGACGGATGAAATGGCGAAATTGCAAAGAAAGAGAGCTTCTTTCGTCAGGTGGATGCAGGGAACAAACCCTACCGACGAAAATGAACCCCAATCCTGACTTGAGCGATGTCGGGATGAAGTTTGAAAATGACTTGCTGAGAGAAGAAAGCCCGCGCGCGCCATTCTGCGAGTCTCGCGGAGATCACGAGCTCGTCCGCGACGCAGATTTACATTTCACTTCATCTTCCGTCTCGAGCAAGCACTCAGATTTCTCAGATTCAGAAGACGAGGAAATAACTGTATCATGATCACACAAACAAACTTTGTTTAGTTTATGCACACAACTGGAAAATAACTTTCAAATAATGGTCGTCCTTCTCTGACTTCTGGTCACTTGTTGAGGAGAATATTACTGCTGCGTTTTGGCAGCTTGTAAAATATTTCGTACGAATATTTTGAATACCTTTCTTCTTGATTTTAAATTGTTTTTCTATAATCTTAAATGCGTAGATGGCACATTTCTAACTTAAAAGTTTTATATTATTTTGTATACTGATGTTTTTTGTAAAGATGTATATATATGTGAAAATATTTTTACACATTAAAAATCCATACATTTCATTTGTGTCTTCCTTTCTTTCGCTTGTCAAAGGTTACAATGTAAAATCATATTGCACGTTTGTGGATTTTTTTATTGTCTCTGGGGTTTGATTTGAATGATCATTTGCAACTTCATCAGGCAATATATTAAAATCAAGAAAATATTTTAAGAAATATTTAACTTCCTACCTCAGATGACATTTTTTGTTGTTTGCACTATAATACTTAATTCTGTGTAACTGGAACCTGTTGTACACAAACGTGGACAATAACACTGCTTCATGTTCAAAGAAAAATATTTGGTTAATAGCCTATATTTATTGGTTCTTACTAACCCCAAAATAGCTGTTAGAAATCTAAAAAAAATACAAACCAAAGCTCGGGTCTTAGGAGGTTAAGGAACGTGTAAACATTTAATATATAGCCTATCTTCATAAAAGAAGTGAAAAAATACTTAAAAAAAAAAAAATTTTGGCTTGTGCTTTAGGTCAACTTCTGATTTTCAATTTCCCAACTTTTTAAATTGTCCACGGTTTGCCATGAATAAATGACAGCAACTGATATATTGAATATGAAAATTATTTATTTTAGAAAGTGTCAAATGGGAGCACTAAAATTTAGAATAAACAAACTGAACAGATAATAACAACTTTAAAAACTTTATCTTAAAGCCTAAAAAAGCCACTTAAAGGAAAAATATTTACAAAAATATAGTACAACTGAAAATATACAAAAACAAAATTCCTATACTCAACACCAGGAAATTCATATGGGAAAGTACAAACACTATTTCCTTCTGGTATTGCCTCATTTCATTATATTAACATAAACCTTCTCACATGTTTATGGACTAAATCTTGGCAGTATAGACACAATGAAACAATCTTTCTGTGCTTCAACAAATAAAAGAACAAAATAAAAGACAACATTTGACATTTTGCAAAGGGTCTTATACTAAAACATGTTCTGGAAACTTATAAAAAAATCAAATGAGTGAAAGCATAAAAACATTTCATTTTCTGCTTAAAATAACATGCAGTCATCCAAATAAAGATACCCTCAATCTATTTGGACCTCATGCAAATGTGTCATGTTAATGCTCCTGAGGGGGCCACTAGACACGCCAACCCTCAATTCAGAGTAAAGCACATCACACGCACCCATGGGCCAGACTTTTCTGAATACATGTATAACTACCCCCAAAGATATTCATTATGTATAGCCTTCAATGATATGCACAATAGAAAGGCATTACTACTCTCAATAAGTATTTTGGATAAACCCTTACTCTTACATAGAGGACTCTCACATTTAATGCACTTGTCCTTGAGCTGTAGAATTACAATTATTTTGAATCTACAAAATCACAGTTTTGTCTTTAAGTCTTCCTGATTTCAACACGAATGCAATGTAATAACCAGTGGTTGTTTTTTTTTTTTGTTGCAAAAATGAAAATGCAAGTTTTTACAAAAGTGCTACCACTGTTAATATTAATGGAATTTTATGAAATACCACACATCTTCTATAAAACCTTTTTTTTTCAATAGGATATTTATACATTTTTAAAGTACCAAAAACTAAAAGAAAAGCTGTAATATTAAGTTTTTTTGGAAAACTTAGTGTTGCTAGAGGTTTTTCTGCAAATGTCTATGATATTTATTTATTCATATTGTTTGGTGAACAGAAACAGTTGTTGACTAAAGTTTACGATAAATGTTAAATATTCTTTGAATGTAACAACATTGCATAGAGATGAACAGCTGTCTTGATAACTCATATTCGTGACGCTGCATAAAAAGAGGCACAAAAGATTCTCTAGATAACTTTCCAAAAAATCTTACTATCTTTGATATTTTTACTACTTTCCCAAACAACCCATTATGTTACCATATCATTTAATTATTAACACATGCTCTGTTGTTGCCAAAAAGCAACTACAATATAGTTAATATTATATCACATCAAAGACAGTGCACCATTTAATACCTATAGGGGTGGTTTCCCAGGTCGGGCTTATTCTAGTCCCAAAATAAAATGCATGTTTGATGCCTTAATTGAAAATTATTTGTACTCACGTATCTCAACATATATCAGTGTCATTGTTTTGTCTCAAGATGCACACCAGTATTTTTTTGTGTAAGCTATGTTTGTAAAAACTACTTAAATGTCCTAAAATAACTAAGGCCTAATCTTGGATTAATTAAAAAAACCTGTCCTGGAAACTGCCCCATAACGTCATTGCATTGTTTGCATTTGTATAACGTTACAAATCTGTCAGGTAGCACATCTTAGCACATCACAATAGTTGTATTTCTATAAAGGGATTGTTATTAAGCACCAATAAAGTTCACTAGTGCATTAGAGTCACCCAAGAGATCCAGTTTATAAAGTTCAGTATAAGATTAATTCAGTAATGAGAATAGAAAATAAGCAAATGCTGCTTGCAACAAGGAGCTGCATGAAAGGTCATTAGAAATATAACACATATAGTTATAGTATACTGCCATCTACAGTCCATTTCAGAAAATGAAAAGACCCTTACATGTGCTCTGATGTTTTGCCATGTTTATCAAATACAAAACTGATTCTCTATCATCAGATTTTCATTCCAGTGGATGTGCAATCCAGGTTTGTGTACCGCGTATGAATAATGATTTTTTTCAGGGTTACCAGCACCTTGAATTTCATGAACGTTCAGGGTTACCAGCACCCTGTAATTATATTCAAAAACAAAATCTAACATTAAAAAAAAAAGAGTCCTGGTCCCTAGTGTAGCTGAACTTGTGCAGCAAGGTGCTAGCAACACCCAAGGTCAAGGGTTAGTGAACATACATACTGATAAATGTACGCATTGAATTCACTTTAAAAGTGTTTGCTGAATGCATAAATGCAAATGTTATTATAGTTCACAGTGTAGATTCTAATGAAGAGTCCAACATATCATCTTGGTGGCTGTTGCTGGTTGAATCACTGTCATAGCTCTCTGTGCCTGTGCAGTGGGCCGTCTCCTTCAGTCTCATTAACATGTTCATCTGTGATCAAAAAAAAAAAAAAAAAAACGAGGTTATTAAACAGTAAATATCATTTTTAATCATGCAAATATGTACACGTCTTAATATCATTTGGATTTATATCGTACCAAAGGATCTTCCTCTGATTTACTCTGAGCTGGCTGTTTGCCCGGGCTGCCCTCTTGTGAAAGAGAGAAGCCATCGAACCCAACGTCTTCTGGCCGGAGGCGCAGCAATGAATGCCATTCGTGCTGCTGCGGGCTAGACGCCCAGGGGAAACTTTCCATCACCCATTTTGCCGGGTCTTCCCATGCTGCCTTACGCCCATACATCTGCAGAAATCACAGCGGAAGAGTTTAACCGAAGTGCATTTTTTTCCCTCATTCAGGGTGTCTATAAAATTGCAACATATGAAATGTATGATAAAAAGGTGGCTATACATGTAAGCCTTCTCGGACCGCCTCCAACATGTAGGGAATGATGGAATAGTTCCACAAGTCAGTAAACCACACCCTTGAACCCTCAACATCCATCGGACAGGAGAGAAAAAGGCGAGGCCCTGTGTAATAAAATACATTATTAACCCAAATATATTTGGGATTATTAAATAGTTCAATATTTGAGATTTAATTGTAAACATAATATGCTGTGACATACCAATTGTGACATCAGAAGAACTGTGTGTCTCCAGGAAGCGGTTGAGATGATGCCAAACAGACGGGATCCACTCGATAATTTTCACCAGCTCTCCGTTCCTCACGCGGCTGCTGATCTCCGTCTCCAGAAGCTTCCGGCGCAGGAATCGACCCAGAAATCCTTTCACTGGCTCAGTATGATTGGCACATAAAACCCATCTGAAACCGGAGAAACCAAATGTGAGACCGCTGACAAAATGTTAAATGCTCACTTATTTGTAAGTCGCTTGGATAAAAGCATCTTCTGAATAAATAAATGCAAATGTAAGACCAGTTTTATCCACTAGGGGGCCCATCAAGTGTCCCATTAAAGCAATGGGCATACATTTACCCATTTGACAGATGCTTTTATTCAAAGTGAATTACAACAGTGGCCGCCGGTGACTTCTTTTTTCGAGGGCGCATGATGCGAAGTCCGTCACAACATGTATGTAGCCCGTCTTGTGTGTGGTTCCTTATTTCAAAATATGTGTTCGGTGCGTCGAGTGAACCCATTGACATGGCGAGTTTTGTCAAAATAAGTGTCTTCTGCAGACGCATCTAATGGGTTTATGATAAAAAAGATGCTCGCGTTTGCCAGATACTCGCATAATCTCATGTGTATTCAGAGTTTACTGTTAAGGAGTGTCTTGCATTCATAAACGTGAAAAAAAAGTTTTGACGCGTGTGCAGCAGGCACTTATTTTGACAAAACACGTGATGCACATGGTTCACATGACACAACAAACACAAATTTTGAAAACACAAGCAACACACGATGCATATTTTGAATTTGCGCCTCTCGAAAGAGCAGTCACGATCCGCCACTGCATTTAAGCTATGCATTTTACACCCTGAGATTGACCCCATATAACACTATGACAGAAATGTTTTGTTTAATTCGCTAAATGGTTTAATATGGCACATAAACAACATGCACATGGGTCCAAATGCTGTACGGATTCAAACCATAACATGAATAAAATGGTACCTGAAATTTTGATGAAGCTGTAGGTTTGGAGTAGGTGAAGGGGTTTGGTTCATGGTTCCTATGATGTATGGACTGTGAGAAAATGATTGAATTAATTTTATGTTAAAGTTACCATGAAAAGCAAGGAATTAAAGCAAAATGACAGATATATAGGGAGGTAAATAAGTGAGATAAGTTTGCTCACCACTGATGATGCTTGCAGTGCAGCAGGCCATTGAAAATCTCTCCTAAGGAAGCGACGTGGTGCAGGTTGTCGAGGATAAGCACCACAGGCACGTCTACAAGCGGTCCACTGTTTTTACACTGCTCAGCCAGATTGGACAAGTACTGCTTCAGCTCCTAGATTAAAAAAAATAAATAAACATTATCTCTTGTTACTGGAACCTTATTATTTTAAATTGGGTCACACTTTACAGTAGGTTTGTATTTGTTATTGTGAGCTATTAACATAACAGAAAAAAAATCAATAAACAATACTTCTTAAGCAGTTAATAATCTTATTTAAGGTTACTTGCAGCATGTACTTTTCAAATTAAAAGTTGTAATTGCTAACATTAGTTAATGCACAATGAACTAACATAACCAACTGTATTGATTAAAGAGTTTAGATGCAAAACCCTATAAAGGCGTCTGACGTGTTTTCCTCTAAATGAGCATTTTTTCCTCAGGCTCTTATGTTTTAGGTTCAGTCATTTCACTTTAATGGCAATGTAAAGGTTATTAGTCAGTAATTATAACAGCGTTCAGCGAATTTGTCAGCAAATCGCTATTTCTAATTTCCTTAGGTGGGGATAAAGCAAAGGTATTTGATGAACGTATAATATGTGCCGAGAGCATTTAGTTAATTTCATAATCGCATTTTTGGTGGCATGTAGTCCTTTTTGGCATTCAATCTTATTGTAAAGTGTAACGTGTGCTAAACTAAATATGTCGGATACTTTAAAATGATGCTAAGCAATTAAACCCTGCTGATTTTGTATTTAGTGTTTGAGATTAGCGTGTTAACTGTTTCCCCACTATTGACGAGTTATCTCTCAATTAAGAGAAAATGCTTCCTTGACAATGATTAGTCCATATTTCTGCTTATATCCACTAGGTGGCGCTCTTAACCAACATATAAAATTCAGCTTTTTGCTCAAAATTTGGTATTTTTGAAGAAACCTACTCATATTTGAGAGGTGATAAAAAGAGAACGACTGGATCAAATTTTTTTGTTTGAAAGCAGAAGGTCTGTTCTATTATTTGATATATTGTATGTTTATAAGACCTGAGACCTGCTGTGTCCACATACGTGGACATCACATTTTTTGTCATTTAAACCATAATACTTAAAGGATTGTTCCATTTTCTTAAATAAACAAAAAAACAGATAATTTACTCAACATCATGTTATCCAAAATGTTGATGTCTTTCTTTGTTCAGTCCAGAAGAAATTATGTTTTTGAGGAAAACATTTCAGGATTTTTCTCATTTTAATGGACTTTAATGGACCCCAACACTTAACAGTTTTAATCCAGTTTAAAATTGCAGTTTCAAAGGACTCTAAATGATCCCAAACGAGGCATAAGGGTCTTATCTAGCGAAACGATTGTCATTTTTGACCATAACTTCTTGTCTTCCTACGGCTGTGTGACACGCCAGCGCGACCTCACGTAATTGCGTAATGCTGTGGAAAGGTCACGTGTAACATATATGAAACGCACATTTGCGGACCATTTTAAACAATAAACTGATACAAAGACATTAATTAGGTTCATTCGACATACAACAACGTCGGAACGGTCCTCTTTCTCCACACTTGTAAACACTGGGGCGTAGTTTCGCATACGTCATCCGTGACCTCTTGACAGGATGCCGTATTACGTGAGGTAGCTCTGGCCGAGACAGACGAGAAGTTGTGGTTTAAAAGTGCATATTTTTTATTTTTCATGGCAAAAATGACAATCGTTTCGCTAGATAAGACCCTTATGCCTCGTTTGAGATCGTTTAGAGTACTTTGAAACTGCAATTTTAAACTGCATTAAAACTGTTAAGTGTTGGGGTCCATTAAACTCCTTTAAAATTAGAAAAATCCTAGAATGTTTTCTTCAAAAAACATCATTTCTTCTCGACTGAACAAAGAAAGACATCAACATTTTGGATGACATGGTGGTGAGTAACTTATCTAGATTTTTTTCAAGAAAATAGACTAATCCTTTAATTCTATGTAACTGGAACCTGTTGTACATAAACATGGAGATTTACACTGCTTCATGTTTAAAAAAAAAATTTGTTATTTTATTTATTGGTTCTTCCTAACCCCAAAATAGCTGGAAGAAACCTGATAAAAAAGACAAACCAAAGCTCGGGTCTTAGAAGGTTATAAGAGAAAATTAAAGCATTAAAGTTTTTAATGATGAAGTAGCTCAATGGTTCAACTGACCTTAGTAGTTTTATTATCAACATTGAAGGTGGTAATAGCTTGATGTTGTAGCTGCTTTCCCTCTTTTAGCACCATGTACTCGGCCAGTCGGCTGGCCAGAAAGCTTTTTCCTGTTCCCGAGGGTCCTGAGAAGATGATACGTCTGTGCTCCTCAAGCTGAGATATGTATCGCTGCAGAACGGGCTTTGGAACGAGCGTCTCAAACGCCAAACTGTCCTGACTGTTGAGGGAGTCTGCAAATGGGAACAGTCACTTTCAGACCATTTGTTGGAAACTGGTGCGGCACTCTCGCACAATACCATATCAATTTCTATTTAAAGGAACAGTTCAGGTGTTCGTACAAAAGCATCAGACAGTACCTTTCAACTTAACAGTGATGGTATCACTTTCTCCCACAAGATAACCACACGGCAAGAGCTCCGGTGTTTCGGCATCACTAGTGCGATGAATGTCTCCAATGCTATATCCTAACACGCTGTCAGTGTTTAAACCCAACTGAGTCACAGGATCCACACACATTATGTATTCCTATGAAGTCCAATACAACACAGTGATTAAAGCCTTATATAAAATAACAGCTCAGTTGTAAAAGTAAAGCGCTGTTGGCAAGGTGAATTTGTACCTTAAAGAGGCGCCTGACTACACCATCAAGAACGTCCCATTTGGTTTTCCCACTGACACCAATGCAGCCCAACAGGAACTGGCAAGGTCTGCATTCCTGTAAAAACAGTACAGAGATGTTTATATATACACAACACGAATTTGACCACATGAGGATTTTAACAACTCTCAAGTCGTACCTCTTTCCACTGAGCGTCTTTTTCCAGGCTAACCACAACTTTTACATGCTGTCCCTCTTTCCAGGAAGTACCATCTCCGCTGTCCTCCAACAACATATCTATAAAAGCCAAAACAAATACATATACACAAATGAGGCTTAATAATAACAACGTATTGGTTTGCAGAAGGCTTATGAAGAGAAGTTATTCATACCCAGGCTGGTGGATTCTGTAAGGCTCAGTTGAGAAGATAAACCCACAGATGATGGAGAGATGGACACCTGAGATGGAGCTCTGCTACTGCTGCCCCGGCTCTCCAACTTCAACCGGTCGTTCTCCACTTTTAGCCTTTCGATCTCAATCTGTTAGTGTAAAATGACTAAGTAAACCACAATTAACCTTAATAAACCAAAAAAAAAAACCATTGTGGTAAGATGCTTACCTGCATGCGGTTCATGGACTCTCGCAGCTGGTCCAGCTGGTGGGCGGAGCTAAGAGCCTCCAACCTGATGTCGGTCAGTTTCATCTCTTTATCTCGCAGTTCACTGCGTAACTGCATGACTGTTTCTGCATCGCTGTCCATGCACTCGGAGATCCTTTGACATGGTCGGCATATTGGAGCATAAATGATTGATTTGAAACGATACTGAAATTTTACACTTTTTAGTCTTAGTTCATTGCTTTAGATTGAAAAAACAATCAAATAATGGTTAGTGGTGAATGTGAATTTTCCATTAATGATCTGTGAAAGTAAAATCAGTCAGATAAATAATTTTTTACCAATTAGGGCACACGGTTTAAACCGGTTACGTGGTAGTATTGGCTATGTTTGTAGTCATTGGTCGAAAGTCTGCTCTTATATTGGGATTTGATTATCAGAGATTAAGGAATAATAAAGTAGGGTTTCCTATCGTCTATTTTACCGTGCCAGAGAGGCAGACCTCATGGACCGGCTGCTACTGCCCCAGCCGTGCCCATACGCAGGCAGAGAGGACAGCTGAGGACTATGAAAACACATATGTGAACCGAAAGGATAACAAATGCATAAGGTGCTTCAATACAATAAGAGTTGCTTGGTAACGGCAGATACGGTAGTTTGGGTGAGAGTAAAACAAACACTATTGTTTATAACGGGTTATATTTAAACTCCACCTCGCTCTAGACTAAATCACACTGTAAATGGGGCTTGTCGATTATAAATTCTTCCTCTCTCCCGAGACAAAGCTCAAAACATTTCCACAATATTAAATGCTTAGTACACTCTTGGTTAAAGATGTGCTGTTTGACCCAGCTTAAAAATTTCCTTATGTTGTGTTTTGGATCAAACTTCCTTGGTCAACAAGTTTTACCAGAAAGATCATGTTGGCAGACCAACTGGCCTGGACCTAAAATAAATTCTTGGTTGTTTTTTTCAGCAGGGCTTGCAGAGCTTAGTTGGTACCAGCAAAACCTCTGGCTAAACCTGTAAACATATAAAACAGGTGTTTAGGAGAGAGCGGACGTGGGAAAGACTTACAGGGAGCTGGAGTGAGAGTTGCGTATCATTGGTGAGGAGCCCATCGAGCCGTTATAAGGGAGTTTAGGTGAAGATGGCAATGAAGAGTCGGCCATTTCCTCGATGTCCGAGTGAGAAGACGCCGATTTGGGAGACTTTTTCTTCCCGAATGCCTGTTTAAAGGAGCTTCGTAGCTGTGAAGAAAACAAAGTGTAACTAAGTGACCATCTTGCTTTGATGCACCAGGAAAGTTATGACATATTTATCTTCACAAGATATAAAAACCTCATAGTTTTGCCTTATAAGCCGGCTTTTCGCTGTACATGACATTCGGACACGACTGTCGGAGTTCGCCCCCTAGTGGCAGTTGTAATGAGATTTCAGTTTTATTGTAAATCTGTGCCTACATGGGAGAGACGCTTATTCCAGTGAATATTCAATCTACAAATATTCAACATGGTGAAATAAAGAAATGAATGCAAATGAATAAAACAATAAACAGCTATGCATATATGACAAAGACCAACAGTATTTTTGGAGAGAATATATGGAGAAAATAATAACGTATAAATATTATATTCTTATCAGTTACCAATCTTTTAAAGGATTTAAGTGTTACCAATAAAGTTAAACATAAAATGATTCATCATTTTCACCTCAAACCTAATGTTTTGATTGGAATACACCGAAATGCAATCACTTTGGGTCAGACGTGTAGTCGCATGACGTGTAGTCGCACAAGTTCAATTTCTGTAACGCATCCAAAGCTCAAATCGGATCCGAAAATTACGCATCTGCAGGTGGTTGGCACCCCATGTAGCCCCCTTTGCGACTCTCTCCGTAGGGAATTAACAACTTCCGCTTTATTGTCCATCATTTGTTGTGTGCAGTGGAAAGGCGGCTTTAGTTCTACAGCTATGCATGTTTTTTTTAAGACCATAGGCTAGTGTAACTTTTGCTTATATATATATTTATACACACCTTTAAAAATAAAGGTGCTACATGATGAAATAAAATAATTTTTTTTGGCTGTGTGGTTCCATTAAGAACCTTTGACTGGTTCTGGGGAACCACTGTATTTTTGTAGCACCTTTATTTTTAGGCCGAAATGAAAGAAATATGCATTAAAAATGGAAAATGGAAATGTTAATGACTCGTCATGCACTACACAAATGTATGCTCTCAATGTTAGCATATTCATGTGATCTTTGAAATTACATATGAAATTTCAGCACTATTTTTTAATATCTTACCTCAGATACCTGTACCATGACATGAAAGCGTAAGGAAAAATAAAAAATAAACATTTCAGGACACCATTATCAGCTAATATTCAAAAACTCTTATTATAAGCAGAGTTCACATTAGAATATAATCTAAAAATGTCTAAAGATTTTGAGGGGACACAGCAAGCCAACAGCTAAATCCATCTAAATATCATTTGGTCAGTATAAATGTGCTGATATATATAGCATGAGGGAATTTACTCATCTACTGAATAACCCACAGCAGCGTCGCATGATCTACATCCTAGTCACCATCAACATAATAGCCCAAGACCAAAACATCAACACTACAATGTAAAGGTTAGCGTAGTACATATTTATCCTGCGTTGTCCCTCCAACACACGACACAGTCTGAGGGCGGGACGACAAATTAATTCATAGATTGTTGAATGGACAAACGAACAACACAAACTCTTGAATTACACACTATTCACTGCATTTGACAAGCATGTATTATGAATTTTATCCAATTGGATTATTTTTGTTTTTATGTTTGTCACATGCAGAAAGTTAACACTAAGTTGGTACATTTGCTAACAAAAAAACACATTTTCTATAATGAGGTATTCACCTTTCCTCCAGCACATGGAGACTGATGACATCAACAAATGAAAAAGAAACATCAACACTGTCAAGTTTTAAATGGTTTGACTTAGCACTGATCTGAATACAGATTATAAAACTAAGGGTGGCACAATTATTCGAAAAACTAATAATCGTCTCAATTACAGCTGTCCATTTGTGCTTATTTCTGTGCGTTTTGCCAGTATGTTTGAGCCCCAAATTCAGAATCAAAGATTTTAAAATGGATAAATTTGATGTGTCTCTTAGACATTTGTTTTGGATTTTTTACCAACTCCCATAATTATTTGTTATTTACATTATATTATTTGGTTTCAGATGTTTAGAATTGTTCATGCAGTTGCTTCACAGAAAGTTATAAAACATAACTTCAATGTAAAATCTTATAATTCAACAATAATAACCGCAATTACAATATCAAAGCGAATAATCGTAATTTATGATTACGTAAATGAATCGTGCAGCTCTAAAAGTCACTCAACTCTGCTGGACAATTTCAACGTAACTTTTCAAACCAGAAGAATGAAATGGCACCAAAAAGCGGAAAAAATTACCACTTTGTAATATCATTTGTGACAGCTATTACTGTTTTAAATGATGTGCAACACATTTATAATCGTTAACATCTCTAAAAATGTGTTGTGGACCTTCATGACCCTTTAAACCAGTCTAAAGCCCGGGGAACATTGCACGATTATTGGCTGTCCCAGACGAAAGATTGCCATCATGAAACAATCGTAGCGATTTCTGTGGTCCTATGTCGTACAGTGAGAGAGGTTCAAAGACGGACGTTTTCCCGGTTTTGCGTCCAAAGATAGCCTATGATAGTTTTCTGACAGTGTCAAAAATTCAGCATGATCACCGCACAGTGTGTTTGCTGCCACAATCTGCGTACCGGTATTTGTTTACCACTAGTGCATGCTGGTGACATTGCGCTAACATGTGACGCAGCCGTCGAAGCCTCCGTGTTATCATCGTACAGTCTGTATGCTTGTCGTACCCAAGATTAAACGATCCATGTCACACAGTGTGATAAGGTAATAATGATCTGATAGGAGTGCAAAAATCCTGCAGTGTATTCCAGGCTTAAGCTGGTTTAAAGGGTCTAAAGCTTGGGCAAAATGGGAAAACAGCTAAACCAGGCAAAAAGCTGAACCTGAATTAGTCTTTGTAAATATCGACATTTACGAAAACAAGAAAAGAATTATCCATTCTTTCAAATTGAAAAGGTGGAACATTTACCCAGTTTTTCTTCTTTTTCTTGTTCTTGGCGTCCAGCTCCAGGTTGCTGCCGATGCTGGAGTGGCTGGTAGCACTGGTCATGCTGGAGACGCTGTCTGACGATGGCTGCCTGTGGATCTGCATGTCTCGCTGGGACTGAGGTGACCCGTTGACTGAATCTATAGATACTAATGGAATAAAAGATAAACCCCAATCAAAAATGTTATATACATAGTGCTATTTTTAAAACAGATTTACAGAAAAATCATGCCTTTATTTATTCACCATAAATAAAGGAAAAACCAGAAAACATTACAGATCTGTAAAAACCCAGCTAAGTCATATTTTTTGTGATTTACTTAAAATCTTCCTAGATAATGTAAAGATCATTCTGTGACAATATAACCTTAATATCTATAGATATCTTTAGTACTGACTGAGTAAGGCCATGTCAAAGATTGAAATCAATGTGTAAGACTTTAGCCTGAATTTAACAGACAGGGTTCACACATGAAGTATTGTAAAGATCAGGGGTTTTCAAACTTTTTGTGTGTGTGGACCACTATTTGTAATCAAGAATTTTTGCGGACCACCTCATAATACTTATAATAAAATATGTCTACACAAAGTCCTGAATATATCTGCACCCCTAAATAGGGTTACTAGCACTAAAACTATAACTGGCCATCACATCAGTACAACAGATTCTTAAAACAAAATATTATTTTATATTTTATTTTGCCTTTACACGGACCACCTGCAGTACCCTCACGGACCACTAGTGGTCCGCGGAGCACAGTTTGGGAATGGCCGGTATAGATTATTGTATAGTTATAAAATTTGCTGTAATATATAATTTCTCATTTTGTGTCACCTTTACGGTTGGAGTCTGGCATGTTCATGACTCCATTGATGGTGGCTTGAGTCATTGTGTTCTGTTTCTTTAGGAGTTCAATGGTCTTTCTCAATTCATTCAGCTCTGCGTCCTACAAAAGGTTAGAGCGATGTCAACACTCATATCACATGCACATCTGTAGGGACTTCACTATTAAAAATATAGTTTATATATAATATAATATCATTTTGACCATTTATGAAGTTGAAACACATTTATATTTAAAAAAAAAAACATTATGAATGATATTTTAGGTTTACTGAAAATTGACTGCAACTACGCAATGTATAGGTAAAACCCAACACACCCACACACACAGGTTGCTTTTATATAAAGATATCCTTATGATTATAATCTGTAAAACTCAAAGTATAGTCCCGTTTTTATGCATACACGCGGGTCCACATACTGTGCGCGTGACAGAAATTTCATCATCAGAATAGTTTGCGCGGGTTTTTGTAACCAAACGTATTTTGTACATGTAGGTTGTGCATGCACGCGTACATGAGAATGTAGTATGTTGCCCAGGAGATGCATTGCATTTTGTCGTAATGCGCATGCGTCAAATGTCTATGTACACTACAAATAAACTATACTTAACTTTGCAAGAATGTGCATTCTACCCCGGTGTGTATGTTCACCTTTCGCCTTAAAATTTTTATTTTTTTTCTAAAATGGTAAAACATGATTTATGTCTAAACCCTATCCATGTTAAATAACTACTCCAGATGTTTCCAAAGGGAGGTTTTGACAGCACACTCACACTTACCTTCTGTTCAGCTGTCATACTCAGACTCTGCAGTCGGATGGTCATGTTTCCTAAACTTTGCTCGAAAGCTGCCACAAGGTGAGCCTGGAGATGCATACAAAATATTTTCACTCACAAGATAAATCACTTTTATATTTTACAAAGCAACAGCCATACAAGGACAAAGACTCAAAGTTATAGAATTAAACCAGATGCTGAGCAGTCAACTAAATTATGATCATATTTCTGTGTCAGTAATGTATCCCAGGGCGCCAACTATGTCTGTGTGTGACCGGACTGTATGATAACATGTTGTAGCATGAGATGTGCCATCTAAAGTATACAAAAGCAGATTTATGTACACCGCGCAAAAGTTGCAAAATGCCACCATTAGGTTTGTTGTTTCAGCATACAACAATACGTATAAAGATATATTTATTTCTCAGTCTCTTTATTAGAATACTTAGAAATTATAGAATATATTATATATTAGAATATAATTAGCCTAGCCCCATTCATTCCTTAGGATCCAAACAGGGATGAATTTAGAAGCCACCAAACACTTCCATGTTTTCCCTATTTAAAGACTGTTACATGAGTAGTTACACGAGTAAGTATGGTGGCACAAAATAAAACGTGGGGATTTTTTAAGCAGATAAAAAATTTGCAGCACTTGCGCGCCGAGGCCAAAGTGCTGCAAACTAAGTTCTCTTTTGCCATACAATATAGTTCTCACTTTTTGTCCGCTTAAAAAATCGGCACGTTTTATTTTGTGCCGCCATTCTTACTTGTGTAACTGCTTATGTAATAGTCTTTAAATAGGGAAAACATGGAAGTGTTTGGTGGCTTCTAAATTCATCCCTGTTTGGATCCTAAGGAATGAATGGGGCTAGGCTAAATGCTAACACATTCACAATGCGCTGTACAAAGATTAATTGCACGCATATAAAAAAGAAAGATATGCATTATTTCGTCTAAGTTGAGATAAGAAAATAGTAAAATATTGGAAAAGGGTGGTGTTTTCCTTTAAGAGTAGCCACTTTGTCCATCAACATCTCTGTTGTTTGTCTGATGTGATGAATGTTAATCACAGACCGAGACAGATTTCCACTCCAGGAATGAGCAACACGCTCACACACAAAAAAGCGTATCATATACTCATGTGCAACATGAGCCGATAATCAGGGAATCCAAGTTCTGGGTGATCTCCATCAGGAGACACAGGTTTGTGTTTGGACATGCTGTCTTTCAAACGGCAAATAACCCTCAATAAAGGTCTTTCAATGGGTTTACGTTCAAGTGAGGAAGCATTAAAGTGTGTGTTAAACTGCTGTTAAATATGTGTGTGTGTGTGTGTGTGTGTGTTAGACAAGACATCAAGACTTCAGACTTTGTTGTAAAGCCTGTATGTGAACCAACAGATGGATAGGGGCTTATGGATGTAACGATTCATTAGCATGTGATGGCTTGATATGGGCTGCCATGTTGGTGTGTATCTCAAATATAAATTTATCACACTTTATTTGAGGTTTCACAAATGCATTATTCTAAAGAGTGAAAAATACTTACGAATAAAAAACCCGTCTTCATGCATTTCCATGACCCCAAAACGTTGTGTAAACAAACAGCCAAACCGCATAAAACCGTTCCCGTTTACGGTTAAAATTAATTTACGTTAATAACCCTTTAGTGTGTACTGAAAATGCATGCATGTAATGTACTCACATTGGCACTGAGTTGCGTCGTAAGAGCTGAAACCTTCTCCTGAGAGGCATCCAGTTCCCTGCGCAGCTTACGGATCTAAAGAAACGCACATTAAACTTCAAACACATGACTCTTGATGCTTACGCGAGACCACTTGTGTGGTTTCGCAAATAATAATTTGGTGAAGAGAAATAAACCCTTGATCAGCACAAGGGAAATTTTGGTTAGAGACATAAAACACAGAGATTAAGGAATAGCAAGGACAGTTACTACCCAAGACCATCATGACAAACAGGGAATTTTCAAGGCTTTAAATAGAGCTACATCAAAGTGTGTTTATAATTACAAAGCATATGGGAAAAGTAGCGCAGGGGTTGCTTACACGTTCCAATGTGCATCACAATAACAATTTATAATGAATCAAATGAGGGATGGTGCTCTTACCTCAGTCTGAGCCTTTTCTTCTGGCTATGGTTGGGGAAAAACAAACAGAGTATAAATGGTTTGAATTAAAAGTACACAGAGTTTATTTTTATCTTTGCCACAGGCACCTTTGTATTGCTGACTGGGAGTATTTTTAATTGTATTTTAAACAGAATTGCTCAATGAGGACTTTATGAAATCTAAGTCATTAGTTCTGCAATAGGTTTTGAAAAACAATTTGCATTGTGAAAAGAGCTATATTCTTTAAAATAATTTGATCTGTCATGCACAGGGAAAATGATTTTATTGAACAACCGTTTACACTGCTGAAAAA
The DNA here is from genome assembly GCF_030506205.2 of Paramisgurnus dabryanus. Lineage (NCBI taxonomy): Eukaryota > Metazoa > Chordata > Actinopteri > Cypriniformes > Cobitidae > Paramisgurnus > Paramisgurnus dabryanus. The sequence continues at coordinate 14,697,496 of NC_133359.1, read as the reverse complement.
ACAACATAAAAAACCATCACAGAAACTGTATTGGTTTCCAATAAAAAATATCAAATAGGAACTATAAGTAAAATTTGTAGTGTGTTTTGGGACATATTCCAGTAGGATTTAATGGTCCCACCAATAGATCCCAACACATACCAGTTGAAACCGTTATAGTTTCCATTACAACCAATAAAATTCCCATTAATACCATTAAATCCAATAGAATTCTTATTGTTTTTTTTTTTTAAGCAGGGCAGCAACTTTTCTCTAAACAGCATTGCAATAATGTTCCCAAAACTGCCACCAGCCCTTCCATCCTGTTTCAATTTTCCACTAGCTTTACAATATCTGATGAACACCGAAATACTCACATAAGTGTGATTATATTTAATTGACAGATATACGTTTGTTTATAGGTCATTGTTTAAAATAATAGCCAAAACAAAACCATTGACTTACCGTAGAATAAACTGAAGATGTGTTTGAGACCAAAGATAAAGAGGAACCATGAACTGTGGATGAAATAATTTTTTTTTTTATTGGAATAGCATACAGTAAATAGATAAGTTAGCACCCGCTAAAAAGAAAAGCTACCAATTGCTTATCATACAGCAGTAAGCTGCTGTTTAGTAAATGCATTATGGGACAGTTTCACAGACAGAGTTTAGATTAAAGTTCTGTTTTATAAACATATAAAAAACAATATTGGTGTGCACCTTAAGACAAAACAATATTTTAAGATATGCCAGTGCAAGCTAAATTCAGTCAGGACAACAAAAACAAGCATTTTAGTCTTGGACTAGACTTAGGCCCTCTCTAGGAAACTGCACTTATAACATAGCAAGAGATAAAAGAGGTAGAGATGTGAGCTTTTTTAAATATGTGTGTTTGGTAAAACAGAATCCCTAGCAAGAACCAAAGCCAATAAAAGCATGCCAAAACAAGCATAATGCAAAAGTAATTTGTGGATTAAAAGGTATTTAATTTGCTGTTTTGTTAAAATACGCCTTCACGATACCACAACCTTGCAGAGAATTATGGGTTAATGTCTAAATTAAGAAATAATTGAGAAATAATGTTGAAAGGTATTTAAACTTATTTGATTTTAATGCTGCAACACTTAAAGGGATAGTTCAGCCAAAAATAAAAATTCTGTCATTATTTACTCCCCCTCACTTGTTTCTAAACCTGTATGAGTTTCATTATTTGTTGAACACAAAAGAAGATATTTTGATATATTATGGAAGCCACACATAGTTGAAGGCACCCACTGACCCCCATAGTAGGAAAAATACTATGGAAGTCATTGGGAACCGTCAACTGTGTGGTAACTCATACAGGTTTAGAACAACATGATGTTGAGTAAATAATGACAGAAATTTTATGGTGCAATGTGGGACATTTAGGAGGAAATCTTGACTGAAATGCAATATAATATATATAACTAGGTGTATAAAGCCCCATAAAATATATATTGTTTTATATTACCTTAGAATGAGCAGTTTTTATCTACATACCCCGTGGGTCCCCTTACATAGAAGTTGCCGTCATGTTTCTACAGTAGCCCTAAACGGACAAACTGTTCTATAGACCAATTTCGAGTAGACGTCACAGTTTTGTCACTGCAAGCTGCGCGCGCAATGTGGTTGCAAAAAAAAAGTGGAAATGAATGAGACACGAGTGAAACGAGCAAGATAACTCACTAGAAAATGTCCTGTTGTGCTGTTAAGTGTCAGAATAGGAATGCCAAAAAAGATGGTTTTTCATTTTTATAGAATACCATCGTCGAAGACATCATTTGAAGATAAACGTAGGTGTTTATGATTACAATAAGCCCTTAAACGGACAGAATGGAGCACTAAATCATCTGGAAATTATTAAAATAGAAAATAAGTAGAGAAGATGTTCTGTCGAAGTCTGTTCCCTCTGTGTGTTTCTTATAGCGTTTTTATCACGTTATGTTTATAATTTATTTAGAATAAAAAAAATTATATTGAAAAAGCAATAATATCACAATTTTTTATATTTCATAATTGTTTTTGTTTTCTACTATTTCTTTTTATTTCCTTATATCTTAGCTTACGTCGTCTTCCTGTTTGTTCTAAAATTATTATGTTTACATACTTAATAAATATATAAATATAGCACACACACACACACACACACACACACACAAAAGTCAATTGTTATTTATATATAAACAGGCCATTTTTTAATTTGTGTGTAAACATAATACTTTCATAATAGTTTTAAAACACTAGGCTATAAATATAAGGAAGAAATAATAGAAAACAGGAAAATGATGAAATATTTAATAAACGTTATTAGATAGAATACATGATAGTATTGCTTTATATGTACTTTAGCGATTCAGACTGTAAAAATAATTGATTAGCAAAAAAGAACAATACATTACAAACATGCATATCAGTGGCCAAGCCATTTAAACTTTTTATTTATCTAAAAAATAAACGTAACGTGATTAAAACGCTATTAGAAACATTGCACTAAAGGGGAATTATCACTTTCTGCAACCAGTTTGGCTCCGCCCACAAAAAATGTCCTCTCTGTTTGCAAACACGAAAGTGGTCTATAGATCGCGTTTTGTCACTACGTTGTCTCAAGCGATGACGTGTTTGTCCTGTGGTGGCTAATGTAGCTTCTCTATGCATTGCGAAAAGGAAAGCTGTGGACTGAGCCGTTGGCTGCATCGCTGTATGCCGCTAAAAGTCCCACATTGCACCTTTAAAGCAGTTAGGAGTAACTTTGCCTCTCTATCGCCATCTCTGTTTGAAACATAAAATTACAACTGCTTAACATAGGTCTCTTTACATGACTTCATGCACTGCTCAAATAATAAATCATTGTTAAAACTTACTGTTGCGGATTATGGTAAGGTAAAGGTGTAGGATTTTGAACAGTGATATTTTGTGTACTAGCTCAGTAGCTTTAAAAATATTCAGCGCATTATTAGTAAAAAACAAAACAATTTCTTCACAGTTCAGGCAAGCTGTTGAAGGCCAAGTTTTAACCTATGAACAAAAAGTCCCTTTGAACTTTGTGAACTTGTTTTTTTCCATTAAAAGCAAACAGACCAGTGCTCTAGAAGTGAATTACCTGGAACCTACAGTTCTGCTAAAAGGTTAAATGCATGACATGAAAACTGTAAATGATGCAGAAATCTCAACAATGAAAGAAGTCCTTTACACCTATTTTTCCTGTCCTGACTCCTAACCAAGATAAGACACAATTAAAGAAAAAAAACTTTAACAACGTAGTTTTTCATTACATTTGACTACAACTCATTTTGTTTCAAAATAAATAAATAAAGTTGGGCTCCAAAGTGTCTTTTTACACATTTATTCTATGAACTACCTTAAAATATCATGGTACTTTATGTGAATATGGCAATAATCCAGTAAACATGTACATATTAAAGTATCTATGCCATGTTATCAACACAGTACTTGTTTGTAGGAGTCTGCATATAAATGTCTGCAAAAACAATTTAATCATTTTCCGAATCAATTATTTAAGCCAATTAAAACACAGGCTTTGGGCAAAAACTTGTCGGAAAAACGTTGACGTGCCAGCGTCAGCATCGTGTGAGTACACGCATCGTTGTGATCAACAACTGTGTTCCTTTTACAAGCCTGAACACTGGTAAGCATAATTCTAGCTTGAGCTCATGGGCACGTTGAAATCAAAACCATCACCACCTTAGAAAGACATTAATCATAAAGCAAGCGAAAAAGAGCCCTGGGACAAGTCGAGTAGAGCCAACACGGGTGAGTTAATCATCAAATCAACTTTAACTGCTGGTGAAGACTGCCAAGATGACAAAGCCCTTCTTTCTTTGTTTGTGCTTTGGGTGGTGTAAAGACAAAGCCTGACATTGTCAAAATCCCTAATTAATAACAACCTATCATTTAGGGATTAGCAGAACAGAACAATGCAGATCTATTTGTTCTTAAAAAAAGCTAGACTAAATGTTTTTAGGCTATGTTTACACGACAACAATATAGAAAAAAACTGAAAAGTCGAATTAAAAGTTCATGTACGCGCGACAATGCTATCAAAAAGATATGCGTTTACACATAAATGCAAAAACTCAATAGTTTAATGTGTGCCAAGTCAGTAGATGGCGATGTTACTTTGTTAAGAAACACAAGACATATACGTATTCTTCTAGAGAGCGAAAAATACAAACAATCAAGACGGCAAAGCAGTAAGCGGTTTTGTTTAATCAAACTATGAGGTAGGTTTTTTATTACAAGTGACCCTGTATAAAGAAATTTTGTCGTGTAGACGCCCATTGTTGTTTTAACTCATGACATCACCGTTATCAGCGATTCGCTTTCTCGCAGTTTACACAGAGTCGACAAGACGTCGTTCTCAAAAAATGTTCACTTTGAAATCCGTCTTTTAAAGTTTGTGTTTCACGTACACCAAATCGTCATTGTCGTGCTTAAAAACTTTATCGGTTTCGGTTGAAAGCGTTGTCGTGTGAACATCTCCTTAGTCATATACCGTACAAAAATAGCATGCAACATGAATTTCACCAAAATTCATTTTCGAAACAAATCAATGCCCCACCTTCTTCTAAGCTCTCGCGGTAAGATCCGGAGCAACTCATGGCACGACCCTTGTCTTCAAGGCTAACCGAGGAATTTCGAAGACGGGGGTCACCGCAGGGGTCGTAAGAGACGTCATTGGCGTTGCGCAGAGCTGCCAGGTGGATCTGAGAAGCTGTAGTAGGGCTGCCTGGAGCGTCAAGACAGAGTCGAGGTCAACAAACACTACGATTGGGCCTTATGCTTGCAATCAAAGTTTAAAGTAATGCAACAAGCTGGCAAACGCACAAAAACATGCAGAGTACCCTAAAAACCACCCCTTGTAGAAACATCACCGAAAACCCCAGCATTAAACCAATTAACCCAACAAGATTAATCATGTAAAATAAAACTCTAGACAGCTGTTAAACTTATAAAAACCCTTGGTTTGTGAATAATAGGGCAGCAGGTGAGTGTATGCCTGTATTTACCAAGTGTGGCAAAGTTGAACCGTGTGCCAGAGGACGGGCTCAGTGTGGAGGCTGAGGAAAAAGGGGAGGAGCCTGCTGACTCTGGGAGCCCAACAGATGGGGAACGTAGCCAATCGCGAGTCTCCTCATGACCTCTGTTCTGGGGCGCAAGGGCATACCTGCAGATTAAACAAAAGTGCACGTGAGGGGGTATGAAACAGTGCTTACTCTCTCAGGATCAGTCTGGTTCTCATGAAAACAGCTCCAAGAAAAATGCCTTAAAATGCCAAGATAAGCACAGCTGCTCTGTGTACTGGATTTATTTACACACTACATAATATTTAACTAGGTCAACTGGATATGGAGCAACCTAAAATGCATTAAAAAGAAATATAATTGTGTATTTAAATTACAGTTACATTAAATATGGCAGATGCGTCATTAAAAGCGACATTTTATCAGTATCTGTGTTCGCTGGGATCGAACCAATGACCTTTTACATTGCTAATGCTATTATTTACCAGTTGAGCAACAGGAACTATTTAAAGGTAAGATCACTTGAGAGAAAGTATTTTAGAGAAGTCGTCATTTTATATGTTACATTTCCTTAAAGGAAAACACCATAGTTTTTTTTTTATATTTTACAATGTTCTTACCTCAACTTAGATTAATTAATACATACCTATCTTTTTTCAATGCGTGCACTTAATCTTTGTACAGCGCGTCATGAATGTGTTAGCATTTAGCCTAGCCACATTCATTCCTATGTTTTATTTTGTGCCACCATACTTACTCGTCTACCTACTCATGTAACAATTAGAGCCCGACCGATTTATCGTTTTGCCGATTTTATCGGCCGATATGAGCATGTCGCATATATATCTGTATCGGCGTATAAGCCGCAGATATGAAGCCGATATGAACGTTCCTTACAGAAAACATTAAATGCTTTTGAAAGATGTAAGTACTTGTTTGTCCAGCAGAGTGCATCCTACTGGTTGCTAATGGTGACCCAGGTCACTCACTGTAGTGACACCAGCCAATCCCCCACCCCCTTCACTTCAGTCAGTCCCTCAGTTCAGGTGGAGGCAGTCACGCGGTTTCTTCACAACATTTTACACCTGGTATTAAGATGCACGTTGGTCGATTGGATTATAAGTGGGCGAGAGAGACACATTCCTGTTTACATTTGGTGTTTTTAATCCGTCTCTTTTGTCCACTTGCGGGTTGTTTAAAACGCAAGCGGAAGAAATGACGCGAGGCGGAGAAAGGACGCGCTTAAACTGACGCGCAGTCTGTGGGAGTATAGCTGCTTGTGTTGTTACTGAACATGCTCATTTCAAAGCAATTGATTAAATAAGCTCGCGCAACTTTACAACCTCGCTAAATAAAAGAGGCGGAGAGCAGACACTTTAGTTTTATAAAAGTTTAAAGTCCCAGCAGAACACTGTGGGTTCGTGTTATAAAAACGTTGTGCAGTACATTAAACATTAGCCTACATCATTATGTTGTCAGTAAGTCAAACATTGTCATCTTAACGGTAAGTTTCTAATTAATTTGTGAAGTACATAACTTACTGTAAAGCTAATAAACAATGACTTCATAAGTTTCCATTTTTTAAAATAAGCCCAATATAACATTATTAGTTAAGTTAAGTTATATGTATTTTGTTTTGTTTGTGTTTTAAAGTTATTTATAATTAGTCAAGTTTACTGTTTTGTGCACTTATATCAGAATCATTTTGGATAATAAAGTTTATTGTTAACTTGTAAAACACACCTGCCTATATTACATATCTTTGTCATGTCATTTTAAGTGTTTGGTCACCACATTTGTGAGTGATCATTACAAAAAAGTATTTATATATAGTATTCTGTTAATGTATATAGTGTATTATATGTACAGTAGCCTGCTGTAGTATAATATACTGTAGTATATGTGTACTGTACTATAATATACACATAAAGAATATCGGCCGATACAATATCTGTATCGGCCCCAAAAAAAAAGCATATCGGTCGGGCTCTAGTAACAATCTTTAAATAGGGAAAACATGGAAGTGTTTGGTGGCTTCTAAATTCATTCCTGTTTGGATACTAAGGAAGGAATGGGGCTAGGCTAAATGCTAACACATTCACGACGTGCTGCACAAAGATTAAGTGCACGCATTGAAAATAGATAGGTATGTATTAATTCATCTAAGTTGAGGTAAGAACATAGTAAAATATTTAAAAACTGTGGTGTTTTCCTTTAAAATAAAAGAAACTTTGCTCTGTTTGTTTCAGTGTCCCAACTATAGCTCGATACAGCAATATTGGCTTAACCAATGGCATACATTTACGGTCAAAATTTCTGTTTATCTAACCCATGGGAGACAAGGGGAGTCTTTGGCAACCAATCTACATTTTTCAACTCTGTTTGGTCATGTAAATGGCAGCGATGATTTACTTCAGCATTAAAATAATACTATAATAATATATCATTCAAGCTTGATAACAACACAACGTGAAACAAATCACAATAAGACACAAACACCTTTACCTACCCTGTTTCCCTACCAAAGTGTTATGAGTAAATTTAGGACTAACGGAGGGTTAAGGCGGAAGGCTTTGGGGTGGGAAGAGGGGTAGACAAAACAAAAACAGAGTGATAGAAAGATACAGGGGTATAGATAATGTACACGATTAAAGAGAGTAAGTGGAAATTGAGATCATGAGTGATATCCAACCTACATTTGAGTCACAACTGAAAGACCCACTAATTTTGGCATGATGTTAATCATAAATGATTGTTAGAAAGAGGAAAAGGTGTCCACATAGCTTTAGGAAAAATGTTTTGAGCATGCAATGCAGGTACTTGTATAAAAAAATCATGATAAAAGGAGCATAAGAATCAAAGCACTTAAAGGGCCAAGCAAACCAAAACCAAATTAAATAAAAGCTGTTTTATTCACTCACCTATGGATTTTTTTTCTGACTATCTTTCCCTTTGAAAAAGATTTACACTGATCCTAATTTTTATCTGGATTTGGCAGATGATTTTATTCAAAATGAACTACAATGCATCAAATCTATACACTGTGTATGCATTCTCCATGACTGGAAATACACTTACAAAAATACACAAGTATTGTTATAACAGGTTAAATAAATAACTATACTATCCTAAGCTGAAATGTTGTGCACCTTTTTTATTTTGTAGTTGCCTTCACTTAATGGTCAACTTGTACCCAAGGTCAAAAAAATACTTTAGGTTACTTAAGGAACAAATACTGTGGTTATAATTACTACTACTATTACGCAACACACAAATGAACTTCAGAAATAAACAAATTTGAAATGTTAAATACGCAATTTCTCACCTCTCTGTCGGACCAGTTCGAGCGCTGCCAGTTGGATTAAGACACAAATCTTCCTTTCCCAGGGAAACATCCATGGAGTCACTACTGGTCCGGTTTGAGCTTTGAGAAGGGTACCTCACTCCATCCCTGCCTCCCCAAGATGAGAAAGCCGATCCCGGGCTGGCAACAACAGAGGTAAGCCCCTGTTCTCCACTCCCTCGGGAAACCACCGTTATCCCGTCACCATAAAGTTGACTATTGCCTCCATTGGTGACAGACGGTGTGTTCGGATCTCCGCTAGCCTGCTGGATGGATGTGGCGTGGGGATTGGAGATGACGGTGGAGTTCTTCATGTTCTCCATGGTGGTGACTGGGACTTGCTTGTTAGCAGATTTGCTACCAAAAAGTCTGAAATGGGGCAGAGATTTGAGTGAGATAGATGAAGCCCCCAATATGTGATACAATCCAAAAGGTATGTTCCCAAAAAGAATGCATACTATGATAAAAACTATTCTTGATCTTTCTCATTACTTCATGGACATGGTGGAGAGATAACATCAGCCTATCTAGAGTTTGGTTCGACTGACATAAAGAAAGTAATCTGTTAAAGTTTGCTATCAGCTAAAACAAACACTCTGTGCCATGTCTTACAGAAGGACGCATGTACTTGCCAGGACATTTAAAAGTTCAAATCTTAACCAACATCAAATCACCCAGATAAACACTTGAGTTCTCTGTGAACACTGTCCAACACCAAAGGAGAACTGCTGTATAAATATTTTAACCGGTGCTTTTATCCACGCAAAAAGTCATTTTCCATTCTTCTTTCAAGTTTATGCTAAAACTGCATAAGCAAACCTTTGTGAATAGCACTCATCGAGCGAGAACTTACCTACGCAGGGTTGGCGAGGACATTTCTGAATACTTTCCCCCCGATTGTCTTCTTCCTGCTTGGGACTGGGTTGGCATCCCTGTCTGGGTAGCTGTGCCAGTTTTAAGTACCTGCCCCAATACTTGGCTCTCCACTTCTGAGATGATACCCTTCTCTCTGTCCGTTTGGTTTGTAGTGCCTACTGGGGATTTGACTGAGCTGCGACTCTTAGGATTGGGAAGCGTAGAAGTACCCTTGTTTGCATCGAAGGTAGTCATGTTGGAACGGTTCGAATAACGTACAGTGCCGGTTCCGTTGCTTCCACGACTGGGCCTGGGTAAACTACGATACTGAAGAGTTGTCCGAGCACTTGGAGGAAAATATCCATCATCCACGCTTGCTTGCCGACTTGAAAGTCTGCTCCCAGAAAACGCTATCGATTTAGGTATCTTGCCCACCGTTGCAGAGCCGCTAGTTACCACAGCACCACTTGCCGTTATTGTCGCCATGGAACCCGGAGGCTTCTTGAAACCAAAAGTACTTGTCGGGGTGCGAGAAGTTGAATTGGAAGGAGGTTTCTTAGTCTCGTCGACACTGTGAATGGGGGAATGGGCCATGTTGTTGGAGCATGGGGAGATTCGCCCTTTTTCCGACACCTTGGCGTCATCGGTCTTACCTGTGGGATGATTAAGGACACGGACTGTCAAGCAGAAAATGAAATCGTGTTTTCTACAGCTTTGAATACAGTAGCGGGGTCCGTGTCAGGACTCGTCTGAACATAAGCCGTCTACGTCTTAAAGGTGTGCAGCATATCCCTCATAAAACAATGCAGATCTGATAACATCTCTGAGGTTGACTCACGTCTGGTTTAGATTACACATGGCTTAGACAACCCCATAAAACACAGACGTAGCTCAATCAAGATTAATCATTCAGAGGCAACTTCACAAAAGAGTTGCGCCACTTTTACATGCAGCATTTAAGGACAAAACCATGCAATTTACTTTTAACAACCCCTAAAAACACTCTTTTAGTACAAATATGCCTCGGGCCATTCAGGTCACATAACAATGCCAACATTGCTTACCTAAAGATCACCATCAACTTCTCACCACTTACCATGTGACTTGAGCGAGCTACAGTTGTTAGGTGTTGTCCCCTTGGTCCTTTGGGAATTGATGGCCATCTGGGCGGTCATGCCTCGTCTCCAAGAACCAGTCTGGGAGATTATGGGAGTCTTGCGACCCGTCAAGCTTCGTTGAGATTCATCAGAGAAATCAGAGGTTCGGTGGTTCCACTTGGTGGTGGTCTCCATTTTGAGGTCACTGTCAGAGCCCCCTTCTGAACGTTTGAGGTTGTCGATGGACCAATCAGAGGTTTGTTTCACTGCAGAATGCTTCTTTGCATCTGTTGGGAGCTGCAGGAAGAAAAACTACATTAATATTTACAAAGAAACTGACCTGGTATCTGCTTTCCATGTTCTTTGAATATCTTGACCATCATGAGAATATGGTTTGTGCCGAATTAAAACGCATCTGTAATGAATGATATGATCACCAACCGCTAATTTGGGTCTTTACAAACCAACACTATAAACAGCTAATATAAAACTCGATTATATGAGACAAAGTTGGAGCCAAGCCATTTGTTACATGGCCTTCCACAAATCTAGCCAAGATGACATCAACCCCTTTCAGAAAAGTTCATTGTTTGGCTGCTACTGAAAAATCCTCATAAAAATTATTGCCAAGGTAAGAATGTTAATAGCCTCTAGTTGTTATCAGGCCAAGTCCAAAACATTGTTATCTCTACGCTGATACAATAAATCGTTGCTCCACTCCGGTCTGAAGTATGGGGAGATTATAGGGAGAAAGTTTAAGGGTGTGAAGGTGAAAGGTGGCAGATATTTGGCTTTGAGTTTCACATTTCTGGATTTGAGACTTTTGAATATTTTTTTTTGAATCATTGAATCATTTTTGAATCATTTGTAGATTTATGCAGTCCCAAGATTAAAAAGAGAGTGAAACCATGATTATAAAGGGTCATGCAGATTTGGAAAATCCAGTTTAAACTAACAGCTGTGTTTTGGAACATGGAGGCTGGCTTTTAGCTGGTTAACAATCTACCATATGTGAAAATATAACCTTGCTATCTTTAATATTGACTGAGTAAGATTGAAATGAAAGTAAAATCAACTTTTATGCTCCTAATCTCAGTATTAGACAGTATGAGACTTTTAGTTTATGAGGATTTTCCAACAACAAGCTGGACCACCTGAATCTAATAGCTGTTTGCTACTAGTCCAAGATGATCCACCAGCTTTGCACCAAACAATGACCAGAATCGACCAGCTAGAAACCACCCACCACGTTCCTACCAGTAGGGTGGATGTTGTTACATCTGACAATATATAGATATAATGGGTGCTGGAACAAGATCACATATTTAACTTCCATAATGAGAGGTTGTAAACTCCAAAAAGCCACACTTAAGTCTTCAAACTCAGATAAAAACTGACACCAACACAGCACATGTGTAGGCATTATTATTACAAGATTCTTGCAAAATAATCCAGACAGCCAGGATTTAAAGAGGTCCTCTTGTTGGAACAGGCTAGACAGACACGGTAACATAGTTTGACTGGCCCATTTGCTCAGCATATGTTTGAAGCTTGTACAGATTATCGGGGCAGAGCTGAGTCATCTTGCTGACTCACACACTGATAAAAACTGCAGGCAAACACAGGCAAATGGCCCACAAATATTTATTTAATTGAATCAAAGGGAAGCAGAACCACCAAAAAGGTGTGCTGTAAACATCAAAGTCTGTTTCTGATCTAATGAATCGAGATGGTAAATCAAATGACCAAGACTACTAATTTACTACCAACAGAGATCTTACTTTTTGAAACTTCATTATGCTAAATGTAATTGTATATGACTTTATTCTCATTTCTCGGACTGACCTGTTCCTCTACGTCCCGGTGTGGAACTGATGGGGTGTTGACAAAGGAGCTAAGAGATGAGCTGGTGTTGAGGTCATCTGTGTCCAAGTTATCGCTAATGCCACTGCTGACTGAACTGCTGTCCCAACTGAGAAGAGAAGAGAGAAACAGTTCATGCTTTCTGAAAACGCACAAATCAAAGGATACACGCTATCATTCTAGAAAAAGGAGAAGAAAACAGAATGCATGAAGCATCTAATTCATCCAAATAAGAATAAAACATCTCCACACACTCCATAAAGTGACGACCTCAGCGTCATTCCCATCATGCTTAAGACGTTAGGTGCGTCTCCGCTCCTCAAATTCTCATCTGATGTTTTCTCTACATTTATATGTATGCATCTGCCAGACACCCAAAGCGACTTTTTGTTCAAGCTATACTTGTTATCCGCATGTGTGTTACCTCGGATTGAAACCATGATGCACTGCGCTGCTAATGCAATGCTCTACAAAGTCATCCATTGCATAAGAGGATTATGCAAAATGTTGTAGATTTGATCCCAGGGAATATGCGAACTAATAAAAATAACAGGATTAATGCACTGTAAATCAAATGCTTCATACACAAAATCATATGACTTCAGACGATGTATAGAATAATGCGCAATTGCATGAATTACTTTTATGGAGCTTTTATGTCTTCTTTCAAGCTTGAAACCTACAGTATTATATGTTTACCATGCTTTGTAATTGCATTGAAAAGAGAAACCGCAACATTAGTCATAAGGGTTTAAAACGACATGCATAAAGTCCAAAGTACACTTTAAAACGCCTCTTATTTATTTTCATCGACTCGCCTCCTCATTACCGTCTCTGATGTTGGTAATTTTGTGATAAGAGAGCAACTGATAACGTGTAATGGCTTTAGGTGACAATAACTGAGGAAAAGGACATTTACTGATATGTGTATTACTGTGGGTGTGTATATAGGAAGTACTTCCATTTTAAACCCAAACAACTACTCTCCAAACTCCCACAAGTCAACATTGTAGTAATGCTAGGGGGACAATTGTGTCTCAAATTGTGTCTCCCATCAACACCTAAAGATCTGCTAATCCCGCCGTCTCTCAGGATCATTCGGGCAAACAAACCAGCTCACAATCACATACACAGGCAGTCATGAATCAAAAGGTGTGTGTGCAAACATTATTTATCTCGCTGAAACACACTGAGGTTCTGCGACGGAGGTGAATAGATATTTGTTTTGATCGGAGTGAAGTCTCCATAGCTCATGTCTGTCACAACATAACTGATATCCAACAACTGTGGCGTGGAGAGATGTCTGTAGTTCCTGTTTTAATGAACTGTGAGAAACTCGGTCCCGGCAGGACTATTTGTCATTAAAAGCTCTTACACACATTTGCTAATGTGTTTGTGTGTGTTGTATGTTTCTGGTTAAACGATCGAGCTCATTCATCATGTGGCGTATGCTGTCAAATGCTAAAGACGGTGAATGCAAACAAACACTGACAAGCAAAAAAAACACACGACCAAAAAAACATGCATGCATGCTTATGATGAGTCACTTATTCCATTAAAATCTACAAAAACTCTTTTTGGCTTCTGGTACATTTAGTACCCTGAAGATCATCTATACTAAATACTAGTGCAGTGCACTACACTAAAAATAAAGGTTCCATTTTTGTCAGGCTGTGAGGTCTGTCTGTCTGTATGTCCATCTATCTATATCAATCCATATCTATTCATCTGTCCATCCTATCAATCTATCCATCCATCCATCTATCCATCTATCCATATCTATCCATCTGTTTATTAAATATCTATTCATCTATCTATCCATATCTATCCATCCATCCATCCATCTATATCTATTCATCTATCTATCCATATCTATCCATCCATCCATCTATATCTATTCATCTATCTATCCATCCATCCATCCATCTATATCTATTCATCTATCTATCCATATCATCCATCCATCTATCCATTAATATTCACAATCATCTATCCAATTATCCATCCATCCATCTATCTATCTATCAATCCATCCATCCATCCATCTATCCACATGGATGGATGGATACACTGTAAAAAAAATCCGTAGAAATTTCAATGTTATTGCAGCTGGGTTGCCGGTAATTTACCGTAGATTTACATTTATGTTATTTACTGGCAAGAGTTTGTTCAAAGTTAAATAAATTTCAAATATTAACAAGTCTTTATCTTTACAGAATAAAACTATACAATAACAGCCTCATGCAAAGCATTCTGGGAACCAGAAATCATCATCAACCTTTTTCTGTTTTTTGGTCCAGATTTTGTTTCCCAGAATGTTTTGCTTGATGCTGTTTTTTAGTTTTACTCTGTAAAGATAAAGACTTGTAAATGTTTAATTTTCATTTAACTTTGAACAAAATGTTGCCAGTAAAAAACATAAATGTAAATCTACGGTAAATTACCGGCAACCCAGCTGCAATTTCTACGGATTTTTTTTACAGTGTATCTATCCATCTTTCTATTTATCTATTCATATCCATCCATTTATACATCTATCCATCCATATCCATCCATCTATATCTATTCATCTATCTATCCATAGCATCCATCCATCCATTAATCTATCCATCAATATCCACATCTATCTTTCCATTCATCCATCCATCGATCCATCCATCTATCCACATGGATGGATGGATATCTATCCATCTTTCTATTTATCTATTCATATCCATCCATTAATACATCTATCCATCCATATTCATCCATCCATCTATATCTATTCATCCATCTATCCATATCATCCATCCATCCATCTATCCATCAATATACACATCTATCTATCCATTCATCCATTCATCAATTCATCCATCCATCCATCCATCCATCCACATGGATGGATGGATATCTATCCATCCATCTATTTATCTATTTATATCCATCCATTAATACATCTATCCATCCATCCATCCATCCATCCATCCATATCTATGCATCCATCCATCCATCTATACATTAATCTATCCATCCATCAGTCTTTCCACATCTATCTATCTATCTATCTGTATCCATCTCTATCTATCAACATCCATCCATCGATCTCTATCCATTTATCAATTTATAGCCATCCATTAATCCATTCATCAATTCATATCTATATCGATCCATATCTATATCCATCCATCTCTATCCATCCATCCATCTCTATCCATCCATCCATCTATCTCCATCCATCCATCTATCTCCATCCATCCATCCATCTATCTCCATCCATCCATCTATCTCCATCCATCCATCCATCTATATACATCCATCTATATATTCGTCCATCGATCTATCCATATATCCATCCATATCTATACATCCATCCATCCATCCATCTCTATACATCCATCCATCTATATCTATTTCCATCCATCTATCCATCCAACCATCCATATATCCATCAATCCATCCATATCTAACCATCTTTATCCATATATCAATCTATATCCAGCTATATCCATCCATCTTTATCTATCTATCTATAAATCTATATTTATATCAAACCATCTATACATTCACCCATCCATACATTAATCAATCCATCCATCTATATACATCCATCTATTTATCCGTCCGTCGATCTATCTATATATCCATCCATATCTATACATCCATCCATCCATCCATCCATATCTATACATCCATCCTTCCTTCTATATCTATATCCATCCATACCTATTCATCAATCCATCTCTATTTATCCATCTATATCCATCCATCTCTCTATGTGTATCTCTAACTCTCTGTCAATACTTTTTAAATGTGAACTTTTAAAATAAACAAAAAGTTTCCATGCACTATATAGAGTTATTAAATGATTGCGAATAAACATAGCTCAGATATTTAGATCTTGGATATATGGGAATTTGATTAGAAATATACTTCTCTGACTTCGGCATCTTGGGAAATGTGAGCGCTGTGAGAAAATATTTCAGAAACTCTTGAAACGTGTAAGTTCAGGAATAGGTCTCCATATGTCTCATCACAGGTGAAAGAACACTCTATAAGAGATACTATGAAAAGGCAAATCCTACAGGCAAATCATGAAGTGCTTTGAATAAAAACTATGTGCACTATATCCAGAGCGTCAACTCCCTCGATCAACATACAGACAGAATATTAAAATAATTGTATGAATCATCAAATTTCATTAAACACACACATCGGCAGAACACGCAGGTGTGCCGAGTGGCTAAACGGACACTGGATGTGGACACGGCCTAGTGTACATGTACACATAACCTGTCATCCACCCCCCATAAACAAACACACGCATGCAAAAACACCGGCCCTCATCTCCTCCCCCATCTGAGGCATTAGATTAGTTCAAAGCCCCATAGAAGTAAAGGCATATGGGAGGAATGATCCACAGGACAGGAAATTGGGCTTTTTTCTAAAGACCTGTTATGGAAGACCAGTGTGAAGTTGCGAGCTACAGCCAGACTGCACACATTGCCCCCCTGTTTGCTTTGTTTAGTCTATCAATTATTTCTGCAAGGATACCCATCTCTGCAGCAACCCAAGCGCTGTTGCCAGGCTCCGGAGAAATCAGTAACATTACCTTAACTAGAAATAGCAAAACCAAAGTCTTGATTATAGATTGGTGAGTTGCTTTAGAAAAGACAAGCATGTTTAATACACTTGTGGTTTCACCTTTCCAAACTATTGTTAACTATTTTAAGAAATTGAAGTAATAACAACACTGTTAACAACAAGTGTGCTACATTTTAAGCTTGTCAATACTAGTTTTGGTGACATGTGTTATATAAGCCTGAGGATATTACAATTACAACATTTCAACCGCCATAATACACAATAACATTCTTACAACAAAGCACATAAACACATCATCATAACGCATTATCCCGATACATAACAATTTGATTGATATAATAAAAGTCATATTAATCTAAATCTGTTAAAGTTTTTAAAAAATATATATATTATGAATTTTTTTACAATAAGGTTGTATTTGTTAACATAAGTTAATGCATTAGCTAACATTAACTAACAACTTAATTAATTGTAACATTTACGAATACATTTTTAAAATCTAAAGTTGTAAATGGTTAACATAAGTTATTGTACAATGAACTTACTTACATGTTGGTAGCAAACATTAATAAATGCCGAAAACTAAATTGATCATTGTTAGTTTATGTTAGCTTATGCATTTACTAATGTTAACCTTTTTGTAAAGTATTCATCTCATTTCTAAATATCAAAACTAATCTAAACATAATCTAAACATATTCAAAACAAAACTTTTTTTTTCAGGTAAAGGTAAAGGTGTGTTGGTTATAAAAGCGTGTTTGTTTGTTTGTTTGCAATTCCATACGGTTTTTATTACCAGCCTAAAGATTTTCCTATTTTGTTACAAAAATTGATCTGAGATCAGAAACCGGCAGCGTAAGAGGCTGTCATCGAAACACAAACTCCCTCTTCTCCCCCGCACACAAAAACAGTCCCACGTGGCAAAGCAACTTACCACCCCATAAATCCTCAAACAAAGAAAATTCCTCCTCTCTACCTCTGAGTGTCGGAGCCAGGCTGCAGAATTCCCCTGCAGGAGCCTGATCCGGGAGCAGCCGGTGTGAAGCCGCTAAAGTTTAACTGGGTGGCGGGGAGCTTCATGTGTATCTCCACTGCACTACTTCCCCCTCTCCGCATTATACTGTTCTGACTGACTGAGAGAGAGAGAAAGAGAGCGAGAGACCTTTACACACGTACACTCCAACAACCAACCACAGGCGGAGGGGAGCGGCTTCACCGGCTGAAGGAATGGTAATCTGATCACAAAGCAGTTTAAAGCACAGCAGGACTTCAAAAGGAGATGGGTGTTGACTGGGTAAGCTGGTCTCAGAACAGAGCTGCTGGATTCGAATGAGACGTTAAGATGTTCTTTAAGTTGAGTTAGTCATGTGTAATGTGACAAAGCTTTAAGGCAAATCAGAGTGGTCCCCAAACCTGTTTCTAATACAATGTGTTTAGTACGAACACATCAGGATTGTGTGAACTTAAAACAAATACAGAGAAAAGGCTTCAAAATCAGTGCAGAAGAATGCTGGGTTGTTTCAGCCAATGGTTGGGTAAAAATTGACAAACCCAACCATTGGGTTGAACCAAACCAGTCTCTTTTAAGAGGAGAGTGCTCAGTGGTTCCCCTTAGATGCTTTTCCCTAAAGTTAAGTTTTCTTGCATGGGAGAAGTAGTTACAGTAACCCCTACAAGAGACAGAGACAGAGCAACAGGCTACCATTCATTATCAATGGGAGTGGCCGTTTGCCAAAGACATAGCGACGAGCTCGCCGCTGCGCAAGCAAGGTGGGGCCAAAATAGACAAAAAGGCTATTTTATGCAGATGCTGAGCGATGCGACAAAGCGACTGCCAATCGGAGTGAAGAAGCAGCGTGACGTAGGTCTGTGGCCGGGTTGAAGAAAATAATTCGGAAAATGTGTATTTCTGTATATATATGATAAGTTTGGCATTTTATTTAGTTTTATTTTTCATTCATATATTTTGTTACTTTTATTGAGAAACAAATACTTTTAAATCTAAAAACATTGTTCTTGTAACTTAACAATACCTTTTGATACCGCTTTTAGATACTAGTCAAGGAACGCCCATCAAGCGGGTGCGTGTCGCTTGGTGCTCACTTTTGTAAATAATGTGACTGTAGGGTAAGGTTCTATTTGTTACGTTTAGTTAATGCATTAGCTAACCTGGACCACAAATAATAAGGGTAATTTTTTTTTTTATTGAGATTTATACATCATATAAATAAATAAATAGGCTTTCCATTGATGTATGATATGTTAGGATATGACCATATTTGGCAGAGATACACCAATTTGAAAATCTGGAGTCAAGAGGGTCGCATTTAAAGTTGTCCAAATGAAGAAGTTCTTAGCAACACATATTACTAATGATAAATGGGTCAGTGACAAAAACAGTATGGCAAAATGAGAAATTCAAGAATCTTTAAAAAAAAAACTTGTTTTAAAAGCACGCATCAGGTTTATTTCAATGCACATAGTGTTATTTTTCATGCAATAAAAAATGACATTTGCATGTAATTAAAATTTTTTACCTTTTTATGAAAGTTAAGACCTGAATTGTCAAATGGTGCAACCACAAATTGTGCCAAAGAATGAGAAATATTAAATATTTTATCCACATTGATGGCATGTAAGCGTAGTCATAACAAATATATATTTTAATTTTAAATATATAAATATATACATTTATATTTTAAATTTATATATTAATATAAAATTTAAAATATAATTTTATTAGTTATTTCTAAATGTGAATTTTAATGCATTTTTGTAATATTTGTCCTGACATATGCTGAAAACCGCTCTGTTTTCTAAATAATCTTTAACAAATTATGTAAAAATGTATTTAAAAAAAATCATATTACACTAAACTAGATTATTACATTTTATTCCAAAAAATTGTATGAATATCTTTATATTTTCATTTAAAAAAATACTAGTTAACACCAACTGACACAGACTGGTTACACCACATTGACATTTTTGCAATTATCCTCCAAATATTCTTTCAAAATGAAATAAAACCAGAAATTTAAGACTTGGTCCTCAAAAAAGAGAATATTTGCAAGTAATCTGCAAATTTATTTTGAAATTTGAACCCTTTTATATTTAATTGAACATACGGACACAAAAAACTTGTTTTAAAAGCACGCATCAGGTTTATTTCAATGCACATAGTGTTATTTTTATGCAATATAAAATTACACTTGCATGTAATTTACATTTTTTACATTTTTACTTACATTTTTATGAAAGTTAAGACCTGAATTGTGAAATGGTGCAACCACAAATTGTGCCAAAGAATGAGAAATATTAAATATTTTATCCACATTGATGGCATGTAAGCGTAGTCATAACAAATATATATTTTAATTTTAAATATATAAATATATAAATTTATATTTTTAATTTATATATTAATATAACATTTTAAATATCATTTTATTAGTTATTTCTAAATGTGAATTTTAATGCATTTTTGTAATATTTGTCCTGACATATGCTGAAAACCGTAATCTTTAAAAAATTATGTAAAAATGTATTTAAAAAAATCATATTACACTAAACTAGATTATTACATTTTATTCCAAAATTTTTTTATGAATATCTTTATATTTTCATTTAAGAAAATACTAGTTAACACCAATTGACACAGACCGGTTACACCACATTGACATTTATGCAATTATCCTCCAAATATTCTTTCAAAATGAAATAAAACCAGAAATTTTAGACTTGGTCCTCAAAAAAGAGAATATAACCCTTTTATATTTAATTGAACATACGGACACAAAAAAATAACGTCACGTCATTGACCCAAATATATGTTTTATATATTTATGGTAGGAAACTTGCAAAATATCATGATCTTACTAAATATATCCTAATGATTTTTGGCATCAATTTCTAATTTTGACCCATGTTGGCTATTGCCACTAATTATACCCATGTGACTTATGACTGGTTTTGTGTCCAGGGTCCCAAATGCTGATAAACAATATTGCTTATTTCATGTTCATGTTAGCTAAAACATTTAGTAATAATAACCATACAACCTTATTGTAAAGTGTTTACAAAGATGACGAAATAGACGAAATTAAGTCATTTTTTTTAGCTCAATAATGACATTATTGGTTGAATGATACTGGGTTTTCAATGGTCAATGATATGTTAATATATTAAACCTTTCAATTTAATGGCATCTGTTAAAATGACATACAGTAAATGTAGTCTACCATCTTGGCAGGGCCGGTCTGAAAGTCAACATCATTAAATAAGAGGTCTTGATATCTTCCTTATGTCGTAAATGCCAATTGACCCTACTGGTTGAGGCAAGGCAGGTTCAAACTTCCTACGTGAAAGGTGTATTAGTTTGTCCAAAAATGAAAATTCTGTCATCATTTACTAACCCTCAAGTTTCCATCTTGTCTAAATGTCTTTGTTCTGCTGAACACAAAGGAAGATATTTTAAGGAATGTTTGTAATCAAGCAGTTTTGGAGCACCTTTAGTTCCATAGTGGGGGAAAATACTATGGAAGTTGATGGTTATCCAAAATTGCTTGATTACAAACCTTGCTCAGAAAAAGAACAAAGAAATAAATCCAGGATGGGAAATTGAGGGTGAGTAAATAATGACAGAATTTTCATTTTTGGTACTACAACATTCGTGATAAGTTATGGCTAAGTATGGTTTTATAGTTTGGACGCATAGGTTCACAACTGTCTATCTGGAGTTTAGTGTGCAGTTAACTTGTGGCCAATAAGTGACTAAACTATAGACTTAACCAAACCTGTCCAATGAGCTCATTCCACAATGTTTTGTGTTCTCATGCCCTGCTGTTTAAAGAGGTTCTATCAGGGTCACATCCCATAGTTAAAGGTCAAACTATACTAATCCTTAGCTTGGACCAGACTAACCAACAATGGCACGGGATGTGATTCTCCAAAACAGTAAACAGCATTTCGGAAAGCTGGCACAACTCTGTGTTGGCAAACGAGGGCCCGATACGCAGCTGCGCTTATATACACAAACCCATAAAAATAGAGATAGCCACTGATGTAGTGTTCAAAAGACGCAAATGCAAACAAACCCGAAATCCGAAAGGTTTTGGGAGTGTGATGAGAGGTTCCTGTCTTCATAGAGAAGTTATGAGCGTGTTACTGTATATAATAACACAGAGACTGACGGAGAGGGAGAGAGATTCCGGCTCTCGTGCCCAAAAGTTTGCCGCCAGACGTGTGTAATGACAGAGCTGCAAGTGAGCATGAGGAATTCGGAGTAACTCCTTTCTCCATCCCTCTTCTGCTCTCTCATCTACTTCAACATGACTTAAATATAAAAGTATGACAAAGTTAAGGACTTTTTGGATCTCACTCATCATCTGTTAAGACTCTGAGCTTTTCCGTCTCCGTTATTTGGGGACGTGCAGCATGATTTGCATAGTTTAAGTATAGAAATTGTTTTAGCATTTCATTTTTGTTGGCACAATTTTATGTGGAGCCAACAAAATGGGCTTTAAGGCTACAAAATGTGTTAGAAAGAAAGAAGTGAACTTTTATAAAAACGTGTGTGATAACCAATCCACTTTCTTTAAAGGAACACGCCCACATTTTGGTAATTTAGCTTATTCACCGTATCCCCCAGAGTTAGATAAGTCCACACATACCTTTCTGATCTCTGTGCGTGCTGTAACTCTGTATGATGCAGCCCCCGCTAGCTTAGCTTAGCACAAAGACTGGAAGTGAATGGCTCCAGCTAGCATACTGCTCCCAATAAGTGACAAAATAACGCAAACATTTTCCTATTTATGCGTTTTGATTTGTATAGTCACACCATGTGATTTGTATAGTCACACCTTGTGTATTTTTTGCTTTAAAATTCCTTTTAGACATAACACAGCACAGTAATTAGTGGCCAGAGTTTTGCTTTTTTGTGAATTGGGAACGGATGCTTCAGCATTTATTCTTCAGATAAATCTCTGCAGTTAAACAAAAAACCGCAGTATTCTCACAATATGCATAAAATGCTATACAAATCACAACACCTAAATAGGAAAATGTTGGGGTTATTTTGTCAATTATTTGGAGCAGTATGCTAGCTGGAGCCATTCACTTTCAGTCTTTGTGCTAAGCTAAGCTAGCGGGGGCTGCGTCAGACAGAGTTACAGCACGCAGAGAGATCAGAAAGGTATGTATGGACTTATCTAACTCTGGGGGATACGGTGAATAAGCTAAATTCCCAAAATGTGGGCATGTTTTTTGTTTAAAGGTGCATTGCGTAAATTTGAGAAGGATTTCTTGATAGAAATGCAATATAAGATACATGACTATATAATCAGTGGTGTATAAAGACCTAACATAATAAAATGTATTGTTTTCATTACCTTTGAATGAGCTGTTTTTATCTACATACACTACGGTGTCCATACATGAAAGTTGCAGTCATGTTTCTACAGTAGCCCTAAACTGACAAACTGCTCTACAAAGCGTCTCATGCTGCGTTCAGACCAGCCGTGGTAGAGGCGTCAAGCACGAGTGATTTCAATGTTAAGTAAAATGTAAAGACGCGTTGATGCGCATCTGGAGGTCTCACTGCGTGAATAAGGCACGTGATTCCGCCTCATTCGCGCGTTTAGTTCGGTGCAATGGTGCAAATTGAGCGTTACTGCGGGAAATGAGCAAGTTGAAAAATTTGAATCGAGTTAACCAATCAGGAGCTTGCTCTAGTAGTGACGTGATTACAGGAAGCGAGTGGAGTCGCAAAAGCCCCTCCCATGACTTGAATTTTCGCATGAATGTCTCGATTATCTGGCTTTATAAATGCTGAGTTGTTTCAAGTCACAGCTGGCTTGAGCACAAACTCAAGAGTTGACTTAAATGAACCTAGAAAATGTCGAAACAACCAAGCATTTTGGGTCGAAACAACTCAGCATTGGTTAATTTAAACCCAGTTATTGGGTTTGTCCATATTTTACACAACCGTCTGTTGAAAAAACCCAGCTTTTTTTGCTTTTAGGAGTTTACCTCTGCTAGTGGTGTGTCTATTTTTAGTTGGTTACTCCCCAACACTGTGCACTCGATCCATTTCTCTTAAAAATCTTCCCTCTCCCTCTCTCTTTCTATCTCTCTCTCGCATGACACACAGATTGTGGTGTGGGGGTGGGGTTGCGTGGTCTTGTGTTGATGGATATCCTCTTCCCTCAGTCTTCTATTCAGTTTCTCTGTCCTGCCATCTCTTACTTCCTGTTCTCTGGGCGCATTTGCATGTGAATGGAACGCTGGGTGTGATGGCCGTACTGAATGATTAAGATCATTGTTTCGACCATTAGATTAAAACAGTTAAGGGTGTGATTCTCCTACATAAGCACAATTGCTACAAAGTTTACATGTAGGTTTGAAAACCAGAGAGTTCAGAATATAGCAACAGAGTTTAACATCTGGAACAAACTTTTCTTCTTTACTTACTATTAAATAAAAGCTGTAAAGAAGACCAATCAAAGAATAATTAAATTAACAAAAATATTCATCAACAGCTACATATTAAATTACATAACGGTACCATCTAGAAATGCACATTTACATGTACATTTATTTATGCATTTGGCAGATGCTTTTATCCAAAGCGACTTAAAGGTCCCTCTGCTTTCGTTTAAACGCGAGCAGGAGAAATGTCGGGTTTAAATTGATGTGAACTAATATAATGTCAGAGTCTGCTGCTTGTATTGTTAGTAAACATGCTGCACAGTGTTTTGTACGTGTATAGACGGTTTCAGCAGTAACAACAAAAAACAAGTGGCTTTCGTGGTCATTACGTAACTTCCGGTAAACTCTGTGAAGAATAAATAACAACAAAGTCCTTTTAAGGTAGTTTATTTATATAACAAGCAAAATAAGCAACACGTTGATTACATCGAAACGCAAAACATTTGTTATTTTCAATGAGGTATTTGTTTAAGAGTTCAGTTTCAGCAACTAGTCAGACCATTAAACAAACAGAAACAGGAAGTAAAGTTCGGACCAGACGCTTATCGCGTCACCGCACGTGCGCCAGATGAAACGGTCTATATGTAAGAGCTTTTTTCTGATATTTTAGCGCAATTGATAAAAATAAGCTTGCGCAACTTTCACACGCTCGCAAAATTAAACTAACGAAAGACGCAGAGATTAGCCGCTTTGGTGTTATCAATAAAAAAACACATTAGATAAATGCGCGAAGAGTAGGCAGTCTTTTGTGGCTGTTCAAACACATTCGACCACACGCACGTTTACACCACAAAAGGAATCCGGTTGAATGCGTTTTCGACTACCTCTGAATGTTCGAAAGTGGACGAGCTCAAAACGTTTTGAACACTTTTTACACCTGTCTTTATTGTCGTCCACTTGCGATCCAATCAACGAAAACGCACCTTAATACCAGCTATAAACAGCAACTTAGTGCATTCATGCTATACTGTGCATTTATCGCTGTTTTTCTAGGAATTAAACCCAGAACCTTTGGATTGATAATGCATTGCTGTATCATCTGAGCAAAAATACGTAAAACTGCAATTCGTATTGTTGCCTCTCTATTGCCATCTCTGAAACATAAAATTCAAATGACATCAAACTTCCTATGAAATCGTACACAATAGTTAAACTCATAAATAATTTTTCTAAGCTTACCAGTGGCCGATCGCAGTATAATAAGACGATTTTAACCGTTTTTATGTTCTTGCTCAACAAGTGATTTTTTAAAATAATTTTATCCAAAAGTAAAAGCCATGGACTGTAGCTTTAATAAACTGAGGATTAAAAAGTTAGCTTTCAAAAGAAAACTTTAACCTTACATTCAAATTGTCATGCGGACAAACAGCAAAATGTGTATTATATTACAGTTTAAAGTGTATTCTTTTGAATCAACTGGTGGTCAAAGGAAGAGACTATTTCCTCTTACAGATGAAAGATAAAAGCTCTCTCTCTCTCTCTCTCGTTTCATCCATTCAACTGTTTGGAGTGGGAACTCTGCTGTGATTGCTAAGCCCCCCTTTAAAGCCACATGGAGCGATTCTTTCTCTCTGTGTATCGCTTGCTCCATCAATACCAGACGTGTCAAGCGCAAACGGATGGATGCGCTTTTGTATTCTTAATTCGAACCAAAACAACAAATCAACCTCAATTTCCTTCACTTTGCCGTCTCTTATTTTCAAAACATCCCCTTTGTATTTTCCCAAAAGATCAAGTTTCCTAAAAGTTTAGTCTTGACATGACAACAAGAAAAATAATTGCATGGGTGTCTACTAATGCAGCTTGGAGGTGAAGAATGTGCCGAATACAGTCACTGAGCCTGTCCTGAGGGCTTGGAGTAAAACAACCAGACTTACACCGTCTGCATTATTGGCACTGAGGGGATGACTTCAGCATAACAAAGGACAGCGCTTGTAATGAATTAAATGATAGTCTAAATTAACGATTTAAAATGTAGATTTGCAATAGCAGTAATAAATGCAATATGTACAATATGATTGAATTCAAACATTTTAAAGATCCTTGTAAAGGGACAATCCACTTTTTTTTTTAAATATGCTCATTTTCCAGCTCCTCTAGAGTTAAACATTTGATTTTTTATCGTTTTGGAATCCATTCAGCCGATCTCCGGGTCTGGCGGTACCACTTTTAGCATAGCTTAGCATAATCCATTGAATCTGATTAGACCATTAGCATCGTGCTAAAAAAATAACCAAGGAGTTTTGATATTTTTCCTATTTGAATCTTGACTCTTCTGTAGTTACATCGTGTGCTAAGACCGACGGAAAATTAAAAGTTGCGAATTTCTAGGCAGATATGGCTAGGAACTATAATCTCATTCTGGCGTAATAATCAAGGACTTTGCTGCCGTAACATGGCTGCAGCAGGCGTAGTGATATTACGCAGTGCCGAAAATAGTCCCCTGCTATTAAAAGATACCAAGGGGATTATTTTCAGGCAGTGCTTTGGTTATATTTTAGCGCAAGGCTAATGATCTAATCAGATTTAATGGATTGTGCTAAGCTATGCTAAAAGTTGTACCGCCAGACCCTGAGCTCAGCTGGAATGGATTCCAAAAAGGTAAAAATCTAATATTTAACTATAGGGGAGCTGGAAAATGAGCATATTTTGAAAAAAGTGGAGTGTCCCTTTAAGATGACCAGTCAAAATATGTGCACACATACTCCAACACAAAAACAACACAGAGACATAAAATATTATTCCCTATTTTACGCTTCACTGCCTGTGTTAACTTCTGTCTCTCTCTACTGTATGTTAGTAAATCCATGAGAACCAGACACACCAATAATATCAAAAATCCTAATCAGCTCCAGGCATAACACAAGCACTACTGTATGCTACTACTGTGTGTGTGTGTGTGTGTGTGTGTGTGTGTGTGTGTGTGTGTGTGTGTGTGCAGGATTGTACATAATGACTATACCTGCTATCCTATTATGAATACTAATGCACGTTTGGCGAGAAGCCAAGTTTTCTCTTTCTGTACTGTTCGCTCTTTTGCTCGGATCAAAGTCTGGTTGGATAACACGCTTGTGTAGGTGGACGTTTCTTACCCCTACAGGCTTCTGGTCAAAATGTTAAAAAAACAGGTCAAGAAAATTCTTTCTAGAGAAAAACCAACATGCACATTATAAATCAAAATATGAGAAGAGAAAAATATTATTAAAAACCATGCAAAATGCCTTCCGAGAACTATTTTAAGCTTACTTGAAAGTCGTAAATCAAAATGTCTGTATAAAAGGACATATGGCAAACAGGATTTTTCTTGTTTTTTTTTTAACAAATTTGCATGTACTGTAGACATATCTAACATTCACAATGCACAGCTTCCTCTCCCACACTACCTCAGTTATAATTAAGAGATGTCAGGGCTTATTTGTGATAACAACCGGTTGACTGTACATTATACTGTTTATTACACGGCTATTCACCCTATACGTAAAGTAAGTACATTAAATATTGATTTGAAATCCTTTTTTAACGAATATAGACATTCCACATTTATTTTTTATATTTTAAAATGTGACAAGATGTTCAAATGTCATGAACACACTATTTGGCTTAATCATTTGTTAATATAATGTCATAAATGTAATTAAAGGTGCAGTGTGTAACTTTTAGAAGGATCTAATGACAGAAATGCACTATTATATAAATTACTATATTATGAGTGGTATATAAAGACCTTACATAATGAACTGTTATGTGTTTATTACCTTAGAATGAGCTGTTTTTATCCACATACATCACGAGTCACGGAAGTCGCCATTTTGTGCCGTCGTGTTTCTACAGTAGCCCTAAATGGACAAACTGCTCTACAGAGCGCGTTTTGTCACTAGTGTATTTTGTCTTAGACAACAACATGTTTGTCTTGTGGCGGCTACTGTAGCTTCTCTATGCGTTTCTGTGAATTGTGGACTGAGCCATTGGTTGCAATTCACAATCTCACTGCTAGATGGTGCTGAAATCTACACACTGCACCTTTAAAAGACAAGATATTTATATTTCATTTTTGTGTAATGAAATTGCAGCATCTGGGTTATCGTGTGTTATTAGTTTTGATCAGTTGTTATTGGAGAATAACAAACCTGCAAATGTCACAACTGACCAATCAGAATCAAGCATTTTAACAAGCAGTGTATTAAAAAGAAATAATATAGTATTGATGTAAAAAATTTAAATATCATCACGCATTCAGTATTCGAACAAACAAAACTAGATGGACGTTATGGATATTATTCGTTGTCCCAACAAACAAAAAAAATACCAAATTCCAGTAGTTGTCAGATTAATGCAAACCCTGCTGGTGTTTGTTGCAGGAATGTAAAAATTGCAGTTATGTTTGCCAATATTATAAATCCAACAACTACATTTGTTTGTAATGCTTGTGGTTGCTGAAACCAGCATTTAAAGAAACTAGCAAAAACACTCCATTATAATTACAAGGGTCAGAGCAAAGCAGTCATGTAAAACAAAATGACTGTTTTTGATCCAAGAAACCTTGACTAAAATTATAAGTGGACTTTTCTTTTTCCATCCAATCAAGCTTTACAAAAATGTAAAATACAGCCCTATGAGTTTCTGCACAACATCTCTCAACAGCTATAAAGCTGGAGTTCACCAAACCGCCTGGACACTGCACAGAAGTCCGATCGGTTTCAACAACTTAAGCATTCCCGAGCCAAAAGCTTACACAGCTATTGAAGAATCAAAAGCCACTGTCCCACAGATGTGAGCAATACGGCACACGTTTTTAACTGCGTGTGGGTGTGGATTTGACCAAATCTCCCTTTTCAGCCTGGATGTCCCCGAGCCCCTTTCCCGGGTGAGACGCCCCGATCGCGTTTCACCGCTGTGTTTGAACTGCCTCGGCCAAATTACACAGTCAAACACAATGTAGCAATCATAGCGCGGCTTAAAAATGAACATCACTGAACTGGCAGGAAACTACACTGGGATTAAGACGCCACATGTTTGAGACGACTGTCATTTTTGAGGGTGTGTCCGAGCGTGTGAAAGTGTATATAAAAGGACAGAGGTCTTATTTCCTTTACACACAGACACCGAAACAGGTTTGACATACAATGGGCCTATTATTTCGACACTTAAGTCACACTTAAGGTACTGTATGAATATTAAGTATGGGACGCCAGTCTAGTGAAAGTCGTTTTTTGTAATTTGCTGATTAAAATCATCCTACATAATGTAAAGAACATTGATAACTTTGATATCTTTAATATAGATTTAGTCAAAAAATTTATATTTTTTAATTGATCAAAATGGTACACTAAACAGGTCAAGGAGTACTGACCCTTAAAGGATTAGTCAATTTTCTTAAAAACAAAAATCCAGATAATTTACTCACCACCATGTCATCCAAAACGTTGATATCTTTCTTTGTTCAGTCGAGAAGAAATTATGTTTTTTTTAAGGAAAACATTCCAGGATTTTTCTCATTTTAATGGACTTTAATGGACCCCAACACTTAACAGTTTAATGCAGTTTAAAATTGCTGTTTCAAAGGACTCTAAACAATCTCAAATGAGACATAAGGGTCTTATCTAGTGAAACAATTGTCATTATTGGCAAGAAAAAAAAAATGCACTTTTAAACCACAACTTCTCGTCTTCCTCCGGTCATGTGACGCGCCAGCGCAACCTCACGTAATACACGTCAAGAGGTCACGGATGACGTATGCGAAACTACGCCCCAGTGTTTACAAGTGTGAAGAAAGAGGACTGTTCCGACGTTGTTGTATGTGGAATGATACTAATTAATGTCTTTGTGTCAGTTTATTGTTTAAAATGGCCCACAAATGTGCATTTCATATATGCAACACGTGACCTTTCCACGTCATTACGCAATTACGTGAGGTCGCGCTGGTGCGTCACACAGCCGGAGGAAAAAGAAAAGTTGTGGTTTAAAAGTCCATACGTTTTATTTTCTTGCCAAAAATGACAATCGTTTCGCTAGATAAGACCCTTATGCCTCGTTTGGGAACCTTTGAAACTGCAATTTTAAACTGCATTACAACTGTTAAGTGTTGGGGTCCATTAAAGTCCATTCAAATGAGAAAAATCCTGGAATGTTTTCCTTAAAAAAACATAATATCTTCTCGACTGAACAAGAAAGACATAAAAATTTTAGATGACATGGCGGCGAGTAAATTATCTGGATTTGTTTTAAAAAAGCAAATTCAGGTGAACCTTAATGTCTCACGCGAATCAGCTGAAATGAATCTCATTGCTTAAGCCTCGATCTAATTTACAATGCAACCTAAATGAATCATACAAATCTTGTACAGCGCTCTCATCATCTAACTCCAAAACCAACATGGCTCCCATCGTGGAATGCACACAGCCTTCATGACGATGTATCACCGTAGTTTATGCTGCCTCATCTTTCTCCACCAATCCGGGATGTTCTTATGTTTTGCAAATTTGATGACAAAGCAAGTCAAAATAACAAAAGATGTAATGCCTTCTTACACCAGCTGTTAGATAAAGAATTACCCAAATTACACATGACATCAACCGTTTCCAGTAAGAGGGGAGAAAAAGACATTCCTACTGAATTCTCGCCATTCCTGCCCCCCAGCAACATTTCACAAGGTCTTAGATCATCCCTCCTTCACCTGTACCAATCTGGACATCAGGCTGATATTTTGACAGGTACTGGGCACAAAATGTCCTGTGCACACCTGGTAAGGCTAAAAAATTACCTTATTTGGGCAAATGTGGATCGAGCAGCTCTTGTCTGCAGGTCATCTGTCTGGTTTTTCTCATTTTCTGCCAAGGTTTGAAAGATTTTTAACTACTGCCATTCCATCAGTGAGATGTGTGTTGACTTCATAAAGAAAAGGGCAGGTTTAGTCTTGCAGAACTAGACTTAACACTTTCAGTGTCTTGTCTATGTATATCTTAGCTTGTTTAGACCAAGATCCGTCCACTTACAGAGGTCTTCAACTTTTTTAACTAATTTGGGAAACCAATATTTACAATTTTTCATACAATCTTTCACATAGCATAAGAAGATTTATCATAAAAACGGATGATTTTGTCCGCAAAATGCAATAAATCCATGAAATTTTTTTTTCAAAATGCTATAAATCTATTGAATCAATATAAAATTGTGAATTCATCTTTGCCATGTTATATTCATTTAGTTGACTAGTGGCATACACCGATTAAAAAAAGAAACATTAATGGCATTAATCAAAACACTTACTTTGTCATATTAACAACACTGTCATTGGTGTGGTGATCCTTGGGACATCGTCAATGAACTTTTTTGACAGCGATCAGCTGTAAAATGTTTTGGTCCTGCTCGATTTTCGTTGACTTTTTGCGTAAAATAATGGAAAGTTTTTCATAAGATCCCCTGGGGTCAATGTGTTAGCATGAGAGAAGCTTGATGCTGTCGTGTGAGAACATGCAACAACGGGCATTTTTCTGTCTCCCGAGTGCCTCTCACGTAAATTATTTGATTTTGATGGCTTACGTTTCTTCCCCGCCACAGAAAACTACCACAGGTTTATCAATGCAATCAAAATTACTATTTTGTTTTTGTTTGTTTCTTGATCACAAAGTAGATACGGAAAACTAGGATCCTGTGTGTATTCAACGCGCCGCCATTGTTACAATGCGTGGAGTGGTGCGCTGTGATTGGTTAAGGGGATTTATTGCATTCTGCAGAGAAGGACTGGCATTTATCGCATTTTGGAAAAAAGGGAGGAAAGATAACAGAAAAGCACGGCGAATATCAAATTTTACGTAAAATTAAGAATTGACTTTTTAATACTGACCTGATACAATACTGATTTTGGCAGTTACTAATTTTTTTTAAATGACGTTAATCGCGTTTTGGAACCGAGTTCTTCATATTTATTTTTCGATTTTAATATCAATATCAAGGCGGAAAATTCGCATCTCAAAAATCCACAATTATCCTTGTCTGTTGTGTAAATGTGAAAAATTCTGAAAGAAAATGCATGTACAACAATATATTAGATCTGTGCATTACATGTAGATATTAAAGGGACAGCAGACCAAATAAATTCCATGTATGCAAAAATACATTTATTGCAATATCTATATAGGACTGAATCGAATAGGAACCATATACAAAAGAATTTATTCGAATCACCAAATTGGTCGCAACACCCGGCCCTAACATGCATCAAATTAAGACTGGATTTACCTAATTTGTTATGATGGTTTTGCTATAAATATTTTTTTTCATTTTAAATTAACCGAATAGATTGTATCATAGAAACTAGAGATGCACCGATATGAATTTTTTCCTTCAATATCGATAAAAGATTTTTCAGACTAATATCTGCCGATATGGATAGTTTGATGGTTATATTAACTTGCATTCTGAAGATAACATTTTCTTAATGTTATTCATTTATATATTGACCATTAATATTAAACTGTGTTTCTTGACATTTTCTATAAACAGAGCTCAAATTCATTGTATTTTCCTGTTCTCATTTGGTTGACAGGATATATCGGCCATGAGTCGGTTGTTTTAAAATTATTGACTCTCCATTTATTTTTTTATAATTAGGCTATTAATGCATTTTTGTTTGATGCTTAATTTCATTTTTCAAAAAATAAAAAAATAAAAAAATGTTTGCATTCAAATTATATTTTGAGGAGCGCCAATAATATCAACACGGAGCATCAACAGTCAACAGATTTGTGAGGGAAAATTTTGATTAATTAGTAAATGATGATGTGTATTTATGTATGTGAAGAACTACAATGGTGGACTAGAGATGCGCGGATGGCTTATTATTTCATCCGCAAACACACCACAGAACTCATCATCCGTCCGCCATCCATCCGCACCAACGTTTTTGACCAATTTTCAAAACCGCACCCGCCTGTCATCCACTGATCGGGCGATGCAAAGCGCTGCTGATGACAGCCGCGAGACTAGAAAGCTCTCAGAATATCAGCAGTAAACTGCGTCTCCGATCGGCGCACAGGGACAAAAATTAATAAATAGCCTAAATTAAATGCACAAATTAGGCCTACATAGCCTGCACTGGTGTCATCCTGATTTACCATTATGTAAAACTTATTCCAGGCAATACTTTTCTGACCTTCTATTTCCTTTTTTTTTAAATTCTCCTTTTTTGAGTTTGTCACGTACCTCCTTCGCCGGCGTTGCCATCTCTGATAATAACAACCGGTCGATCTGCATAGACCGACTAGCCTGCCTGATGAAAAATTGACTATTTCAAAGTGTGCCCGATTTTTTGGAATATAGGTATATTCAACAATATTTAAAAATGCATACATATACTTTTAATTTGATTGGTTCAACCGCCCGCCACCCCCCTGAATATAATTAAAATATAATTTTTCGTCACGTCATGGCATCTCTATGGTGGACCAATATGGAGGCAGGCCGGTCTCATCAGTTTTTGTGCGTCTCGTGTCTCTGGTTGTCATATGCCTATGCCTACTTGTTCATCACACACTTTGTGATTTTAAATTGGTGTTCTTACTGTTATTTTTTGTTCCTTTATAGTTATGTCCAGCACACCTTGGTTTTGAAAGTGCACTATAAATAAAAGTTGAGATGAGCAGATCAGATTGGAGTAAACATAAGTCTGTGCAAGATATGCATCAGATGGACTATGAGGAATCCACGGGTGTGCCATTTAAATCAGAAACTAGGACAACCATAACCTAATAAAAGAGACAATAGGCACACAGCCTAAAGTGAAATTGTATTACTCAGAGGTTTTATTGCGCTTTCTGAGCTGACATCCACAGCTTTTTTACTTTCATTTTTTGCTTCTTACTTTTCTAAATTATCTCTCCTGTTTCTCACATATCTTGTTTTTTAATGAATTTTTTTCCCCAAAAAGTAACATTTGCTTGTTTCCATCCCATCTTCACCTGCTTCTCCACCCTCAACGCATCCATCATGGATCCATAATTTGACGGAGCAAATAATGAAAGTTTGCCAAGTTCAGACGTGCGTTTAGTAAAAACACAGATCGTTTGTTACGTGTTCGTTCAGAGTGATGTTGTTTTTGAGCAGGCGCAGCACAAACGGCACAAGATGTGGGATATTCAATAGCCTCGGGGCCTGCAGGACAGTAAACAGACACGCCAAACGCAAGCACAAGCAGGCACACATACATTAATGCGAGTCATCACGTTTTACTCAAAGAAAACAATGCATAAAGACGTGAATGCAATGGTTTGTGTGCATAAGTCTAAACCCATCCATTAGCTGTTGCCTTTGGCACTGGGAAAGACAATCGCTCCTCTCTCCTTTGTGAGGAAACAAAGGCAACACTGTTATTTAACTAAAATGCTGACTATTAAACACATTATGGGGGACTACGTACAGGTGTATAGGACAAACAGATGAATCACAAGGGTCCACAGGTTCACTTTACACAAAACTGGTGCTAGTACTTGGATGTAAGAGTGGCTAATATTAACCCACTGGAGTTTAATAACCCCATACAGGATAACATGATAGCATTTTAAACCTTTTGAAATTTCATTTCATAGCTTCACAGCCAGTGTAAAGCCAATTTTCGCACCTCCGGCACCAGCCGGATAGGTAACAAGTGTATAACCCAGAGGGCAGATGTCAAAGGTTAAGTCCTACCTATCGGTGTCATCTTGACTTTTGGGATTGAGCTGTTGTATGGCACCTCTTCCAGAGCTCATTTCATCCAAGACCCGGTTAACACCGCGGGTGTACGTGTTCAGCCCACCATCCGTCATGTAGCTGCAGAAACACACAGACGAGGTGATATCATTTCTTTACAATGTCAATCAAATGAAATGCAATAACAGGCGTAGTGTCGTCTTTTATCTGTAATCGGATCACAAACAAGATGTCTCGCCGTGGTTAAAAATGTACAACATAAATCTTTTTGCATGATCTGTCATCTGCTTTTTACCCGTTGTATCTCAGTGTTCGTATTCATAACAAATGCATTTAATTATCGCTCCGTGCAAAGAGGAACGTCTGTCAATGTCTTGGAAATTCAGCCCACAGGAAAAACCAGTTTGACCACAGGTAAAGCTTAAATGAAAAAGTGCTATGGTTGGGCTATGGTTGTGTTTTCGTGCCTATCAGAACATCAACAATGTGTTTCTTTAAAGTCATAATAATAATAATAATAATAATAATAATAAGTGGCATGCAATATATTCTGCCTATGTCATGCACAAATTTATAATACTGTCAAAAACTAAGATGATAATTTTTTTAGAGTATTTTAACCATAATATGTTTATCTATCAGTAATTGTTGAATAAATGTACAGTAAGTTTAGATTGTACATGTACTGTACCAGGTGTTTAGCTCTGTACAATTCATCTTTAAAGTCTGTCACGGAGCTGTAACGGTTAATGAAGATGTTGACTTGACATTGTATGTTTTGACAATAGCATGTACAGTTGACAGTATGCACACTACAAAAATGGACATAAAATGATCCCAAACTATAAAAGGTACTAACATGTACCATTTAGGAACAGATACATACATATATGTATACATTTGGTACCAATATGTACCTCTCAGGTACTATTCTGAACTTTTTAGATGCAAAGGTTTACTTTTTAAAGGGGAAACTGCACCAGTTACAGCTATAGGCACAATTTTTTGACCATATGTTGTATCACAGACAATTAGTAAATGCTTATTTTTTGGCTTCTTCTTAATTTGTCATAGAAAAAAAATATTTTCAAATGTTATTCAAAACGAAATTGAAAAAAATGAAATTCAAAAGGTAAGAAATAAACAGGAACCTTCATCATAATATAATTTAAACAATGAAACAGATTCAAATACAAATGTCTCAAAAACTTATAAACTAGTCCAAAGCAGTTGTTGACTTAAACTAGACTCCAAAACAAACAATACAACACAACAAAGTCAAATCCAGCCAATAAAAATATCCACTCACCTTACTAAAGGTCATAAACCAAAACTGTGACCATCACGAAAGTTTATTTGATAGATTAACATGAATGACTGTCTGTCGACTTAAGGTGTGTTTCTAGTGTAACTATCTATGAATTCTTAACATCCCTAAGGACTCATTGCAGAGAGAGAGAGAGAGAGAGAGAGAGAGAGAGAGAGAGAGAGAGAGAGAGAGAGAGAGAGAGAGAGAGAGAGAGAGAGAGAGAGAGAGAGAGAGA
Organism: Paramisgurnus dabryanus; assembly: GCF_030506205.2. Taxonomy (NCBI): domain Eukaryota; kingdom Metazoa; phylum Chordata; class Actinopteri; order Cypriniformes; family Cobitidae; genus Paramisgurnus; species Paramisgurnus dabryanus. The sequence goes on along the minus strand of NC_133359.1, from coordinate 14,660,995 downwards.
GAGAGAGAGAGAGAGAGAGAGAGCTGGACTGCAGGCAAAAGTGGACAGTTGAGCTCTGTGGGACAGTGTTTTAACCCAAGGCAATGGCTGAATGGTGTTTGCTTTGTTGAGCAGCGAATGTTTTGAACAGGTTCTCAATAGGACTCACTTGCCCTTTGGGGACCTGCAACCTGAGTCATCAAATGCTTGAAACTACTGCTGGGGAAACCAGCAAATGCATGAATAACAACAAAATCCTATTGGAGTTTAGATAATGAAACACAAATGTAAAACACATTTAGATTTCATTGCACCCAAAAGAACCTTTTCTAAAAAGTCCATATGAAGTAGGCTAAATTTCTTGTCTTCCATATGCAGATTGATAAACGGCAACTACAATAAAAATGTGTTTCTGTAGCTCAGTTGGGAGGGCATTGCATTAGCATCATGGGTTTAAAGGGGACATATCATGAAAATCTGACTTTGTCCATGTATAAGTGCTATAGTTGGGTCCCCAGTGCTTCTATCAACTTCTATCCCAGTAACTTAGTTTTGGTAAACCATTCCCTGCAAGCATGTGAAAAAATAGGAAATTGAAATTTGGCTCCCCTTGTGATGTCAGAAGGGGATCTCTCTATAATAATACCGCCCCTTAATCTGCACTATCCAATCACGGCACTGCTGTTTAGTGCACAGATCAGCTAATTTGCATTTAAAACCCAAAAACTACACATGGGCCAACTACAAAGTGGCAATTTCAACATGTTATCATAAATTGTCTATACGATGTTTTGAGCTAAAACTTCACATACATACTCTGGGGACACCAAAGATTTATTTGACATCTTAACTCTTTCCCCGCCATTGACGCGTTATCAACACACATTTGCATTAAAAAAACGTGTTTCTGAATTTTATGTTAATCTGCAATACTGTGATTATCTACTAGATACCCAATTCATGAAAAAACTGATGCCAAAACATTATTTATTAAGTTTAAACTCTATGTAGCATATGTTTTGATAATCTGAATCTGATCTCTTACAAAATTCCTTCACAAAAATGCAATTATTTCAGCTTTTTGCAAAAAAAAATATTTTTAAAGAAAAAGACACATATTTAAGAGTTTATAAGGAGATAAAAAAATATATGAAAGTTTTTTTCCTGTTTTGTTTGTTTGTTTGAAAGCAGAGGGTCTGTTCTTTCATTTGATATATTTGTATGTTTATATATTTTTAGAAGAACATTTTCCTGGAAGGCATTTTGTGAAAAAAAAATGCTGACGGGCAACTTTTCAAAAAATGTCTGGCAGGGAATGAGTTAAAATAATCTTGTGAAATGTCCCCTTTAATTCCCAGGAACACACATACTGGTACTGTAAATTCAAACCATGTACTCTTATTCAAGTGAGCGACGTCACAATGTTAGATTTGTGCCACCTTAGTCAACTCACACCCACAGCTGCTGGTTATGACAATCTTGATACACACCCATCCTACACACATCCTTTATCCTAATCTCTCATTTCCTGCTGCGAGGCGTTCAAAGTTTCATCATCAGCTGCTGACTTACCTGTCGGGCGCGTGAGACATTTCAGGTAAAGGCAAATTCGGGAGCGTCTCCAAACGTCATACAAAGAATTTATGAGTTTTCATTCAGCTGCAGGCAATGATCCATCAGGTTTGATTCATATGAGTCAGTAAATATGAATTGCACAATCATGCTGTCCAAAACATCTAGCATAGACTATGTACCCGGAGTATTAAAAAGATAATGTACTGCATGCATACTTCAGTTTTGATGTCCATATAAATTATGTTAACCTGACTTAAATAAGCATGATAAATTTGACTCAAAATTACCATTTAATAAAATTAGTTTAAAATAAATTAGTATTATTTTAGATTTATTATTTATTTCCTAAAGTACAGTATAGTGATATCCAGCCAGATATCCATTATGTAATACAATACATGACACTGTCTGTGAAATCCAGGCTTAAGTCCCAATCTAATTATGAGATTATGAGCATCGAAGATTGATTTCATATTGGATTCAATATTTGACATGACCTTCGTCAACATTAAAGATATCAAGGTTATATTTTCACAGAATGATCATGTAGGATGATTTTATGTAGAAAACAGTAAACAGGGCTTTCACAGATTTAGTGTCACATATTTTGTACTATACTATAGTCTCAAATTATAATATTATTGCAGTATTGTTGTAGGGATCTTCTGTGATTGTGATTGACTTCAATGCGCAATTTTTTTAAATAATATTAATCTGCACAAAACTGGGGCAATAGCTCTCGTTAAACATTGGTAACTGAGCAACAAAGGCTTGTTAACATTGGTTTGACCGGTAAATCATTGTGGTCCAAGTGGGTGATGTATTTGCCCTGACCTAGTAACCTGCTGTAAGTCATTTAACAGAGATGCAGATGGATAGACCGACCTGAGGTGTTATTCACTAAAAGATGTTACCCTGCCTGTAGCTATAATTTTTTTATTATTATTTTTTTTACATAAAATGATACATAATGTATACAACAATGTGTGAAAATATAACCTAATATCTTTAAAGGCGGGGTGCATGATTTTTGTAAAACCCTTTGAAAAAGGGATTCGTGAAGACTACCAAAACACACTTGTAGCCAATCAGCAGTAAGGGGGAGGGGTTGTCTACTAACCGACATCGTTGCCTGGTAAGACATATTGATAGACCCGCAACGTATGTGTGGGGCGGGTCTATCAAAAGAAGGTCCAGATTCTATTGGGGTAGGGGCGTGTTTGTTTAGGTGATTTCAAATGTCAACATTAGCTTTCAGAGATCATGCACCCCGCCTTTAATATTGACTGATCATCAAAAGTCATGTCAAAGATTGAAATCAATGATCAAAATCGAACTTTGATGCTTTTAATCTCAGAATTAGATTATGAGACTTTAGCCTGGATTTCACAGACAGGGTCACATACAATAACTTAATCTAACCAAGAACTAAATGTATTATTTCAATAGGATTTCATATTATTAGTGTTGCTTTAAACTGAGCATGTGAAATGGGTCCAATTCGAGCACAGAGTACCAAGTAAAAAGAGTAGGGGGAGGCTGCAGACCTGGAGCCGGTAGATCTACGCCCCTGGCAGTTTTACGCCCCTGTTGTTCCTCATGCGTCCAGTAGGGGGAGGCTGTATATTAGTATATAAGCGTAGTTATATATCAAATGAACCGTATGATAATAACAGCAGACCTTTCTTGAAGAGATACGAATTGAGGTATGTTAAATAATCTGCAAGTTGTTGTTGTTGATTGTATTGTAATAATGCAACATTTATTATTTATAAACGATTGATGCAATATCAATTCAAAAGAGGGGTCAATAATTTATTTCGAGTACCGTACTTGATTGAGTCAGATGTCCTATAAAGGAAAAAATGTTGAAACATAACATCCTGCCATTAATTAAAGTAACCATTGTTTCTAACACTATTCAACCTTTGCTTTATTTTTATCAGTGAGCGGGAGCACTTTGCTAGCAGGATAAAAAAACTATTAAAGGTGTTCTAAGCGAATCTGCGAGACGTTAGTTTATGTTGACGTTTGAACTGTTTTCAAACAGACGGAGCTTAGCTAACTCCTCCCCCTCCCTTCCGTGCTTTCATGAACGCGCCCAGCTCCCACCCCAAAATCCTTTTTGTAGTTTATTGGCTGGAACCCTTTGTTTTGTTTTGTGGTGTTAGGTTTGGCCACTATGTTGTTATTGCCGTTTGTGAAGCCTGGGCTGTCTACAGAGATCGTGTTTTTTTACAGTTTGATCTGCGGACAGGCAGCAAGCAGATAGTGAGGAGATGTTTGCTGTATGTAACAAAAAATGTTTTATGGTCTAAAACGCGTCAATTCACTTAGAGCGCCTTTAAGAAGAGTGGCAAACCAGGAGAGACATGCTGTTAAGAAATAACCAGTCATGGTGTTAATAAAAAAAAATTTGTGAACCACAATATTGTCTCTTTCTTTTAAATGACCCTTGGAATTTTAGAAAAGTAAAATTGTGTTTGTCTTCATAAAATGCTATGTAGGACATGTTTTTAGCTGTATGACGACCAATTGTGAATTGTACAGCAGATATTTAATTTAGGATCCATATGATTACACAGTAGCCTACTGTAAGTCTAATGGCCTAAATAAGGTTAATATCAAATGTAATCATAGATCAGTCAGTAGGGCTGGGCGGAATGACGGTATACTCCGTTACCGCGGAATAAAATGTCAAACGTTACAGATTTTTCTATTCCGTCTATTCCGCGGAATGCAAATAAGTGGGCGTGGCTAACTCTGCCCTCCAGCATGTTAGACTGAGTGTGACGGAGAACCATGTAAAATAGTTCACTTATAAAAAATGAACGAGTTATTTGTGTATTTTTTATAATAAGTGCCAATGAATCCACCGCGGGTCACGCAGCGAGACTCTTTTCTTGCTCACTCTCGCGCTCTTTCTCTCACGCGCTCTCTCTCTCCTCATGCAGCAGCCGCCGGTCTCGCGTGCAGAGGTCTCTCTAGGCAAGCGCAAAGAGCTGCGCCTGCGACGCCAAATAAAGAGTTATTCTCGCACATAATGCTAATAGTTGTAAAGTTTTCTGAACTTTAAGCAAGCTAAGACAAAACTCGCGTTTATATCAATGACACGTGTGCTGCTGGATCGATGTAGTTTGATGCGCCATTTGCTTATACAAACATATTTGATCGGAAAGACGAGAAAGAGATGCAAATGTAATAGAAAGTAAAGGGCGTCAAGACCTTAAAACAAACTTTATGATCATCACATCATAGCACCTGTCACATTTATATCATCTTCTCATATACAGGTATTTATCCTGTCTGTAGGTTTTTGCATATATTTATACCTGTTCATTTTACATATTGCATATGTTTAATGTAATGTATGCATAAATACAAAATACAATGAAGCCATACTATAGCTTCAATAGTCTATAAAATTAATAACTCAATTAAAAACAAGATTCTGTCTAATCAAGACTTATCTGTTGTTATCTTCTGGGCATTTTCTCTTTAACATTATTAACTTTAAATTCCTCATATTTAAAAACTGTGGTGAGCATTTAGTTTAAAGCTATAGTGAGTGATGTATTTCTGTACATTTTTATCATCAAAAACAATATAAACTGAAAAACATGTATATCGTGCGTGAAATATTCCGTTCCGTGAAATAAAATGACTCATTCCGTGAAATAGATTTTTGGTCATTCCGCCCACCCCTATCAGTCAGTCTCTTGTATATAAAAACAATTTATAAATAAATATAAATAGTTAAGTGTGACGTCATCATGCGCCGCTTCCAGGTACAATCGATTTTAAATGCCATAGAAAATAACAGGAAAACACGCTAATATACACTCGTATTATAATGCAAAACTATTTAAACCCATGATCCTTATTTTTAGCTCGAATAATAAAAACCAAGATGACTAGATATGGATTTTTTTACTGTCTGTGGTTCCGTAGTGTGCAGACTGCAGTGTACACTGTAAGTAAACAATTTTCGCTTAAATGTGTAATATTATTAAATAGTGCTCATAAACGGTTGTTTAAATAGGCTAGTATCCTAGTTGTATTTCCCTCTCCCCCTTCTGGACGCATGAGGAACTGCAGGGGCGTAAAACTGCCAGGGGTGTAGATCTACCGGCTCCAGGTCTGCAGCCTCCCCATATAGGGTAAAAAGGAACAGTATGTAGGATTGTGGCCAAAACTGGTATTGCAATCACAAAACTTGTGGTTAAAACTGGTACTGCAATCACCCAACTAGGGGCCAATACACAACATGACAACATAAACATCAGTTGAGGGCTGCAACTCCACTTTTTAAATGGCAATATCCTGGCCAGACCACTAGTGTGAGTGATGTAAGTATTACAAATGAAAATGATTTCATAATGTCTAGTGACATATCAGGGCCATTTTATGATTAATTGATATAAATTTCTTACATACTGTTCCCTTAAGCAAGTAAAAAGCTAGTAAAATCCAAGCCAAGGAATCAAGTTTTAGACAGAGACTTGGGCTGTAAATACCCAATGTTGACTCCCTTTCAAAATTCATCCATATATGGTTACAGTAATTGGACCTGAAAGCTTTCCAACTATGATCAAATGTCCCACAAAGATTTTCTTATGAAAGAATCACTGAACGGAGATTCGAGAATGAGCGAAAAAAATCCAGGAATCTATTAAACAATGTCTGCCTGATTCCTGTTCGAACAAGACTCCGGCTGTGCATTGTCGCATGTACCATTTCCAAATTTGGACGTGACCTCATATCTAGCACTCGAGGTCAGATGGTCACCGATTTTCCACAAAGTCATCTAAAACATGTGAGGTAAATTCTAAACCTCAAGTGTATTTTTTCAGTTTTTCCCTTAACTCCCCAAATATTCATCTCCTAAGATCTAGCCATGGATATTTCCCATGACCTTTGACTTCCACTCTGCTATCACAGGCTACACGTTGCGTGCGGAGGCATTTCATGTCTAACTGACAGATAGTGAAATATACAGCTGATAACAGACGGGCATACATTGCTAAAAGGAAAGAGCTATAAAGATCCTTTCGAGTTGTAGTTGCACTGTAGTATATACAGCAGCGGATCCAGTCATTATTACAGACTTTGTAATGTATCATTATTATTATTATTATAATATATTATATAATATATTTTTTATTGTATATTAAAAGAAAACACCACCGTTTTTCAATATTTTACTATGTTCTTACCTCACCTTAGACAAATTAAACTTTTTTCAATGTGTGCACTTTTAATCTTTGTACAGCGCCTCGTGAATGTGTTAGCATTTAGCCTAGCCCCATTCATTCCTTAGGATTCAAACAGGGATGAATTTATAAGCCACCAAACACTTTTCCCTATTTAAAGACTGTTACATGAGTAGTTACACGAGTATGAAGTGCTGTACAAAGATTAAAAGTGCACGCATTGATAAAAGATAGGCATGTATTTATTCATCTAAGTTGAGGTAAAAACATAGTAAAATATTGAAAAATATTTATGCAAAAATAAAATATAAAAATAATAATAATATGATTGTTTTGTAATATTTGAAACATTTCTATTAGATGTAACCGTGTAAATGTGTAGCTGCTTAAAACGGCAAAGACAGAGCAGACAGGACGAGGCTAGAGTTCATCTTCACATACAGTAATTTGCATTTTGCCACAAACCACACCAGCATGTTTTACTGGGGCACGCAGACTTTGGGCATGCAAGCAAAACCTGGCAGAGCTCCTGATGACCAACACAATGAACCAATGAAGGGGAATAACATAGACTGATTACATGCTGAAAAGCTGCGGCTAGCCGCTCACGGACAGTGTAGGAATTCGTGCAGGGAGTACTGAGCCACTGTACTGTTTACACACTCGCATGTACACACGAAACCTTTTAATGTAGCGCTAAACAAACATAACCTGTTAAGAAAGGCAAATTGTACAGTTTTGTCAAAATGCTACTTGTCATTATAGGGAACTTTTTTGGCATGCATGTTATTGTAAATATGAATGACAGAAAGAAAGACAAGAACAGAGAGAAAAAAGTTCTAAAACTAAATAGTGCCTCCTGGAGGCAGATACAGATAATTACTTTCTCACCTTTATGACACCTGGATGACTTTGCACAGTAATCTTATACACGCATAACATAGCACTCATATACATGAAACATTTAAACAATTTGCAAAAAAATCTAACCAAACTTACCCACAAGCGACATTGTCCACCCTCATGCTTTTGCCCAGGATATCTCCATCACTCATGTACCCTGGCATCTCCATGGCAACCCCCTCCAGCTCCTCCACATTGTCTGAGTGCTCAAGGCCATTCAGAGATCTGTTGTGCACGCAGGTCTGATAACTGCGCACGTGGCGCCCATAGCCATGGTGGGCGTACCCGTTCCCTGATGATGGGGCATCGCCGGCTTGTAAACGAGGACTGGAAGAGCCCAGTCGCCATGGCAATGCAGAGGCAGGGCGGGGACTAAGTGAATGCAAGGCCCGGCCATTAATCTCTGTGGTTACGGTGCTGTCAAATGTCGTCTCCAGGGTGCTGGCAGGTAATGGGCAGAGTGAAAAGACTTTTAATGTAAACATGCACTTTTAATGTTTCATAGTCAGGTAGATACATCGAGGGACATGGCTATCAAAGATGAATCTTGTTAAAATGGTGTCATTGTAGTGATTTGGTAGAAAACTACATTGGTATGGGTCATGGGTTTGATTGAATGCAAGCGCTTTGGATAAAAGCTGCATTGAAAGTTTGCTAAATAATTACAATTCATGTCCTTCAAAAGAAAATTGTTAGTTATGAAAATACATGATGGTATTTTTGGGGGTGACAGTCATCTCTTGAGATAAAGGGTTAAATGTACTTTTTGCAAAGTAAATACAATTGATTTTTCTAAAAATAAATAATTACATTTTTATCAGGTGAACTGTACCTTTAAGAAATAAATAGTTTATAGCTTTGGATAAGATCTAGATAAAAGTTCTATGGCAATTTAGCAAAATTAGTCATTTTGTATTCATGAATTTTCTTTTTTCCATTTTATGTGTACCGGCCCTTTAAGAAAAAAATAAAATTGTCTCATGAAGAAACAAAGACAGCAGAAACAAAATGCATAAGTAACATTGCGTTTCTGGCACAATTCTACATCCTGTCTGGGATATTCTAACAGGCCTTTATCCAGCATTAGCAGTCAGTGGGGTGGCCCCGGACGATTTTACGGCTATCTTTTGTACACTGAAAGACGGAGAGGCACATCAAACCGATCACGGCGAGGGCAAAAACTGCACCCCCAAAACAGCTCCTAATGCCAATCAAACTGTCTTTCTCAAAGCCTGTTAGAGATTTTAACAGTTCACAAACCCTCAAAGATAAAAGGGTTCACACACCCAGGAACAACGGGGGGCATTCAGTGCTGTTCTGTGATCTCTGTGCCTCATCATAATTAATGTCATGTTGTACTTCAGCCTTTCTGAACGGAATTCATTTAGCAGAGGAAAGTGCAATAAGAGGCAACAACCAGTAGAGGGACCCCATCATCATCAAATTTGTACAAATCTGATAACCGTAGTTATATGATAAGCTAGTGTAAAAGATGAACTATGAAGACAAAATGATATTTCGGCTATAATTTAAAAAAAAGAAGTGTAAGTATAAGCTTTGTGTTTGTAATAGGTGTGAACTTGCTTGCTATTACACATTATTATTGTTGCATTAATAGAAATATATCATTATAATGTAATGTATTTAACAAATACCTCATACAAGTGTATGCAAATAATAATTCTTATTTTCAAACATACACTTTCATCAGATAAAAACACACCATGTATACAAATTTAAATGAAAAAGTCTGTCAAGACATGCCACCCTCTCAGAAATAAAGGTTCAACAGCTGTCACTGGGGGCGGTATCCCTTCAAAAAGTACACCTTTCTACGTATAGGGTGCATATTAGTACCTTGAAGTTACATATTGGAACCTAAATGGTGCATATTAGTACCGTTTTAAAGGGTACCGTCCCAGTGAAAGCTTTTGTACCTCTTTTCTGACAACATATAATTATTATGTATTATGCATATAATTATTATGCATGTAGTTTTTATGATTGGGTTATATATATTTATTACATGGCTCTCTGGTATGCTTGATTCTGATTGGTCAGTTGAGACATTTGCAGGTTCGTTCTTTTCAAATAATAACCGCTCCAAAATAATAACGCATAGCCGGACTACTTGCACGAGTAAAATCGCTCCGCGCCAATAAAGATCAATAAAGATTACTGTCTGTTTGGCGCCATCTTGTGACAAACACTCGACAACCACGACAAGCACAGACAGCTTACTGAGACTGAACTTGACAAAATAGAGCATGACAGCTACGAAGCCAACACACAAAAAAATACAGAATGGGCATTAAAACTTCTCAAAGACTGGCTAAAAGAGAAAAAATGGAGACAAGTATGAAGCAGAGGATCTTAATAAGGTATTACGATCATTTTATGCATCTGTGCAAAGTTTCGCGGAAGGATAAAAATGTTAATTTAAAACAAATATGCCAATAAAATGTTTCAAATTCATATTCATGTCCAGTTTTTTTTCTTATGTGACAAGTAGCCGTGTAATAAGCGGGATAATGTAGAGGCAGCCGGTAGTTATTGGGAAATAAGCCCCTTCAGTGTGATACAAGACCCTCCGCTTCGCGTCGGGTCCTGATCACACTGTCGGGGCTTATTTCCCAATAACTACCGGCTGCCTCTACATTATCCCTTACATATATACACATACATACATACACATACATTTACACTGTGCAAAAGTCTTAGGCCAACATGCCATAATTAGATGTGTTGTTTTTGCAATGTTATAGGGATTATATTTAATAATTTCTCAGGTTCTTTATTATAATACAACCAGAAAATACAGGAAATGTGTATGTAGTATTAAAAACAGTATAAAAGTGTAAGCTGAAGTGTCAAGTATTTAGGGTAAACTGCCCTTTCACTTCAGCAATAGCAGGCAACTTAACTTATTTAAGTTAATGGTCTGTAAGAATTGGGCTTTTTTAGTGCTGTTCATTGATTTGAGTAACTTTCTTGACATTTGCGTATAAAGTGTTACAATGCTACAATATATGGTGTAAAAACGTCAGAGTGCTGCCCTCTTCAGGTTGAACGGTGGCTACTGCAGTTGAATTTTTATGTTGGATGTTGTGGTATTGCGTGATGTAAGCGGTACGACCCTACATAAGCAGGTTCAAGCTTACCACGCCCCCTTGTTACGATCTCACCACGCCCTTGGTACGAGCTCAGTTCGTCCCCTGTATCTCCATTGGGGTCTGCCCACTTTTCTTGCATTTTTCAAATATGACCAGTGGGTGGAGTCAGGCTCTGACCAGGGGTTTAGTTAGTCTTTAACCTATATGAAATTAAATCTTAACTTCTAATAGAATTACTTCAGGACTTCAGTCTCCTCAAAAAAGCTCAAGATGTGTTAAGTGCCAAGAGAGGTCACACTAAATACTGACCGATGTCTGAAGAAGACATTTAGTTTCGAAAATTGTTTTTTTTTTAGTTTGTGTACATATTTTTTGTATTTTCTGTTTGTATTTTAATAAAATAGATTGAAAAATAAATATGGATGCACATTAAAACTTCTAAAACAACAAGTCTGGTGGTGGTGGCCTAAGACTTTTGCACAGAACTGTGTATATATAAAATATTAAATATAAATATATATAAAATAAATTAAATAAAATAAAAAATATACACTGTATATTAAGACATTAAAAAATTGTACTTTGAAAAATTAAAGATATAGTTCACACATATTCTCTTAATAACATTAGATAACAAAGATATTTTAAATGTAAATTATTTTTGGAAAAAGATGTCATATACATCTGGGATACCAAGAGGGTGAGTAAATTATGAGAATTTTTTTCACTTTGGGTCTATTCTTGTAAGTGATTTGAAAACATGAAAGCAACTATCACCAGTCACTATATTATAGCTAAAACATAGTATACTTTCCCTAACAGATCCATACATATTTATCCTAAAATCTAATGTTGATTATCTATCAACCACTCATAAGCAAAAACCATGCACTCATTCACATAGACAGCCACACCGATCTTACCTGTGACTCATATGATGTGTCCCTCGCAGGCTGGACATGGTTTCTTCTAGATTTTGCCGGAGATCTGCAATGTTTTTTACAGTACGTTGTCTCTTGGTCTCGGAGTCCTCACCTGAAAAAACAGACTTTTCATCACGAACTTCACCACATCTTCAAACAGCTGCTACCGTAACTCTGAGGCATGTCCGAACACACACGTTCACGCACGTTAAAAACGCTTAAAAAATGCACCTAGGAATCATGGGATATAATGTAAATGAAGAAGCCTTCCTCCAAACTCTCCTTCTTTTTTTAAGTTAAATCCTCAAACCTTCTGTAAAAGAGCTTTTTGTGAAGTAACGTTACCCAAGCACTGCTTAAAAATAAACACGCAGTGTATTCTGGAGGTGAGGGTGAGGGATTTGGTCAGTTGGATTAAGGGCTGTTTACCGATCATGAGGGGGCTCACGAGGCACACAGACCCAAATACACAAACTCACACATGATGTAAAACGTGTAGGAATATGAGTGCCGTGGTACGGTACATTCTTAAAGGCTGTAAAAGCAAGGAACAAACTCTTGCCAAAACTAATGCTAAATCTCCAAAAGAGACCCACCTATAACATCAATTTTTGAATTACCGAGGCCTGAAACACACCATTGTTTTGAAAAGCACACTTGCCAGCGCACATGTGCATTCACAGAAGGGACAAAGATTCAAATCTGGCCCATCATTGCGTTAGAAGCTCAAAGGTCATAGGTGCAAGAGTACACACGTAGAAACTGTAAAGTGCAAGTCGCTTTAGATAAAAAGTCATCAGCCAAATGCATAAATGTGATGTAATATAATCCGGTTTCCTGTTAAAGAAAGGTGCCAAAGAACATGGAACAAATACATCCTGCTTCAATCACCAGACTTACTTTCACGCTTCTCAAAAATATCCAACATGGTCAGAAGGATCTCCTCATTAACCCGTGCAATGCCATCCCATACACCCGCATGCTGGGTCAAGTGCACCTGATACACACAGCTGTATGCATTCACCTCCCCATCATTCAAAACCCTCGCTTGAGTGTTTTCTGACAACCCTTCCGATGATGTTAAAGGTCCATCAGAGATGTCCACCTCCTCACATCTACTCCTGAGACTGACGCATTCTTCTAAAGTGTCCTCACGAGAACCAACTTCTGCAGAAGATGGACTACAGCTTCCTGTTTGGTCCATAGAGAAGATAAGGCTGTTCTTCCCTGCACGTTTTCTATTGTCAATACGTTTCTAAGACGAATAAACGATCTGTCGGACACGTTTTGAGTTGTTTTCCCAGAGAATGTGCTGATTGATTCATGAATGAAGCTCTTGTAAAGGCCGTCCTGCCTTTTCCTTTCCTTCATGGAAAAGAGAGAGGGGAAGTTGGAATATAGCTCTCATGTCTGCACCAGTCCAGTGACTTTCCCCCGTGGTGAGGAGTTTTTCTCTCTGACACACAGAGAAAGGATCCACACACACATACACACACACCGCTGGTAGGCCTTGGCAACTCCTTGACATCTATGGCCTTTAACATGCAGATGAGAGTAGTTTTGTTTTCGTTTTAACCCTCGGATTGGTCTGACATTGGCTTAAGAAAATACAGCTCGGTATACTTTTTTTGTTGTTTTATATATCAATTCGAAATCGTTATGAAAATTGTTTAAAGGGACAGTTTACACAAAAATTTTTTTTTTGTCAAATTATACCCTTATGTTGTTTAAAACCTGTATGGGATATTTTAAAACGTATGTGATGGTAGTGACACAGTTAATAATGGGTACTGTAAACTGTGTGCGTATTATGATTTAACAAAATTTCCTCCTTTGTGTTTTTTACAAAATAAAATAACTCATACAGAGTTATAACAACATTAAAGGGACACTAAATTTTCTTTAAAAAAATCCAGATCATTTACTCACCCCTATGTCATCCAAAATGTTGATGTCTTTCCTTGTTTACTCGAGAAGAAATTATTTTTTTTGAGAAAAACATTCCAGGATTTTTCTCATTTTAATGGACTTTATTGGACCCCAACAGTTTACAGTTTCAAGGCAGCTTCAAAGGACTCTAAACAATCCCAAACGAGGCATAAGGGTGTTATCTAGCGAAATGGTCTTAATTTTCGGCAAGAAAACAAAAATGTACTTTTGAACCACAACTTCTCGTCTTGCACCGGCTGTGTGACGTACCAGCGCAACCTGGCGTAATGCGTCATCACGTCAAAAGGTCACAGCTGACGTATGCAAAACTACCACCCCAGTGTTTACAAGTGTGGAGAAAGAGGACCGTTCCGACGTTGTTGTATGTCGAATGATACTAATTAATGTCGTTGTGTCAGTTTATTGTTTAAAATGGTCCGCAAATGTGCGTTTTTATATACTGTATGTAACACGTGACCTTTTTACGCGTGACCTTTTTACTTTTACGGAGATAGACGAGAAAATTTGCTGCTTAAAAGTGCATATTTTTTATTTTTCTTGTCAAAAATGTTCATCGTTTCGCTAGATAAGACCCTTATGCCTCGTTTGGGATCGTTTAGAGTCCTTTGAAACTGCATTAAAACGGTTAAGTGTTGGGGTCCATTAAAGTCCATTAAAATGAGAAAAATCCTGGAATGTTTTCCTGAAAAAACATAATTTATTCTCTACTGAACAAAGAAAGACATCAACATTTTAGATGACATGGTGGTGAGTAAATTATCCGGATTTTTTTTAAGAAAATGGACTAATCCTTTCAAGACTTCACCATTTCACATTCTTACACCTTTGTTCCTAAAAAGTTAATTATTAGTACCTCGGTAACACTTTACAATAAGGTTCATTAGTTAACTACATTAGTTAACATGAACGAATAATGAACTGCACTTATACATCATTAATTAATCTTTGTTAATGTTAATTTTAACAATTACTAATACTTTAATCTTGTTATGTTGGTTAATGCACTATGAACTAACAAGCAATTAAAAGCTTTATTTCTATGAACTAACATTTACAAAGATGAATAAATACTATAACAAATGTACTGTATTTCTCATGGTTTGTTCATGTTAGTTGATACATTAAGTAATGTTAACTAATGAACCTTATTGTAAAGTGTTACCAGTACCTCAAAAGGTACTTTTTTGTACCTAAATGCTACATATTAGGAACTATTTAAAGGGTAACGTCCCAGTGACACCTGTTATCCATCGATCATAGTAACTGACTAATTGTCCAGTAGTCGAAAAAAGGTACATGCAGGACAAAAAATGAAATAATATCATGCATTCTACAATATATTTATACATTTTCCGGTTTTCTTTTCTCATGTAAAGCTGATTTGATACTACGCAATACTATGTTGTTATAAAGAATACTAAGTAAAAAGTGCCATATAAATCCATTTGAATTGAACTAAAAAAGATAAGATTTAATTTGTTAGGTTAGGATGTTTGTTTGGTGTACTCACATATAACAAACTTAAAAGACAGACTATAAATCATTATTCTCACTTATTCGTACCTGTGAGGTTCTCAAGAGAAGTATGAATGGATTTGCTGCGCAAACTTATTTCGTCTCTTCGTTCTTCTGTTCCCGCCATTATCCCGCTTTTATTGATTTCTGTTTGAGACCTACAAACAAACAAACAGACAGACAAGGCAATCCATAGGTTCAGTGCCACATTTATTATGGCACTTAATGGGTATGGCACCGCACTAGCAATGGCAGAATCATGATTCCAAATGCGGATTAATAAACTGTAAGGTGCTTTAGATCAGTGGTTCCCAACCTTTTTCACATCAAGGACCCCTAGTTGCCCACAACAATATTTGAAAGCCCCCCACTCACCAGATAAACATAACAAAAGCTTGGAATAACTAGACAGATGTATATTCCCTACTAATATGGCCAAAAAATAAGATTTTTGCTTGTTTTAGCTTATTTTAATGTTTGTTTTGTCCAATTTTTTTATAATTTTAAGTAATCTTATGGCCACCTTTGAAATCTGCTGATGCCCCCCTATGGGCCCGGCCCCTTGGTTGGGAAACACTGATTTAGATGCAATATGTGCATGAAAAAAACATTAAGGGACTGTGTGTTAATATACATACAAACATTTAAATACCTAAATTTCTATGTAGCAATGATGCTTACCTGTACATAAATGGAGCGACAGTAGCGGTGTTTGGGTGGTTGTATTGTTGCTTTGGAAGCTGCACACTGACTGTATTGCTGGCTATTGAGTGGGTCTGAGCGCCTTTAGCAACATCGTGGCTACTTTCCTTGTCTGAAACCACCAAGCTAGAAGTAGAGTCGGAGGTTTTAATGTCCTTTTGTTCTTTATGCACAGACAAACCAAACTTTCCGTGCCGTGGCCGTTCGACATCCAGACCACAAGGGGGCGACATTAAAGTCTTATTTGGTGCTGCAGCCCTGCCACCCTGGCTTGGTTTGGGTATGCCACTAATAGCTGCTTTCGAACGGTCTTTTTTGGCAACGTTGGTGCCTTTGTTTCCTTTAGGAATTGACTTTTTGGACTCGGGCGCAACAGGTTTAAGGTGGTCCGATTCTGCGACAGGCAGTTGTGTGTTTTTCTCTTTAGGTTTCGACCTGACTTTTTCGAATGCTATTTTGGGTGCCAAGGCCCTGCCAAGTGTCAGTTGTGCAATGCCTTTCAAGGCCAGCTTGGGACTGGAGCACCTAGAGCCGCTGGGAGTGACCGGTCGCTGGTTTCCAGGGTTGATCTCATTGTGTACCTGACCTTCCTCTGGTTCTGCAGCATCCAGGCATTCTGCTTTTGGGGCTCGGGAAACTGTTTTGCTGTTGAAGAGCTTGAGCTTTTCCAGCATGGACTTCTGGGCGATCACTTTAGGAGGAACCTCGAGAGAAGGTGGAGATGGCTGTTTAACTGCGACCATGGAGGATGTGGCAGTGTGTTTAGCGCTGAGCGACTTGCTTCTCCAGGGTTTAGATGTGGCTGCACTGCCGCTGGGCGGAGGAATCGAAGAGCTGACTGGCCCATTTTCAAGCATTATGGGTGATGGAGTTGTTTTCTCTGTAAATGCAAAAAAAATCACATGATATGTGTTACATTCCCCAGCTCTGGTCTTCATGCCTACATATATGTGAGTGCAGTGTCTCTTTAATTACAGATGAGCCGCACCTGAGCGAAGCCTAATGGGTTGATTATAAAAGAGTCTCGGACTGCTTCTAGTCACGCACACAGAGATTGAGAGCTGAGCACAGCCGTGCCTTCTGGAGTTACAACACTGTGGCCACCCAGCAGTAGACAACGTTCCGCCTTTGTGACTACGAGCTTTATTTGACAACCTGCCCATTATTTTGAACCTATTTCTGTTAAATAAATACCCCTATATTTTTGATACGAGCTGCTCTGTGTGCGTCTCTCCTTTATGTTAAGGGTGGTGTCCGACTACCCGTAACATAGTGGAGGCTCGTCCGAGATTAATAGTTTGGTTAAGTTGGACTTTAGTGTTAATTGCGGAACTTTTGAATGCTACGACATTTTGGTGAGTATTCTGGTGGGCAATTATGATTGTCTGTTTTGTTTAGAATCGAAGTTTATTTTATTTTGGTGGATATCTCAGGAGGGGGCACGTATGGGGTCTCGAGCTGAGTAAGCCACTGAAGATTGCGTAGGCATTTAGAATTTTGTTTTGGTTTTCATGTATAGTTAGTTAGAGTAGTTGGACAACATCTTGCCTATCAAAATACCTTTTGTTTAGTCGTATAAGCTTGTGATATATTGTGGCATATCGTCTATTTAGTGAGAGCTGGTACTTCGATAGTACTAGATTAAATTCGTGGGTGGAAGTAACAATTCGTGGTCGTTTGTAGCCTATAGTGTGCTCTTTGTTTGACCACTTTAGATATTCGCTACTTTGTAGCTTCGTCGCAGTTAAGTTTTTTTTTTTCTGGTAAGTGTTTTCTTGTATTCGATTTTGCGCATTTAAGTGTCTTTTTCCGTTAAAATGGCAACAGAGGAAGCATTCGTTAAAGAACCCTCTGTGGAGTCATTTTTGAAATTTTCCAAAGAGCAGTTGCTGAATTTGGCTGCACTTTATAACATTGAGCTCACTTCTGCTGAAAAGCGCACCAAAGATACAATCAAGGCTGTGTTACAAACCGTTTTGATTGGTAAGGGCATTCTGCCTGCAGAGATGCAGTCTCTCGTGTCTACAGAAGCGTTACAGCTACAGATTCGGCTGAGAGAGTTAAGTATTAAAGAAAAGGAAATCGAGTTTGATCGTGAGCGCATGCAAGCACAGAACCGTGAGCGTGAACTGGCGTTGAGAAAATTAGAACTCGAAGCCCAGAGGGAGGGTATTCCTCCTTCTAATCCGAATTCATTTGATGTCAGTCGTCACATCCGACTTGTGCCACCTTTTGTGGAAAAAGATGTGGAAAAATATTTTCCACACTTTGAGCGTGTTGCCACCAATTTAAGTTGGCCGAAAACTGCGTGGGCATTTCTCCTGCAATGCGTTTTAGTGGGAAGGGCGCAGGAGGTTTACTCTTCACTAACAGTGGCGCAGAGCGGTGACTATGATGTTGTGAAAGCGTCAATTCTGAGGTGCTATCAGCTGATTCCTGAAGCATATCGACAGAAGTTTAGGAACTTAAAAAAAGCGGAACGTCAAACTTTTGTTGAATTTGGACGAGATAAAGCGGCCCTGTTTGACCGCTGGTGCTCATCACAGCAGGTTGATAGTCAGGAGAAATTGCGTGAATTAATTCTTTTAGAAGAATTTAGAAACTGTTTGCCAAACGCTGTGGCAACCTATGTAGTTGAACAGAAGGCTGAATCTATTTCTGAAGCTGCTATACTTGCTGATGAATATGTTTTAACGCATAACATCTCCAGAGAACGTTTCCGCTTAAGAGTTAATCCATCCACTAGCACCGATGTAGACACGAAAAAGAATGCCACCGTAAAACAAGAGGACAGACACTGTTTTTATTGTAAAAAGCCCGGGCATGTTGTAGCAGAATGTTTAATATTAAAGAAAAAACAGTCCACAAAACCAATGGGTCTCGTTAGTTCTTCCATGAAATTGCCGCCTGTATTTCGTGCAGAGTTAGAATCAGAGAAAACCAAGTCCGTGTACGAGCCCTTTTTGACGAATGGGACCGTATCTGTGCCTGGTGAAGAGGCTGTTGCTGTGCGCATCTTGCGTGATACTGGCGCTGCGCAGTCTTTTCTTCTCCGTGGCTTGTTGCCGATGTCTGAAAAGACTGCAACTGGCAGTAGTGTTCTTGTTCGAGGAATAGAGATGGGTTTTCTCGATGTTCCCTTACATCACGTGCATCTTGATTCAGATTTGGTGTGTGGTGATGTGGTTGTTGGCATTCAAGACTCTTTACCAATTCCCGGTGTCACGTTTCTCCTTGGCAATGATTTAGCCGGGGGAAACGTGTGGAGCCGTGGCGATGTCCCACCCGAGGTTGTGTCTATACCACTCGTTCAAGAGTGTCCTGATGAGTGCGCACAAAAATTCCCAGAGGTATTTCCCACAAGTGTCGTCACTAGGTCGCAGGCTCAGAGGTTGAGGGATGCAGCACCTACCGATGACGTCGACCTGAGTGACAGTTTTGTCGCTCACCCTGCGAAGTGTGAAAGGCTCTTCGAACCCGCTTTCACTCAGTGCCGCGGTAGCCCAGTGCCTGTAGTGAACGATGAAAAAAAGGGAGAAAAAACGTTAGATGTCTCGTTGTCATTAGAAAAACTTATTTATGCTCAGCAAAAAGACCCCACTCTTGCTTCATGTTTTAAAGCAGTTCAGTCTGTTTCAGGTCGTGCCAGCGAGAGTCCGAACTATTTCATCAAAGACTGCTTGCTCATGCGGAGGTGGAGACCCCAGAAAAGTGATGTGTGGAATGAGATTGAACAAATTGTTGTTCCGTCTGAAAGCAGACGCGCTATCTTGAGTGTGGCGCATGATGGTGTTTCTGGTCATTTAGGTGTGACTAAAACATTCAACCGCGTTCTTCGTCATTTTTTTTGGCCTGGGCTAAAGCGTGATGTAAGGCAGTATTGTAAAACGTGCCATGTCTGCCAGATCAGCGGTAAACCAAACCAGACAATTCCACCTGCACCGTTACACCCCATACCTGCCATCGGTGAGCCTTTTGAGAAAGTAATAATTGACTGTGTCGGTCCGCTTCCACGGTCAAAAAGTGGATATCAGTACTTGTTAACTATAATGTGTACTGCTACTCGCTTCCCAGAGGCGGTGCCTCTGAGGAAGATAACGGCTAAAATAATTTCCAGGGCTTTATTAAAATTCTTTTCTTTCGTTGGGTTACCAAAATTTGTTCAAACTGACCAAGGAACTAATTTTACGTCGCGTGTCTTTTCCCAAGTCCTAAAGTCGCTCCAAATTAGTCACCACATCTCTAGCGCGTACCATCCGGAGAGTCAGGGCGCTCTCGAGCGATACCATCAAACGCTAAAATCTATGCTGCGTGCATATTGTTTGGAGGTGGGTACAGACTGGGAAGATGCGATTCCTTGGATGCTTATGGCTTCTAGAGAAGTTGTGCAAGAATCAATTGGTTTCAGCCCTGCAGAGCTGGTGTTTGCTCACGATGTGCGTACGCCTTTAAGTGTCATTAAAGATCGGTGGTTGAGCAAACCTACTTCTCGTAGCGCATTACAATTTATAAGCGACGTTCGTACCCGACTATACAGGGCGCGTGAACTCGCAAGAGATAATTTAGAAAAGACCCAATCTAGCATGAAAACTTGGTATGATCGAAAAGCAAGAGCCCGTTCATTTAAGCCTGGAGACCAAGTGTTGGTTCTCTTACCCGTGCCCGGTTCTGTATTCCAGGCACGATTCAAAGGACCATATACTGTTGAAAAGAAAATATCTGATTTGAACTATGTCATTTTAACCCCAGATAAGCGACAGCATTCTCGCGTCTGTCATGTAAATATGCTCAAACCATATTATACACGTGAAAATGTTAAAACTAACTTATGTAATTCTAATTTACCTCATCCAGTCGAATCCTCCGTGTTGCTTTCTTCACTGGTAGAAGAAGATGACGCAGTGTCTCCTCCGTCGCGATGCGTGATTGAAGGTCGACTCAACAACTCTGCTATGCTGTCGGTCATTGCAGATCATTTATCACATTTAACTCCCTATCAAACCGCCGACATATTGTCTGTGATCGCTGATTTCCCTGAGCTGTTCGGAGATGTTCCGACTGTGACGACAGTTTTGGAACATGACATTGACGTGGGTGATAAATGCCCGATTAAACAACACCCATATAGGGTAAATCCAGAAAAGCGAGCTATTCTGCAACGAGAGGTTGAGTACATGTTAAAAAACAATATTGCTGAACCTAGCTCTAGCCCTTGGAGTTCCCCGTGCCTTTTGGTTGGCAAACCTGATGGCACTTACCGCTTTTGTACGGACTACAGACGTGTTAATACCATCACATTGCCGGACAGTTATCCATTACCGCGGATGGATGACTGTGTAGACCGTGTTGGCTCGGCCACATTTGTCACAAAAATCGACCTCCTAAAAGGTTACTGGCAGGTGCCCCTTACACAAAGGGCAAAACAGATATCAGCTTTTGTGACCCCAGATGCATTTATGCATTATAAGGTTATGGCTTTCGGAATGCGTAACGCACCTGCTACATTCCAACGCTTAGTAAATATTGTTTTAGCTGGAATGTCAAATTGCGAGGCGTACTTAGACGACATTGTCCTATATAGTACACACTGGTCCGAGCATGTAACAAAACTTCGAGAGCTTTTCTGTAGGCTGTCAAATGCAAATCTCACAATTAATTTGGCAAAATGTGAGTTCGGGAAAGCCACTGTCACTTACCTGGGACGGGTAGTTGGCAGAGGAAAAGTTTTTCCAGTAATGGCCAAGGTAGCCGCTATTCAAGAATTTCCTGTGCCCTGCGATCGGCGCGCGCTACGCCGATTCTTAGGAATGGTAGGTTACTATCGCAGTTTTTGCAAGAACTTTTCGACTGTGGTTTGTCCCCTCACTAATTTATTGAGCCCTAAAACTAAGTTTGACTGGACGGAGTCCTGTAATAGAGCGTTTGAAAACGCCAAAGCGCTCCTGCTGACTGCTCCCGTACTGGCTGCGCCAGACTTTAATAAACCTTTCCAACTTGCTGTGGATGCCAGTAATGTTGGCGCGGGTGCCGTACTTTTACAATCCGGTGCTGACAATGTAAACCACCCCGTGAGTTTCTTCTCGAAGAAATTTAATCCTGCTCAGCAAAAGTACTCCACTATTGAGCAAGAGACTTTGGCTTTAGTCTTGGCTCTTCAACACTTCGAAGTGTATTTAGGTTCAACGGTACACCCCGTTATGGTTTATACTGACCATGACCCACTCAAATTCCTCAGTCGCATGTACAATTCAAACCGTAGGTTAATGCGCTGGAGTTTATTGCTTCAACCATTTAACCTCCAAATTGTGCATGTACGGGGAAAAGACAATATTGTCGCAGATGCGTTGTCTAGGGTGGATTCTTAATGTTACACTTTTACAATGTTAAAAAAAAAAAAAATGTTTGTTAGAATAAAAGTTATTGCATGTTTGTTTGGATATTGATTGGAAAACTTTAATTAGGAAAAGAACGTATACATTCAGTTGTGCTAAAAAAAGAGTTTATAGGGGGCTCGTTTATTTAATAACTATTGCGTAGTTGCAATATGCCTTGGTTTATCTATGATATATTCCTGTGTAATTCTAATTCTTTTTTCACATGTAGATACGCCTTAATGATGATTTTGTAGCAGGAACTCTATCGTCTGGGTTGGCTCGGCAGTGAGCTGAGTACAAAATTCATAAGATTATACAAATATGTGTTTTATTGATCAGTGTATGGCGACAAGTCACCATTTTGGGGTGGGGGTGTTACATTCCCCAGCTCTGGTCTTCATGCCTACATATATGTGAGTGCAGTGTCTCTTTAATTACAGATGAGCCGCACCTGAGCGAAGCCTAATGGGTTGATTATAAAAGAGTCTCGGACTGCTTCTAGTCACGCACACAGAGATTGAGAGCTGAGCACAGCCGTGCCTTCTGGAGTTACAACACTGTGGCCACCCAGCAGTAGACAACGTTCCGCCTTTGTGACTACGAGCTTTATTTGACAACCTGCCCATTATTTTGAACCTATTTCTGTTAAATAAATACCCCTATATTTTTGATACGAGCTGCTCTGTGTGCGTCTCTCCTTTATGTTAAGGGTGGTGTCCGACTACCCGTAACAATATGTAACCCTGTCTGTGAAAGTCATACTGAAATCTAAATCTTATTCTGAGATTTGGAGCATCAAAGTTTGATTTTAATCAACATTCATTTCATAGCCTTACTTAGTATATTGAAATAATCAAGGTTATATTTTACAGAATGTTCTTCATTTGATGATTTTATGTAGATCACAAAGTAAATCAACAAAAAGGCCTTTATGTTGGTTTTCTCATGCAGGGTCACATATATGCCCCGTTATATTGTTTTCTTTCCAATTTGGGCATTCAACTACTGTAATAGGCAACTTTCCAAACGGGGGGCCAAAGAGCCTCTCTGCCATTGAGAAAGTGGGTCAGCAAGTGGAACCATGGCAAGCCATCACACATAAATGAACATGAGAATATGATGTCATTGGCATGTTAAAAAGTGGGTATTAAAATGAAAAATAAATTTTTTAAGAATGTGCAGTGATGTATTTATACCTAATGCCTTAAATGGATAGTTCACCCAAAACTGAAAATCCTATCATAATTTTCTCATCCTCATGTCGTTCTAAATCTGTATGGATTTCTTTTTTTTTCTTATGCACACAAAAGAAAATATTTTGATAAATGATGATAAGCACACATCTGATTGTACCCATTGACTTCCATAGTAGGAAAAACAAATACGATAGAATTCAATGGGTACCATTAAAGGCAGAGTATCTGATTTTGAAAAATGCTAATGGTAGCTTACTAGCACTGAAATCACAATCCCACCCTCCATTCAAATTGCCATCCAAAGTCACGCCTTCTCCAAAACACATGAACACGCACAGACCATACGTCCACATCTCATGTCTTTTTCACCAGTGAGAAAACTTTGCAGTACAAAGTGAATAACATTACCAAAATAACCAACGTAAACAACTGTTTTAAATTGAAATTAGTTAAAGCACGTTTTTGGTACTGTAGACGTAGTAGTATATCGTTACGCTAATTTGTAAAGTAACACAAACTTCATAAGCAAGCAGGTAAACGCGCTGATGATGTATGTTGTCTGCGTGAACAGGTTGCACAGTGGCATATGCAAAACACGTTCACAGATGAGAGGCAAAAATGACATGCGTCCAATTATTGCGTTCGGTCCGAGTTCAATCATTTGTTGAAAATGTTTTGCCTTTCACAGACAACAATTTATAAAGAATACATTTAAAAAGACATTCCACTTTTTTTTGAAAATATGCTAATTTTCCATGTCCCCAAAAAACTTTGATTCTTACCTGTTTGGAATCCATTCAGCCCATCTCAGAGTCTGGCGCTAGCACATTTAGCATAGCTTAGCACAATCCATTGAATCTAATTAGACCATTAGCATTGCGCTAAAAAATAACCAAAGAGTTTCAATATTTTCCCTATTTAAAAGTTAAATAGGAAAAATTAAAAGTTGCGAATTGCAGATATGGCTAACTATATTGTCAAACTGGCATAATAAACAAGGACTTTGCTGATGTAACATGGCTGCAGCAGGCGTACTGCTATTATGCACTGCCCGAAAATAGTCCCCTGCCATTGAAAGTAACCAAGAGGACTATTTTTGGTCAGTGCGTAATATCACTACGCCTGCTGCAGACATGTAACTTACAGCAGCAAAGTCATTACGCCAGAATGAGAGTATAGTTCCTAGCCATATCTGCCTAGAAAATAGCAACTTAGTTTTCCGTTGGTCTTAGTACACGATGTAACTAGAGAAGAGTCAAGTTTTAAAGGCAGAGTGCACAATGTTTGAAAGACAATGTTGATATTTAAAATCACCTAAACAAACACGCCCCTACCCCAATAGAATCTGGACCTTCTTTTGATAGACGCACCCCACACATACGCATCCCCGGCAAGGATGTCGGTTAGTAGACACGCCCCTTACTGCTGATTGGCTAAAAGTGTGTTTTGGTAGTCGGCCCAACTCCCTTTTCCAAAGCGTTTTTCAAACGTTGTGCACTCCGCCTTTAAATAGGAAAAATGTCGAAACTCTTTGGTTATTTTTTTGTGTGATGCTAATGGTCTAATCAGATTCAATGGATTATGCTAAGCTATGCTAAAAGTGCTAGCGCCAGACCCGGAGATCAGCTGAATGGATTCCAAAACGGTAAAAATCAAATGTTTATCTCCAGGGGAGCTGGAAAATGAGCATATTTTCAAAAAAGTGGAATGTCCCTTTAAACAACTTAGTGATTGCTATCAGATGTGAGGAGACTTTTAACCAGTATAACTACAAATGTTTCTGGATCAAATCAGATACCCTCCCTTTAACTGTGTGCTTACCATAATTTATCAAAATATCTTCTTCCATTATTTATCACAATATTTCTAGTGATAGACCGATATATCGGCCAGCCGATATTTGCGCGTTTTATGTGTATCAGCATCGGCCGATACGTGGCTGCCGTGTTCGCCGATTTTTTCCGGCATTATTACAGACAGATAGCTTGAAGCCAAAAGCGATTGCAGGTCATGTGACTAAAAACAACCAACCTTTCCATGACAACATTGAAAGCTCAGCCTAACAGCTGATCATCCCGGACAGGGATTAGACTAGTCCTAGACTAAAATAAAATAAAAGTAAGAACTGTCCAAACTAATAACATCTCTTTTTAATATATCTTAAAATACATCAGTGCCCTGTGTTTTGCCTCAAAATGGACACAAGTAATGTTTTTAGTAAGGCATGTTATATGTCCTAATTAAACTATGCTCTAGTCCTAGGTTAAGATAATTCCTGTCCGGGAAATCACCCCTTTATATATTTGTAGTAGTAAAGTGCTAGAAATCAATATCCTTTGCTGATAGTTCCTCGTCATTGTGGAGAGTGCAGTTCATGGTTCCATAGCACCCTCACCTGCTTTTACTATTTGTTAAATATAGTTTTTAAGTTGAATAAATGTTAGTTTTTTAAAATTGAGACATTTGGCATCATCGTGTCATTTTTATGATGTAAATTGAGTGAGCAAAAGCAGTATCGGCTCCAAATATCGGCTCAAGAAAATCGGTCATCGACTAAGGCTAATGGAACAAAAATCGGTATCGGCATCGGCACTGAAAAATCCATATCGGTCGATCCCTAAATATTTCCATAATTTTTGTTTTCCTACTATGGAAGTTTCATAATCTTTTTCTAAAATTGTGAGCATCAAAGTTTGATTTCAATCATTCATTTCAATCTTTGACATGACCTTATTCAGTCAATATTAAATATATCAATGTTATAATTTTCACACATTGGGTCACAAATTTACAGCCATGTGCTTTCAGCGTGATTAATGACCCTAGCTAAATACATTTGTTATGCTTTGTTTTGTTTACTAATACAAACCACATAAATGTAAGTTTAACACCCATTTAATCCAAATTTAATTAAAAAACCAAAACAAGCTACAAAACGCTGCTAACTAAACATTTGAAAAGCATCATACTTGTTGATTATTCTCTCTATCTCTCTTTCTCTGTCTCTCTCTATCTATCTCTGTTGACCTGATTTCATGAGAAAATTCAAATTAACCATGTGCTACATTCAGCTGGTAATTGGCACTGTGCAAAAATGACATCATTGACCGACCCGCTCTGAATAAAGTTGGTTTATTGCTGCCTACCTTACAGCAGGACCATGTGGCTTTTATATGGTGTCAAACAGCCCAAAAGCTCCAAGGAAAATGAACACAAGTCTTCTTTACCTATGTCAGCCTATACTTACAAACTAAAGCTTTTTATTCTCTCTCTCTCTTTCTTTCTCTCTCTCTCTCTCTCTCTCTCTCTCTCTCTCTCTCTCTCTCGGACTGTTCCACAAGTACACCAATTAGTGTTGAATCAGTATGCAGTAAACGCCTCATCACAAGCATACCACAGCCAGCCGTGCACAGCTGAATCCACACACACACACACACACACACACACACACACACACACACACACACACACACACACACACACACCATGCAAACGGGAAAATTATTTATTAGTGTACTTAAGTGAGTCAGTACATCTCACTCCATTGACCTTTCTGGACAAAATGTGGATGATTCTCACTTCAGTGTGACAATCGATTCATACATTTGACCCAGAAGTCATTTTAATTGAATGTGTTCTACATAAAATCATCCTATGTAATGTAAAAAAAAACATTCTGTTAAAATATAACCTTGATATCTTTAAGGAGCAAGATTGAAATGAAAGTGAAATCAAACGTTGATGTTCCTAATCTCATCATTAGATTACAAGACTTCATCTTGGATTTCACAGGCAAAGTCCAAAATGT
Source organism: Paramisgurnus dabryanus (assembly GCF_030506205.2). Classification (NCBI taxonomy): domain Eukaryota; kingdom Metazoa; phylum Chordata; class Actinopteri; order Cypriniformes; family Cobitidae; genus Paramisgurnus; species Paramisgurnus dabryanus. The sequence continues at coordinate 14,633,744 of NC_133359.1, read as the reverse complement.
TACACGTTTCATGACTAAAGATCATTCAGGGGCTCGCTTCCTGTTAAGATTAAACATAATTTAGTGAAGTTTCCTTCCAACAGTCCACATGCTCTCATTCAAACAATTGGGCCACACACACTTTACAATGGCGCACAAAGCAGCTATGTTTTACTCTAGGGATTTATATCTGGAATTCCTAGCACGCAAGATGCTCAATTGTTACCAACCACAAGCTTCAGTAATGTCATAAATGAAAAACTTCAGAGAAGAAACCCTCCATAACTCAGATAGTGTGAATCACGCCTGCCGTAATTACATGACAACTTGCCAATAATGTGTCACAAACACAGCATGCAATTACAGAATCGTAAAACTGTGAAAATCATGAGCAGTTATCCGACTCAAGTGAAAAAAAATGAAAAAGTTGCGATGAGAAATATTTCTTAAGTGTGGAAGTGTTAATTCTCATCCAAAAATTTCTCACATAAACAAAGTGAAAAGCCGACAATTGACTTTTAGGTGATCCTCAAGTGAAAAGGCTTACGAAATGTACTGATAGTGTTAAGTTGAGGTAAATTTAATTTAACACAATGGAACTCTATGAGATGCTTTTATGTATATACTGTCTGTATGTGTGGGAAAACTACAGATGCAGTTTGTCTGTTAACAAATTACTATATCTCTCTACTCAGTCTAAACACTAAACATTACATTACTACCACACGCAGCTGTTCCTATAGCTGCACACCAGACCGTTAAACAAACACAGACATCATTACAATACTTAAGCACTTAAAGTACAAGTTCAGGTTCAGTACAAGTTCAATCGACAACATCTGTGACTACTGTACATTACTACAGAAAGTGTTATATGTAAAAAAACAACCTAAGACTAACTTGCTGATTTGTGTAGTCTGATGCTGTATAACTCACCTCTTTCCTGAGGACACGCAGAGATTGAAGGTTTCATTCGGTCACACTGATTGAAGCTCTGGCTGCGTCTGCTAGGGTTGCAGGTTCGAGGATTACACTCTCCGCCCGCTCCAGCCGTCCTCACCGAGGGACTTGGAAGCCTGACAGAAAGTTTAAATAATAAAAAATTTATTCAATCTCTAAAAATGCTATACAAGACACAAGACTAAAGTGGCAATTATATGAATGAACTACAGCGACCTTATAATATTAAAGTCAATATCTGATCATAAAGTCGAGAACAAAGTGACTATTGAATGGGATTCACATGCTTATTTGACTCAGAGGACACGAGGCTTTGTAGGATCACAAGATCGCCAGTAGATGGCGATCTTGTGTAGGCACAAAGGGCACAACACATCTCACACAGAGTACACACAGAGAGGAAGTGAATAAAGGGGGCTGGGATGTTTTAATGGTGGGGGCAAAAATATGGAAAGCCAACCTAGAGTTGTTTTTCCGAGCAATTGTGAGCTTGGCAGCTTTTTTCTGATCGCAGCCTTTGGATGAATGACTTCATGATTAAGAGAAACACAAGAGAGGAAGTAAAAAAGATGTTTTAAAATACAGAACAGAAAATTAGTTGGAAATGGATTTAGGCAAAAACATTTTGTGATGTTTCGATATTTCTTGCAGCTCCCTACATGTTTGAATTGAATTTGAAAAGTGTTTCCCAAAAACGCAGTGACTTTAAAGGGGACATATCATTAAAATCTGACTTTTCCATGGTTAAGTGCTATAATTGGGTCCCCAGTGCTTGTATCAACCTAGAAAATGTGAAAAAGATCAACCGAGTAACTTAGTTTTAGTAAACCATTCTCTGCAAGAATGTGAAAAAATAGCTCATTGAAATCTGGCTCCCCCTGTGATGTCAGAAGGGGATAACACCGCCCCTTAATCTGCACTATCCAACCACAGCACTACCATTTAGTACATTTGCATTCAACATTTTTAACATGTTATAATAAATTATCTATATGCTATTTTGAGCTAGAACTTCACATACGTACTCTTGGGACACCAAAGATTTATTTTATATCTTAAAAAAGTCCCCCTTTAAAGGTTAGAAAATACATAATTCAGTTTTGAGCACAATACCTGGAGTGCAGGTCTGTCTGTGGTTTCTGCACACATGTGGTGGAGATCTGGCAGTTTTGGTTGATGGGAGAGGGACAGGGAGAGTCGTGAGGAGAGTGACCAGGAGAGGCGTGAGAAGGCAGGGCGGGACTGGCGCATCGGTGGGCCTGGTTGTTCTGGAGAATTTGAGCATTGCCGGATGTCTGTTTACAAGTCTGTTGCTGCTGCTTGTAGCGAGACAAGCTGAAGAACAGGCCTAAAATGGCTTTGAGATTGCCACTGCGGATCTCTGAGGTTAAAAAAAATAAAACTTGATTTTTAGACAGCATCAATCACACGCATCCAGACACAAGCAACCTACTAGATCCCAATAGAGTGCCGCAGGGATGACGTATTTTTGAAGGCCAACAGGGAAGTTAGCGGGACACTGGTTCCCTCACAAAAGAGCCCATTCATTTTTCCAACAGACTTCTGGATTATGGTAAAAAAATAAGCTCTGTCTTTAACAAAAGTTAAAGACACTTAACAACTTATTATGCACAGATGAATACAAATTTTTTATGAATTTTGTAGTGTAAATGCATTTACTGAAAATATAAAAAGCTGAATTTTGAAGTGCGCATTTTCTCCTTTGTAGCTCAGTCGTAGAGCATTGCATAAGTGGCAAAAAACATCATGGGTTCGAACCCATACACATGCTGAATAAAAAAGTTTGCCTTGTAATGTTACTTTGGCTAAAAGCATCTGCCAAATGCATAAATGTAAATTCTATTATTATTGCATACAAAAGTACACTGACCTAAAGGATTATTAGGAACACCATACTAATACTGTGTTTGACCCCCTTTCGCCTTCAGAACTGCCTTAATTCTACGTGGCATTGATTCAACAAGGTACTAAAAGCATTCTTCAAAAATGTTGGCCCATATTGATAGGAAAGCATCTTGCAGTTGATGGAGATTTGTGGGATGCACATCCAGGGCACGAAGCTCGCATTCCACCACATCCCAAAGATACTCTATTGGGTTGAGATCTGGTGACTGTGGGGGCCATTTTAGTACAGTGAACTCATTGTCATGTTCAAGAAACCAATTTGAAATGATTCGAGCTTTGTGACATGGTGCATTATCTTGCTGGAAGTAGCCATCAGAGGATGGGTACATGGTGGTCATAAAGGGATGGACATGGTCAGAAACAATGCTCAGGTAGGCTGTTGCATTTAAACAATGCCCAAATAGCACTAAGGGGCCTAAAGTGTACCAAGAAAACATCCCCCACACCATTACATCACCACCAGCAGCCTGCACAGTGGAAACAAGACATAATGGATACATGGTCTCATTCTGTTTATGCCAAATTCTGACTTTAACATCTGAATGTCTCAACAGAAATCAAGACTCATCAGACCAGGCAACAGTTTTCCAGTTTTCAACTGTCCAATTTTGGTGAGGTTATGCAAATTGTAGCCTCTTTTTCCTATTTGTAGTGGAGATGAGTAGTACCCGGTGGGGTCTTCTGCTGTTGTAGCCCATCCTACTAAAGGTTGTGCGTGTTGTGTCATCACAAATGCTTTGCTGCATACCTCAGTTGTAACGAGTAGTTATTTCAGTCAAAGTTGCTCTTCTATCAGCTTGAATCAGTCGGCCCATTCTCCTCTGACCTCAAGCATCAACAAGGCATTTTCAACCACAGGACTGCCATATACTGGATGTTTTTCCCTTTTCACACCATTCTTTGTAAACCCTAGAAAGGGTTGTGCGTGAAAATCCCAGTAACTGAGCAGATTGTGAAATATTCAGACCGGCCCGTCTGGCACCAACCACCATGCCACGCTCAGAATTGCTTAATTCACCTTTCTTTCTCATTCTGACATTCAGTTTGGAGTTCAGGAGATTGTCTTGACCAGGACCACACCCCTAAATGCATTAAAGCATCTGCCATATGATTGGTTGATTAGATAATTGCATTAATGAGAAATTGAACAGGTGTTCCTAATAATCCTTTAGATGAGTGTACACACAAATTGTAAAATGTATGCATTCATACTGTTGCTCACCTTCAGCACAAAGTCCCTTTATATTCACTCCTTTAGCAGCTAGAAATCCCAGGCAGGCATCAATGTTTTCAATCTGTCATAGAAAAAAACAGTTATTGATTTGTTTTCTTTATTGTGTGTCCTATTTCGTTTTCAAAGGTAGAGGACACACACTGGAATACGACCTACCATTTGTGATTGGCTCTGAGGAAATCCATTGATATCACCAATCTTCTCATTAGCTGTGAGGAAATAACAATGTAAATGTAAGTTTTACGAGTAACACGTTACACATCAAGTGTGGTCTCATATAATAGTCATGAAAGAAAATGTGTCACTTTCAGCATAAGCCCATTTTATTTTGGTTTAACACAAATGTTCACAACTTGCTCGCAGGCTCATAAAGCGTCCACAAATAACCCCTTCTCATAAACCGATCCAATAAAACAACTACAATGCTAAATAAATTAAGCCCCATTCAAAATAATACAGGTGACAGCCAAACTTGTACTTGTGTGTCCTTCTGTTTTATATTCTCATTATGGTTAGAATTACTATTCGGTACAGTGAAGCAAAATTGTAGGTTTTGTTATCCAAGAGAGGTTTGCGATGGAAAATGATTTTTAATGTTTCCTCTTACCTACAACCTGAATTATTTCTGCCAACAAAACGCCATCGGTAACATCCTGTTGAAGGTCTTTAATCAGTCGCTTGTGTCCGGACTTGGCTAGGTAGTGGTTGGCCCAGTCTGTGTAAATCTATTTATCCAAAGAAAAACAGAGAGACATTTAACATCTTACTCGGGATTCAGATTTTGCATGAATGAAAGACAAAAGCCACATTGTGGTACATCAGCTAGCATTAAAATATGAAAAATACAGACTGGGAAAAATTATATTATATATAAGCAGGCTGTAAAAATGTTTTGGAAAAAATCCTGAAAATGTATTACTAAATAATATTATCACTGTGTTATAAAACACTTTTTGCATACATAAAATTTCCTTAATTTTCCTAAATTTACTGTGTAATATGGTAGCATGCCATTCTACTATTATCTTTATGCAATTACATAAAGTAAGCACTAGGAGGCAGCACATTCTCAACTGGCCCCATAGATAGTAGATAGTTATAGGTGTTTGTTTGCTGCTGGATAAGTTAAAGGGACAATCCACTTAAAAAAAAGAAAAAAAAAGGCTCGTTTTCCAGCTCCCCTAGAGTTAAACATCTGAGTTTTACCGTTTTGAAATCCATTCAGCCGATCTCTGTGTCTGGCGCTACCACTTTTAGCATAGCTTAGCATAATTCATTGAATCTGATTAGACCATTAGCATCAGCCCAAAAATAACCAAAGTGTTTAGATATTTTCCTAGGTAAAACTTGATTCTTCTGTAGTGACATCGTGTACTAAGAATGGCGGAAAATTAAATGTTACGATTGTCTAGGACGATATGGAGTTTGGGCACTCCTGATTTAAAGGGATAGTTCAGCCAAAAAGGAAAATTCTGTCATAATTTACTCACCTTCATGTTGTTACAAACCTGTATACTTTTCTTTGTTCTGCTGAACACAAAAAGAAGATATTTGAACAGGAAGCACCATTGCCTTCCAAAATACTACTATGGAAGTAAATAGTGCTCAAAAAATGGTTTGGTTACAAAATAATATCCTTTGCGTTCACCAGAACAAAGAAATTAATACAGGTTTGTAACAACATGACGGTAAGTACATGATGACAGCATTTTCATTTTTGAGTGAACTATCCCTTTAAATCTGGATTTACTGTTGTTTTTAATACAGAGACTCGACATGAGTTCAGAGAACTGCTCCACCCATTTGCTGTAAACATGTGGTGGACAGCATGTAAAAAGAATAACATCTAATAATAGAAACGTATACAAAGAGGTGCGTTGTGTTAACAACGCAGTAACCCATCTGTGTAGCATATATAACATAGCATTAGAAGATTGTGTATAGCACATTTGACACAGACCACACTTGCTCGCCGACTTTAAAATTTGGGAATAATCAACTGCATGGTTTCATGGAAAACTAGCTTTACCATAAGACCATGCAGGTCACAAAACCAGCATAGCAGCACTCTCCATTTAAAGTTTAACTGAATAATTCCCCCAAAATGAAAATCATAATTTACTCACTCATTCCATCCCAGATGTATATTAATTACTTTCTTCAGTTTAACACATACAATTTATATTAAAATGCTGTGCTGTCATGTTATCTTCTTATATAGTGCTGAAATGGAGATGCTTTAAAAAACATCCATCCATCACTTAAGTAATCCAAATGACTCCTTGTTTAACATATGTCTTTTGAAGCGAAATTATACGTTTGTGTGAGAAAAAGTCATTTTTTAGCTTATTTATAACTTGCATTTAAACTCTTGCATGTTTCTTCATGAGATGCGTGAGAACCAATGAGATTTGTTATATGTTAATGAGTGCGTTTACATGCACAGTCTTACACCGATTATGCTTAATAAACTGATAACATGTGGGTTCATGTAAACGCATAAAACAGTTTTCTTTTATAGGGGAAAGCCCATAAACGGCGTAAGCAAAAACCAATTGTCACAAGTAGATTTTTGTTAACACCTGAACCGGCATTTTCACGGTTTTCTTCATGTGCGCATGTCTCTGCTTGTGAAAGATAAACGTTACACGCGGAAGCAAGCGCAAGGTAAAGCATAAAAGTCTCCACTCGACTAAAGCAGTTGGCAGAGAAACTGTAAAATTAAAGCTCATGTTATATTTACAGGTTTATTAACATGATAAGAGATACAACAGTATAGCTTAAGACAGATGTACTGTCAGCTTTTTGAACGACTATTATGTACTATATGCGGTGACGTCACTACCTGTGGGAAACCTGATAAATCTCCAAGTCCCATGTAAACAAAGTTGTCTGCATAGCCGGTTTATTGATTTGTATGTAAACTCATGAAAACAGTTTTCTTTGATAAACAGATTTTTGCTAGATATCCGCTTATTTTGTGCATGTAGACGCACACATGGTTGTGTCATGTTGGAATGTGTCGCTTAAATCTGCTTGTTTACATTTCAATTTTTCAAAATTAAGAAGATAACATTACTAACGTTTAACATCAAATTCTTTCTTTTTAATTTACTTATTCTTAACGTCATTCCAGCTATAGCTATATTCATGCCGAGCACCAATTAATCCATAGACAAGTTGATCCACACAAGTTAATCCATACACAGGTTAGGGAAGGGGCAATTTGGTATCTCCAATTCACCTAGCTTCCATGTTTTTGACCAGAGTACCCGGAGTAAAGTCACGTTGACTAACATAAAATGAAACTGAATTGAAGTTAATATAACCACATTTTTATTTATGCCTGACCTGTTCCTTAAAAAAATCCAGATAATTTACTCACCCCCCATGTCATCCAAAATGTTGATGTCTTTCTTTGTTCAGTCGAGAAGAAATTGTGTTTTTTGAGGAAAACATTCCAGGATTTTTCTCATTTTAATGGACTTTAATGGACCCCAACACTTAACAGTTATAATGTAGTTTAAAATTGCAGTTTCAAAGGACTCTAAACGATCCCAAACGAGGCATAAGGGTCTTATCTAGCGAAACGATTGTCATTTTTGGCAAGAAAAATAAAATATGCACTTTTAAACCACAACTTCTCGTCTATCTTCGGTCCTGTGACACGCCAGTGCGACCTCACGCAATACGTCAAGAGGTCACAGATGACGTGCGAAACTATGTCCCAGTGTTTACAAGTGTGGAGAAAGAGGACCGTTCCGACGTTGTTTTATGTCGAATGATACCAATTAATGTCTTTCTGTCAGTTTATTGTTTAAAATGGTCTGCAAATGTTTTATATATGTAACACGTGACCTTTCCACTCCATTACGTGAGGTCGCACTGGCGCGTCACACAGCCGGAGGAAGACAAGAAGTTGTGGTTTAAAAGTGCATATTTTTTATTTTTCTTGTCAAAAATGACCATCGTTTCGCTAAATAAGACCCTTATGCCTCGTTTGAGGTCGTTTAGAGTCCTTTTTGAAACTGCATTAAAACTGTTAAGTGTTGGTGTCCATTAAAGTCCATTAAAATGAGAAAAATCCTGGAATGTTTTCCTCAAAAAACTTACTTTCTTCTCGACTTAACAAAGAAAGACATCAACATTTTGGATGACATGGGGGTGAGTAAATTATCTGGATTTTTTTTAAGAAAATGGACTAATCCTTTAAAGTCACAATGAAACTGAAGTAGTGATTGTCTTATTTTCCTCGTGGTGACATATATCCAAGTGAAACTTTTCGGAACTTTCAAGTTGACTTTCCATTCCTTGCTTTTTCACAAATTTTCCAAACACAAGACTACATGAATATACTGAACATCCTACAGTGATCGCGTTGTTTGACAATGCCGACCTTATTCTCACATCAGCTCTGTACCAAAAAACCCAGTGGCACTTTCTTTAAAGTGAAGCATTTTCCAGCCCCCTGGCCAGAACAAAGTGGGACAGAGGTACAGTAGTACATTAGCACCAGTGTTTGCTGAAGGCGGTCCCCCTATTGGCCCGTAGGACTGGTGTGTGTGGCGTCCATATGGCCAAATGCCCACCTGCAGTGTGGCTCACCGCTACTAATGGAGCACTATAGTAAAACCTCCATGACCGTGTCCATGTGTGCGCGTGTGCCGTAATTACAGACCAACTGGCTGAGCTATTCATTCGACCACACCACATGAAGAACTTGGCTCTGGGCATCCTTCAAGTCTCTCTTCAACGCATGAAGCTATATAAACACGCGCACACACGCAGGCGTACTGTAAACTCGCACACCGCCGCTGTGGACGCTGTTTACAGACAATTTAGTTTGACCAGGGCAGCGGGATCTATTCTTAAAAATCATAATATTTTTATCACGTAAACGTAAGGCAAGGGCCGTCGGCTGGGAAAATTACAAACGCAAGACACAATGACAGTAATGTGGCCAGGATAAACCATTTCAAAGACATGGATACGACTGACACTTGTACTGTGGCATAGTGGTTAGGCTGTAAAAGTTCGAACAGTTGTTGGGAACCATGGGAAAATATGTGTGTGATAAATAAAAAATAATTTATTTTAGAAAAGTTTGAAGCGCATGAGAATTGCAAATGTATTTTTGCAGCTCAGACGCAATTTCAAATAAAAAAAATTATATTAATAAAAGAAACATTGCACCTTGTGACCACCTGCTCTACACACACACAACACAATTAATTTTGAGAAATTTCAACTAACCCTGAACCTAACCCTAAACCTAACCCCAACCCTATAGTAAGCACATGTTGTAAATCATTGTACATTTAAATACTAAGTAATAATTACACTGTAAAATAAAATGTAACCAAAAGAGGTTATGCTTTATAAAACAGCAAAAAACATTAACTGGATTATTAATAAATATTGATTAAACAACAAAGTAGAGGTCTTATTTAAGCTAAAGAGCATCCTTATGCATCTAACTGTGCACATGCAATAAACTTGCACAATGTCAAATAAAACAAAAAACGATCAATAAGCATAAAAGAGAAAAATCAATGCAGCCAGAAAAGCACAAATAAATAATGCATCAGCTTTCCAACCTGAGGATCTCCTGATGTTCCTTTGGTTGTCTGATTCTTTTTCTGTAAAGTTGCACTGCCTTGACTGTGCTGTCTATAGACGGTGGACTTTAGAGGAATGAGGCTGGAATGCTTTAGGGGTCCGTTCTGGTGTGTCACTACCCTGACTGGAATTGGCAGAGCAGTACCGTGCACGGGTTTAGGCGATCCTGACTTCATCTTGGAGGCAACTAGAATAGCAGGCATCTTCTCATGCTTTTCACTCCAACCACGTTTGCAAAACTGCAGCGTACACACGATCGCCCTGGCACGAGGTCGTCTGGTCGCACAGTGACCACACTAGGCTTAACAACTGGAGAAATGCGTCCACGAACCCGCGTTCATGCGGTACTGAAAGGCACAACATCACACGGACGTCTACACACACTCGCGAAACCTACTAATAATATGATTTTCCCATGAGGATCAGCCACAACCTTCTCCGTCATCGGCATCTTCGGGGCTTTTCTCGTCCGGTGAGCCTCTACTTAAGATGTGACTTGAGAATCGGGCTCCGCCCGCCACCTGCTCCTAGTTGCAAAGCACCGTGGTGCTTCCCAATATAGCCACTGTTGAGAAACAAGTCAGCAAACTGTGGCAGGCAGAACTTACAGATAAGAGGGAACGCAGGATGCAATCTGTTGTCAGTGTAAGATACACTTACGGTCTGTAAATGAACTCTCCATGTAACCAGCCTCCAGATGCAATGGCAGCAAGACATAAACCACAAGCTTGTGGAGGATTAGAAGTCATTAGCACAACAGCAGATGTGTCTAATGGGAAAACTCACAGACTAACATCTCTCGGTAACAGCCTAATCGGTCAAAATACGATCTAAGTTTTGAAAAATTAGGACTTTGTTTTCCCTAAGGAATTATGGTTTGGGAAGCCTAAACTGATACTATTTATTATTGTTATAGTAACTAACTATATTATGAGTAAATAGCATAGTAGTACAAGGCAAAAAATTCTTCTAAATTTCTACTCTGATGTTGGGTTCACACCAGACGTGTTTGAGGCGTCAAATTCGCGTCTACCGTGCATTGTTGGACGATTTAACATTTTGAGTGTACTTGCTTCATTCTCGTGTGAAATTCTAGTTATCGAGACATTTATGCTGTGTTCACACCAGCCGCGGTAGAGGCGTCAAGTGCGAGTGATTTCAATGTTAAATCAATGTCAAGATGCGTTGACGCGCATCTGGAGGTCTCGCGGGGCGAATGAGCCGTTTAGCACAGCAGATGCGATTCTGCTTCATTCGCGCATCTATGGGGCAAATTTCGATGTGAATGTCTCGATGACTAGAATTTCACGCATAAGTAGCGAGTAAACAACTGTTCAAGCGGCAAACTAGGCGCGGTAGACACGATTTTGACGCCTCAAACGCGGCTGGTGTAAACCCACGGTTACACAGAAATTCGCGTGACGGGAGGGGCTTCTGCAACTCTGCTCGCTTACGTCACTACTAGAGCAAGCTCCTGATTGGTTAACGCTAGGGCTGTAACGATTAATTGTCCCATTAAAAATGCCTGTCTGAAATCGATTCTTAATCGCAAGGCTGCATTTCTGTGTTTCAGCTTGTGCGTATAGTACGGCATTTGGTCAGTAGGAAGTCCTTAAAGGGGCCATGGCATGAAAATCTGACTTTTTCCATGTTTAAGTGCTATTATTGGGTCCCTAGTGCTGCTATCAACCTAGAACATACGAAAAAGATCAACCCAGTAACTTAGTTTTGGTACACCATTCTCTACAAGCACATGAAAAAATAGGTCGTTGAAATTTGGCTCTCCTTATGATGTCATAAGGAGCTCTTATTATAATAAAACCACCCCTTAATCCAACCACAGCACTGCCATTTAGTGCAGAGAGAAAATAATTCACAGAACAATTGAGTTTCAATTTCAACAAACCACCATCATTGTGATCAGTGTTTGAATTTCATCCGCTCATGTGCATTTTAAAGGACACACCCAAAACGGCACATTTTTGCACACACCTACAAAGTGGCAATTTTAACATGCTATAATAAATTATTTATATGGTATTTTGAGCTAAAAGTTCACATATGTGCTCTGGGGACACCAAAGATTTATTTGAGATCTTAAAAAAGTCCTGTGACATGGCCCCTTTAACAATCTAAAATCATGAGTCGTTTATAATGTGCACTTAAAAAAAGCAACACTCTTTAAAGATGCAGTGTGTAAATTTTAGAAGCATCTAGTGGTGAGGTTGCAAATTGCAACTAACGGCTCAATACACTGCTCACCCCTCGCTTTTGAAACACATAGAGAAGCTACAGTAGCCGTCACCGGTAAAACAGGTCATCGTCAGAGACAACTTAGTAAAAAAAGTTTGTCTGTTAAAGGTTTCTGTAGAAACATGGCGGCACAAAATGGCGACCTCCACGTAAGGGGACCCTCTGTGTATGTAGGTAAAAACGTCTCATTCTAATGTAATAAAAACATAACGGTTCATTATAAAAAGGTCTTTATACACCCCTGATAATATAGTTTTGTATATTATTTTGCATTTCTGTCAAGAGATCCTTCTAAAAATTACACACTGCACCTTTTAAACAAAATCGTTCTTTATTATCATGAAAATACCTGAAACTATTTGAAGAACAGCAATATAAATATTCCTGCAGACATTTCCTGGAATAGCGTTTGTAATGATACTTCTTCGGTGGAACAAAAGTAGTTTCTGCACAAGAGCGCCCCCTGGCTTTGGGATGTGCCGGGATTTCAACGTAATTCATTAAAATTCATTGATTGAGAAAATGCGCATTTGCACGATTAATCGTTACAGCCCTAGTTAACGTGGCGCATTTTTTCACCTAAGTTACAATTTTTCAACTCGCGCGTTTCCGGCAGCAAAGCTTAATTCGCAACATTCGCACGAACTTCACGCGCGACTGATGCGGAATCCCGCCCACGGTCGCTGACTGACTGACAGTCCTGCATTACCATATTTTTTGCCCTCAGCAAGTTGTACAGTGTCACAATTTTATCTTTGGTGTGGTGTGAACCCTTATAGTTTTTGTCAAAGCATGAACGCCCCTTTACACAGAAAAGTACAAGTGAATCAGGTTTAAAACGTTACAAAGGTAAGTGCAGTAATTAAAGCCAGAATTTTAATTTTTGGTGTACTATCCCTTTAAGAATTGTTTGTTATTGTTGTCATCTCAACAAAGCAATTTACCCTGCGAACAACATCTATTAAACAGTAACATTATTACATTCAGTGAAAGTACAAAAACTGCCTGAAAGCACAGGTGTTTTACTCTAAATCAAAATGATGTGCAGGGTTTTCCCCTGACTGAAACATTATGTCTCATTCGCTTTGATTTTTCAGAAGTTGGTGGATTCTTATACCTGGTGGCATTTATAGCTGCACGCTAAGAGAAAGTGTTTGGTTATTCACACAGGCTGAGCGGCGGCTTTGGGAGGATAAAATTCTGCCAGAGCAGCAAATCTGCAAGTCTGCAGACTGAACCCAATAATCCCTATGGGGACAAATGAAACCCACTGCCTATCTGCAGCCTTTCAAAAGGCACCGATGCATCACTTCACAATCTTACAAAACGCTGTCGAATTTGCTAAATTGGGAATGATTTCAGTCTAGCATAGATCAGTTAAACTCAAGTAATAAATGTATACCCAAAATGTATACCTTGTAGTGCACTTATAATTAAAAATGTCTACTAAATGAATAAATGTAAAAAAATTAAGTTCTGTGCTACTATCGTCATCAAACAGAATTGCAAAAATTCCATTGATTGGACAAAAAGATAGCCCGCCTTAAACTCACTATCATTTGGACCAAAGATGCCGTTTTACACACAGCTAACTTAAAAGTATTTTAACATTACATATTATAATATAAATTAAACACATCATCTTTACATATAAAAGATAACATTACAGCAACTTATCACCAAAAAAAAAAAAAAAGTTTCGTTCAGGTTATTTCATAAGGAACTTATCCAGCACCGAGAATCAAGGAAAGGGCATCGTAATAAAAACCTGCCGCACTACCACATTAACGGTGGGTGGTAGGTGCAGGTTGCTAAGCTGAGGCTTTGGTAAACACACATGTGCAACCACAACACACAGCATGGATTCAATTTTACAGACCCAAAACTGGATCTGATCATTGAAACCACGAGAATACCCCTCGAAGGCAAACACGTTTTGGGTGGTGGTTTACAACCGAACATACCCACAGCAGCAAATATCCAGCTGTGCATGGCCAACTGAGTTCTCCTCTGACAAAAATAACCCAACTTACCCCTGTAGATGAACCCCACTTGTGGCTTTGTAAGGCTGATTGGATGGCTCAAAGTAATTCTCACGCCCTCGGTAGACATCTCGTATGGTTTTAATTAAACGTTATCATGTGTACATTAAAGTATGTGTAAAGTCAGGTATTAAAGGAGCGGTGAATTAAGGAATCAATTTTAACTTGAGCTTTTGTTATATATGAGGTCATCATATTTGAATGAACATCCTGTAAGTTTCAGAACTGAAAACAAAAAATGGGTTATTAAAAAAACGCCGTAACATGAGTAGTTACATGAGTAAGTATGGCGGCACAAAACAAAACGTGCCCTGCGTCCCAAACCGCATACTTCCATACTACATAGTAGGCGAAAAGCACTTCTTCTTGTACTCTTTGAATACTATATAGTATGGAAGTAGGCAGTTTGGGACGCACGGGTGGTGATTTTTTAAGCGGATAAAAAATGATAACTATATTGTATGGCGGAAAAGCACTTCTACCTCGGGCGCAGTAATATTGACTGAAGTCCGTAGGAGTAGTCAGGAGTGATGATGTTACTGCGCGCCCATGCCGAAGTGCTGCAAACTAAGTGCTCTTCCGCCATACAATATAGTTCTCATTTTTTATGCACTTAAAAAAAATCGCCACGTTTTATTTTGTGCCACCATACTTACTGGGTGTAACTACTTATGTAACAGTCTTTAAATAGGGAAAACATGGAAGTGTTTGGTGGCTTCAAAATTCATCCCTGTTTGGACCCTAAGGAATGAATGGGGCTAGGCTAAATGCTAAGACTTTAACAAGCGCTGTACAAAGACTTAGTGTACACTTTGAATAAAGATAGGCTTGTATTAATTCGTCTAAGTTGAGGTAACAACATAGTAAAATATTGAAAAACTGTGGTGTTTTCCTTTAATGGTGTAACTCCACAATTCAGTACTACATAGCTTAAAGGTTTTAAATGCTTTAGCAACACATTTCTAACGTTTATAATGCGGTTTGAAACATTTCTCTGAAATGACTTTTAACATATAGAGATCAGAGAAAGCCCATGGGGTCACTTAAAGAACAACTCTTTCAAAGTTAGCCTTTAAACTTGACCCAATAAGATAAGCTTATCCCATATGGTCACTTGTCGTGTGTGGACATCTGCTCAGTTCATTCCCAACATGTTGCTCTCTGGACAGAGCAGGAAAGGTTACATTTAAGTTCACTGTAATCTTAAACAGTAAGAACGGATAAACATCACCGTGGTCTGGCACAAACAATGAACCTGTTAAACCCATTATGTTTAGTGTGAGCATGTGTTACTCTCTCCTATGGAAAATTAAAAGCTATGTGTACCCAGCAGTTTTCAAGGTGTTTGCTGTGGAAGTAATATTTTAAAGTTTGAGGGTCACGGTCAACAGACCTTGAAATCTCACAAAGACACCACTCAAATACATTTTGCATGACTAGATGTCTTGTCAATCCATTCTGATACACAGGTTGTTAAATATTATACTAATTCCTTTACAAATGTTTGTCCTTGCAGTCAGCTAACATGATTATAAACCAAGAGAACTGTCCTTGAGGAAAATGCATGTACATTTATTTGACTTCAATGTGACAAACTCAGCTAAAGTCATTTTTGTGATTTACTGTTTTCTGCATAAAATCATTAAACATTTTGAACATTTTGTGAAAATATAACCTTGAAATCTTTAATACTGAATGAGTAATGTCATGTCAAAGATTGAAATCAATGTGAAATCAACCTTTGATGCAACTAATCTCATAAATAGATTATGACACCATAGCCTGGATTTCACAGACCGGGTCCCATTTTTTAATGAAACAGGATATTTAAAGGGGACACATCATGAAAATCTGACTTTTTCCATGTTTAAGTGCTATAATTTGGTCCCCAGTGCTTCTATCAATCTAGAAAATTTGAAAAAGATCAACCTAGTAACTTAGTTTTAGTAAACCATTCTCTGCAAGCATGTGAAAAAATAGGTCAATGAAATTTGGCTCCCTCTATGATGTCAGTAGGGGATAATACCGCCCCTTAATCTGCACTATCCAACCACGGCACACCAATTTAGTGCAGAGATCAGCTCATTTGCATTTAAAAGGACACACCTAAAAATGTTACATTTTTGCTCACACCTACAAAGTGGCAATTTTAACATGCGATAATAAATTATCTATATGGTATTTTTAGCTAGAACTTCACATATGTGCTCTGGGGACACCAAAGATTTATTTTTCATCTTAAAAAAGTATGTGTGAAATGTCCCCTTTAATGATATTTTTGGACAAAAATATTGGAAATTAATAAAAAAAAGAAAAATAAGACGACTTGTTAAAGTCAGACAAAAAGGAAACTTGAGGTGGAGATGAAAAATTACAAGGACAAAAACTTTATAAACCAATTATATAACAACATATATTAAAGTGGACCTATTTCATTGCTAAAAAACATATTTTTAGCAATAAAAAATATTTTCTGTATTTGGTATAATACAATGAGTCCGAAGTGAGAGGAATTATGATAATGTCGGTCTTTTCTACATCACCAATCTCAGGAAGTAAAATGTTGCCTACAATCCGTGTGTTTGTTGTAGTCCAAGAAAAGAGATTTACGTTGGAGATGATAATTCGCGTCATTGTTTACTTGTTAACATGAACTAATACACACTTACACACCAAAGGAAATGTAAAATCGTGACAATTGGTGCCTTTTAAAGTGTAACTAAACCCCTGGTCAGAGCGTGACTCCACCCACTGGCAATATTTGAAAAATGCAAGAAAAGTGGGCAGATCCCAAGGAGATAGAGGGGACGAACTAAGTGTGTGGTGAGATCGTAACTAGGGCGTGGTGATTTTGAACCTGCTTATGTCACGAGTCATTTTTTGGACCCACCATCCAATAGGAAAATTCAACTGCAGTAGCCACCGTTCAACCTGAAGAGGGCAGCACTAAGACGTTTTTACACCATATATTGTAGTATTGAAACACTTTATATCCAAATGTCAAAAAACTTACTAAAATCAATGAACAGCACTAATAAAGCCCCATTCTCACAGATCATTAACTAAAAAAAGTTGGTTTAGGGTTTAGTTACTCTTTAAGAAAGTAAATTAATGAAAACTGAAAAAAAAATCATGTTGACCGTAATGTTTTATGTACTGAAAAAATGCTTGAAGAAATCTGAAAGAAAAAGATGCAACTATTTCAACTGAGATGTACAGCAATGATCAGGCCTTATGTTTCAACTGTATCACAATTCATGCTAACAGCTTGAAACAAGAGCAGTGATGTATAGGTCATCAGAGGACCATATCAGACAAACGTGGACAGGATGTGAAACAGACGCTTCACTTCAGCAAAACACTGCTGTGCGGTGACAACAGATCATCACTTCAGAACTATCAGCGATACGCTGACCAAAACGCAGTCACCTCCAGAACCAAAACCAGGCAATGTGAGGCAAGACTTGCACATGCTTCACAAACCTGAACAACCAGAATTATTAGCATTAATTCACTTAAATTATGCTGCGTATTTTGCCCACTTTATCCCAGGCATGCTGCACTATTGCCCAAAATTGGTTCACGGCTAAATGCCAGTTGTACTTCAATGATAGCAAGTCTCTGCCGACAGGATACAGACACAGAGATAGCAGTATACTATCAGCTAAATGGCTGACACTAAATGATGCCTGACTCTGTATTGCTTCTTGTAAGCCTATTCAGAGGCATGAGGTTTTCATTGCTTCTTTAAGGTACATTGGAAGCCGTAAAAAATTGCTATTTTAATTTTACAATTTTTAATAGGAAAGCAAAACTTTGTTGATGACCTAGTAAACTTACGGTATTGGAGTTCCTTTCACTAGCTTTATAAAAGACAGACGGGACTTGGCACCAGTTTATTCCACTTTTCCAAGCCAATGATTAGATTACAATTTGCATGCCTAGTCAGCAAACAATCTCATTACTGTCTTAAATGTTTCGCTGTATCTGCAACAGGGTCAGAAGATCCTTCATGTGTACAATCGCACCTTCTGAAGGATAACGTTCAAATACGCTACCATTCCAGTCAAAGATCAGTAACGGTGATGAAAAATTACGGTTCACCGCTAACACTTTATAGCATCACAGATGCACACATGCATACTTTCTTATTTGGAAGAAAAACCACAAAATCTTCTGACATTGTAATTTTACAAGAGAAGTTTCTCACTGGCTCTTCCAATTTACACTTGTTTTAACACATCACATATACACGGAAAGAAATAACGAGGGAATCGAAATTACAGCCACACTACAGCAAAAAAAGAGGCATTAACTGAGAAGCAAATGCAGAGAATAGGTCACATCAAACACCACCTGTTTTTGAATCCTATTACCGCACAACCACACACCTTACTGCTCCTTAGGTGAGGTTAGTAGGGGATTTCAGCCATAAGCAACATTCACAAACCACTCATAGCATAAGGGGTTTAGTGAAACTCCACACTAGATTAGCATCTTAGCGTAATGCTGCTAGCCAGTCTGTTAGCATGGAAACCTGACAGGTGCTATCAGCTGGAGGTTGAATCTGTACATGATGTGTTTGATAAATATCAGAATAATATTATAGCTACTTATCATTTAACAAATGCTTGAGATTCTTCAGTTGAAATTTCAGTTCTAATCTTAGCACAGCACAAACCAATCAAAGACCTAAAATAGGTACTTAGAAATAAGAAGTTTTAAGTTTATTTCAGGAACAAAACTAAATTAATCAAATGAAGAACAAAATGTGTTTATGTAAAATGTGCCAGATTTTGCAAAAAAAAAAAACCTTGTCTTGGCTAATATACAAAATGCCAAAAAAACCTACCATACACCAGGTTTTCCCAAACGGGCATTTGTGAGTTAATGGAAAACAATTACTTGATTATAAATAAATCATTAAATTTAAATAAATAAAATCTAAATAATGTCAGGGCTCCGGACTGCCACCAAATGCTGGCATTTTGCCACCAAAATATGAGAGTGTGCCCCTGAATTTTACATCCAGTCGCACATATGTGACCATTAAATTTGACCTTTTTTTTGTAATGTGACGCTGAATTTGAAACAGCACATTGTACTTTCTGCATCTACCAAGTATTTATTAGTAATACAGTTTAAATTAGTATAAATGTGATTATGTGGTTAGCATGTTGATTTACAGTGTGTGCCCCTAAATTTTCTGGTTGTGCCCCTAAAATTTTCAGTTGGGAGCCACTATGCTCCCAGTGAAAAAAGTTAGTCTGGAGCCCTGAATGTGCATGTCATGTGACCCCCACTACTACAACCACAACAACTATAATCTGTTGTACCAATTAACGAAAATGAGATGAAGGTCCAATAACAGGTGATAATAATAATAATAATAACTAGAGCTGTCAAAAGATTAATCAATATTATTTGCATACAAAATAAAAGTTTGTTTTTGCATAATATGTGTGTGCAGTGTGCACTGTGTGAAATTATTTAGTATATATAAATACACATATGCATGTATGTATTTAAAAAACATTTACATGTGTGTGTTTGTGTGTGTGTATATGTTTAAATATTTTTTTTGTTTATTCATGTATGTGTGTTTATTTATATATAATAATTACACACAATAAACACACAAACATGAATAAAAAAATGTTGATGTATATTTTTTATGTGTATATATAATATAAAATATTTAAACATATAAAAAATTACATATTATACAAACACAAACTTTTATTTTGTATATGATTAATTGGGATTCATCTTAATAACTATGTACAGTTAAAAACTTTAAAATGGATGAAAACTAAATGTTTTCTAAGTTACAAATGTGCTATTAAATTATTAAAACATCTACTTAAAATCTAAGAGGGTAATGTAAGTAAATAATAAAGTCAAGGGGGTTCATCTAACCAAAAAGTTTGAAAACCCCTGCCATACACCAATACCATACTGTACATAGCACATTCTCCACAATTTTGGCTTGTCAGCCATCACTTCCTAAATAAAGTAAATCTTCAAGCAAAACTGTATAATCTTCCTAAAATAAAATAACCAGGACTTATTAGTCTTGAATAGATGCCAGACAGACTTGCTTATTTAAACAACCGTACTTCACCACCAACTGTCTCAAGAACAAGCATTTATATATTAAAACAAGCTAAATATAGTTGCTACACTGCATGTAGATGGGTAGTATTCTGCCAAAATGACTTACATTTTGGACCAGGGTTTCTGCCAAGTCAACTAAATCAGCAATACAGGATCACCTCTTTATAGTTTATTGGGCACCTCTCTACATCCTGGACAGCATTCCTTCCTAAGGAAAGAGGTCAAAGTCATAGTCAGGGCTGCTTGTACAGGAAAGAACAGTTGATAGCAAGTAGATATAAATAGGAGGAGATACAACAGTCCTGCAGTGGCACGCGAATCACGGCTGCCCTGGAGGAAGTAAACGTGCAAAGATCCACCACACAGGAACTCATACACGAAACAATGCCTCCGTCAAAGAGATTAGACTAGAAGTACATGAGGGACCTGAGATTACGCTACTCTCCTTTATATCACACAGATAAGGCAAGATATCAATGCACACCAATGGGATACAATAGCTGCTTAGTTAGTAGACAGTTTCCTTCTAAAGCACCTTAAAAGAAAAAATCCAGCTTTACTACACAATGTTTTAAAGGGACCAAACCAATGGTACTCACGAACGATTTGGTTACAAACATTCCTCAAAATATCTTCCTTCGTGTTTATCAAAAAAAGACATTTATAAAGGTTTGTAACAACATGAAAGCAGATGACAGATGACATGATAAAAGAATTTTCATTTTTGAGTGAACTATCCCTTTAAATGTGTGGGACATAAGTTGATAAGTTAAAGTTTGTAAAAGAGGAAAAACCCTTAAAAGCACATGTGACCTCAATTGGCAACAGAGACAGATAAAGATCAGACATAAAAACAAACCATCCGATTTATGTCATTTTTTGGGGCTGTTCAATTGTAGACTACGGTGTTGCCAAATCCTCACATCTTTGATTTTTGGTTAACCATCCACCCACTACTACACACTTAATGCTAAAGAATTTCAACTTGATGCTAATTCCAGGAAACCAAAAACGTAGACCTATCATGCAAAATACACCAGAATACACCAGCCTAAATGCAACCACTGGGGGAAATGAAGAAATTACTTTAGGAAGTACATTTACAAGATTTTGTAATGTGCGTTAGTGCATTGATGTGCCTACAATTGCAAAATCGTATTAAAAATAGTAAAAGTAAATTTTTTGAAAAAAAAAATAAATAAAAAATTTAAAGCTGCATGTGGTGCTAATTTGTAAAGAGCCTTATGGGGTAAAAATCCAAAACAAAGAATAGTTTGTGTCCCAAATAGCATATGTATAGACTCATACACTAGACATACACAGTACATAGTGCATAGTGCACCGTTTGGTATTTGAGATGGTAAGCAAGTAGTGAGATCCCTCAGTCAATCTGAGGTCTTCTGTACTAGCAGTCTGCAGCAGTACTGCCACCTACTGGCATATAAATGACATTAAAAGGAAAGTAACATGCTAAGATGATTTTGGATTTATATTTAATACTGAATATATTTATTAAGAATTCAAAACAGTTTTCAAACACCTTATTATATCACAAGAATATTATAACTAGATGTTATTTCTCAAGCATTCAGCTCGACTTAACATTCAGGGGAACAATGAGACAAAAATGATTAAATAAATTATCAATTTCAACCAAATCACTTAATTAAATGGTAATAAAAGAGACTCACGTTGAATGTAGATGGACTATACTCATTGTATTTAATTTTATTTCATCTGAGGGTCTATGAGAGGCGTGTGCTCCCCAGCCCCCTTGATTCTGAGGCTTCATCTATTATTTATTGAAGCCAAGCCGTGGATGGGGGGAGGTTTGTCCTTTGAAAAAGCACCACTGCCATGTGGTCTTCACACCCCCAGTTCCACACTTACTTAAAAAGCTTGTTCCAGATAAATTAATGATAAAAAATGATGAAAATCCTGCAGCCTGCACTGAACTGGTTTTGCTTCTGACCCATTCATTTTACATTCATTTTTCAAGAGGCAACCAACCCAGTACCAACAACAACAAAAAAACTGTATTTGTACATACATTAAAATGAACTTAAAGGGATTGTTTCCCCAAAAAGGAAAATTCTGTCATCATTTACTCACCCTCAAGTAACTTCAAACCTGCATTCATTTCATTATTCTAGTCATTACAAAGAAGCATATTTTAGCCAAAAATGCCATTGACTTCCATATATTTGGTTTTCCTACAATGGAAGTCAATGGTGCTCCTGCTTGATTACAAATATCTTGCTTTGTGTTTAGCAGGTTTGTAACAACTTGAGTAAATGACGACAATGTTTGTGTTTTGGGGTGAACTTTCACTTACATTTGAAACATTCTTTGAAGTTATAAGATCCAGAAAATATTTTATATTTTTTATAAAATATTTTAACTTTTGATATTTTTACTGAAACAATACATAAATACAGAAAAAAAATATTTGGTGTGCATTGCACTCGACAGACTTAATTTATTTAAAGGATAATTCCGGTATTTAACACTTTGAGTCTCATTTCTGGTTTGTTTTGGATGAACTACAGTGATGGACACAGAAATTTTGACAATGGGTCGTGTCTTGACTTTTTGACTTGTTTAGAAGCGTATCTTGACTGCTTCAGAATGGAAGTCAATGGCCATGCACAAACATGTCATTAAAACAACACTTAACGTTCATTTTCAAAACTGTACTACTCACCGAGTGGTTTGTGGTGTTCGTTGATGATTAAAAACAAATATATCAGCGCAATGTATGATTTCAATCTGTGTTATTTGCTGTAGTGGAACTATTTTTTCAGATATCTCACAACTGCGTATATACTTCCGCTCTATATTTGAGTCTGAAGCGTTAGCACACTCCCGACCACTTGATGGCGACAACCACTTTGCCATACAAGTTCGCTCGGTGTCTAGCGTATAGACAGTCACAATCGAGCTCAAATTCAAACCTAAAGCTGGTTACTTAGCCATCAAATATGGGAAAAATTTCTTTTGAGAGAAACCGAGCGAAAAAACTACAACCACATGTAAACAGACCCCTTTCTGTTTCCCGGCGGCGGAGTGATATATCAGCTAGCAAGAGAAGTCAATTGAATTTTACAAAATGCCAAATAAAACACGACAGAAACTGTATTTCGCTACACAACTTGCTTTTAATCATCAACGAACACCACGAACCACTCGGTGAGTAGCACAGTATTGAAAATGAACGTTAAGTGTTGTTTTAATGACATGTTTGTGCATGGTCATTGACTTCCATTTTGAAGCAGTCAAGAGACGCTTCTAAACGAGTCAAAAAGTCAAGACACGACCCATTGTCAAAATTTCAGTGTCCATCACTGTAGTTCTTCCAAAACAAACCAGAAATGAGACTCAAAGTGTTAAATACCAGAATTATCCTTTAAATCTAATCTTTTTAAAAGGTTAAAGTTTTTTTTTACCAATTTTGTACATTAGTTTATATACTAATATAGGGTTTAAACTAGCAAGAACTATGGGAGGCTGTTTACACTTGGCATTAACATGCGTTTTCGTCGATCGGATCACAAGTGGACGGCGTTAATGCCAGGTGTAAACGGTGTTCAAAACGTTTTGAGCTCGTCCACTTTCGACCACATCCAGAGGTAGTCGAAACCACTTTCGATTAGACCTGTTCGAGTCGCGACTCACTCGGATCTTTAACCCGGATCTTTAAATTAACTCATGAGTCGCGAGTCTCTAGTGTCATTAACCCGGATCAGTTGAGTCCTACTACTATTCAATGTAAAACCATAAACAGCGCCACCACACACACAAACCTCTTTCAACATTATTGATGAGACTTCGCTCGCACTACAGATCCACTCGTAACCGGCTGATCTGCGCGAGAACTGACCCGAGATTCTCACTCAGAGCCGGAAACATTGCAAACTCGAGAGACCTGCGGATCTGCGCGAGCCGCGAATTGACCCGAGATTCTCACTCAGAGCCGGAAACATTGCAAACTCGAGAGACCCATGGATCCGCGCGAGCCGCGAACTGACCCGAGATTCTCACCCAGAGCCGGAAACCATGCGGACTCGAGAGACATGCGAATCTGCTCTGACTCGAGAGTCTCTCAACTCGTAACCGGCTGATCCGTAACCGACTGATCCGTAACCAGCTGATCCGCCGGCTGATCCGTAACCGGCTGATCTGCGCGAACTGCCTCTCCGGCTCTGAGGGCTACAATAGCAGGACAGTTTTATTCTATATTTTCTCTATATTATTATGCTATTGTTATTAGGCTTCTTTTTTAAATGGTTGACCATACACACCAAACCTAAAACCTATAAGCATGTTATTTCAGAAGTGAAAGGATTTTGTTATGGATTTGCTTTTGAGGATACTTCAGTCGCTCTATAGATCCACTAACCGGCTCCGGCTGATCCACGCAAATCAGCCGGTTAGTGGATCTGTAGAGCGAATCTCATGTCCATGGTCTGCGAGTCTGATCCGGTCTGAGAATCTCGAGTCGCGTGGATCAGCTGGTTACAAGTGGGTCTGTACTGAGTTTCCTTGGCAATTTAGCAATACTGACTCAAATGACTCAAGTGAATCACACAACCCGGATCACTTTAGTGAGTGACTCACAATAACCCGGATCCTTAAAAGGAATCGAGTTTGCCAGGCCTACTTTCGATCGGATCGCTTCGGAGTTGCGGAACGCACATGTGGTTGAATGTGTTTGAACAGCCACACGCGACCGCCTTCTCTCCGCCCATTTATCTAATCTGAGGTATTAAACACAAGTTTTACGTCTTTTTTTTACTTCTGGCGTGAACATACGGTGAACAGCGCTATTTTTAGCCTTTCATTGATAAAACTAAAGCGACTGATCTCCGTAGTTTCATTTTGAAAGCGTGTGAAAGTTGCGCGATCCTATTTCATCAATTGCGCTGAAAATTCAGAGAAAGCTCTTACATACACACGTACAAAACTCTGTGCAGCAAAAAAGCAATGGACTTTGCGTCCATATACTCCCGCTCGGGTTTGAATGACAGCAGAGAGACTCGCCCACCGTCTCACCACCCCCTCACAGTATTCAGGACAGAAGCGGTCGAAAGTGGACAAAAAAGACGGATTTAAATACCAGGTGTTAACGTAATGTGTCTCTCTCGCCCAATTGTGATCCGATCGATGAAAACACATCTTAATACCAAGTGTAAACAGCCCCCATTTAAAGCACAATCATAACCAGGCTAAGAAACTTTCACGACTGAGTTAGAGGAGATGAAAGGAAAAACTCTGCTACTCGAATCTGCTTGAATCACCTCCTTGAGTCACCTCCCATCACATCAACACATACAGATCACTGCGCCACTAAACGTACAGGACACAAAACAAAAGAGATCTCCTAAAAGAGACTTGGAATTTCCTTATCAAAAATGTTTTCAAGTCTAAACTCCTAAATTCCAATGGATCAGCCATAGACATAACACATCTATCATAAAAATGTCTTGACAAATGACTGTCTACTAGGCAGGGGCGGCGTTTGCGTATGGCAGGGTATGGCAGTTGCCATACCCTAGCAGTCAGACAAAACACCAGAAATCAACAGGCTATAATGAAGCTCATTAAAAATAATATTAAATATTTTCAGTAGAACATATCTGAACATTGGTACATCACTAATATGGATAATTTACGCGTGTGCTCGACTTCATGCTATAATACAGGAACCGACATGTGGATGACATCAACGTGCCGCGAGAGCGGTTTGAAAGCAAACTCTTCCCATGATTTCTCACCTCACCCTCGCGGTACTTTGATGTCACAAGCCTGTCATTCTTGCAGCGCAGCTTGAATTGTGCAGGAGGTTTCATGATGACCGCTGTTGTTATAATCTTATTATAATCGCTGTTGTAAACTCCTTTTTTTGTTTTAACATTCAAACAGACTCACGGTTCTCCCCCACACTCGCGCAATGCATATTGCATACATTATTCCAGAAGTAATATGATTTGTTCTCTGTGGATAAATAAACATGTTCTCTTACACTGGGAAATTGTAGCCCAGTCGAAGTGTATTAATTATTTGCGCGCGTTTTTGAATATGGCGACTTGTGGAATAAAAACTGCACGACGACCAAAAGTTGTTTTTGCATTTAGCCCTGTTTTACTAAGAGTTTTATTTAGTGTTTTAGTCTTTGGTTAGCTGGCTGGGTTAACTACGTGTGCTCTATCACATCATTAAAAGTCTTTATTGTGTTTTTATAAGTGTTTATTGGCGGCTGTTATGGCAAGATTTGTGAAGGGATGTTACAGTATGTTTTGATATTATCTTGTTTTAGTTTATCTGTTGCTGGAGTTGCACTTAGTTAAGAATGACAACATTTGAAAAGCATTTTAAACAACCAGGATTTCTATTTTTGTTTTTCATTTGTATTGCTTCCGTATTGTTGTCAGTAAGTGTACATCCGTGCAATTATAATATGATTTTATACAGGTTGGTGGAGTATGTACACATATGGATATAATGGTTTCATAGATTCGTTATTTAAATGGCCTTCTTGTACGAAGAATTTTTGCCATACCCTAGGTTTTCTTGAAACGCCGCCACTGCTACTAGGTCACAGATCGCACAAGATTAAAGTTCAAATATGGAAGATTAAAATTTTAATGCATCTTTCCATGATATCAAACCCTGTGTGATTACAAGAGCTTGTTACAAAAAGCACTGGGGTGGTACCGTGATAGCACAGTACTGAAATGACTGCATTATGATATTTTTGTGGTACTCCAGGGTCCCATGGATAAACACAGCTTCAGGATTCATACTATATGCAGACTAGCGGTCCCTTCACCTAATCTAACCCCAACTGCAGTAACAAAGAGAAGAATACATTTGTGAATTAGCATAACAAGAGGAAAACAGAATAACAAAAGATCATGCAGAGAGTGTTTCATCCCAAGATAGAGAAAGGGGAATATTAAGAAATCCAAACCACACAGACCTCAAACATCAGAATTAGAAATATAAATATTGTAAATAATAGCTTACAACCCTAATTACTTTCGCAAACCCAGTCTTTCATTTTGCCAATAAATTTTGATTTTCCAGCCTACAATTTATAAAGTAACAAAACCACAAAATACAGAACCACAAAATAACATCTACCAAAGATGCCTCGGTTTGGGACAAAGTGAGGGTCTACCAAAGACACTCATGGTATTAAACTTGTCTGATGAATGGGTTTGGATACGAGTGTTAACTAAATCGTTCCTTAGTCTCACATCGACTGTGCCGAAAATCAATGAATGACGTAGCATCTTATAATAAATGCCTGTGTACATGACCCTGGAGATCAAACACTGGGACTATACGGGAGGCTTCTTGATGAAGAAAACAAAAAAAGGAAAATTACACACATAACCCTCAGATTTTCAGATGCAGATGCCCTTATTTGTTTACAGTACAACACAAGACATTTGGTGCACACGCAACAAAACACAAAAACAAAACACAATCCGTCATATTTTACAGAGATAAACTTTAAAGGGATAGCTCACCCAAAAATGAAAATTTCTCATTATTTACTCATCTTCAGGTTGTTTGAACCCCAATTTCTCCAAATGCAGATTTTTTAAGCGCAAATTTTATGTATCTAAACTGTTGTTTGTGCAGTTTTAGGATGTTTACTTTTTAATCAACAACTGAAACAACAGAGCTATTGACAACAAGAAAGGTTTGCTTGGAAACCTCAACCAAGGTGGTACTAAAAAAGTATCAGGTACTAGGTACTGCAGGTGAAAAACCTGTGAGGAGTACTGAGCTGTATGGGGCTGTACTATCTAATGAAAAGCGGCATTAGGTTCCAAGCGAGCCGTACTGTTACTAAAACGTGGCATGAAAACACTGCAGATTAGTTAGAGAATCGTCACTACCAGCATCATTGCTAAATGCAAGACCGAGCCGTCGAGCAACCCAAGTGATGTTGTACAATTTCCCAAACTCCCTTTTAGTGATGAAAAACATCTACACGCCAAAAATCAATAAAACCATTTCATCAATATGCTCCGTTGCTCCCGTTTTGAGCATTTGTTTGTATAGTTTATGATTATGTCAAAACGGTAGAGGTGGTGCAACTGTAACGATAAGTCTATAAATCCCACCCACTCTGAAGGGGCACTAAACTGTGATGGACAAGCAAACCTAGGCATGTAAAACAAGGCTGCTAGCTGCGTCATACCACACAATGGAAAGCGACTTACAGAAAACCCAAAACAAAACTTTAAATCTGCGTTTTGGTTCTTTTAAATAACTAAAGACATTTAGGCATTTTTGGGTGAACTATAAAAAAAATCTGCTATTGAAGACACATTCTAGACACATTTAGTGTCTTATCTGGTTCATACCAGATGCAAATGAAGCATAAAGCATGAATGATTTACATGTTAAGTCAATGCAAAGATGCAATAGACATCCTGCAACATGAATGATGCGAATTGAGTAAAAAAAAAGATTTGGCAGATATTCGCACCACGTTAACCAATCAGGAGCTTGCTCTAGTAGTGACGTGATTACGACGTAGCGAGCGGAGGCAGAAATACGAAATAACAATGGAGGACAAAATCATTGTCGTGGTATGTGGACACCCAGAACACATTTTCGTACTTTTATAGAAAAAGGAATATCACGCACGAATGACGCGTATTTCAAAACAATTGTAAGTTAGTTAAATAATACAATGATACAATGTGAATGACGTCGAATTTCACTGCGCGCACAAATTTCACCACACGCCGCAACTTTCACTACGCGCCCAACTTTCACTACGCGCCCAACTTTCACTACGCGCCCAACTTTCACTACAACAACAGTTTTTTACATGAACCAATATTACACAACTAAAACGTAATTGTGTTTTCTCGTGATGAGTCATTTCAATAAAGGTTGTAGTGACGTGCGTGTTCGACTTCATACGGCGCCACACAAGCATCAAAATATCGTGAGAGTGGCTTGAAAGCAAACAGAGCAGTCGATTCCCGAATCATGTTGTGGTATTTTGATGTAATGCGTTTAATTGTTAATTTAACGCACGTCAAATGACCTGCAAATACGGAAAAACTGCTTCCAATGCAGTTTGCAATATACTCCTTTTTCAAATCGCCTGAAAAACCACCTCACCCGAGCGGAAAAACTTTTGCGATATATAGGGGTTTATCCGAAATTGCCGTATTTCTATTGGCCCCGTTTTCAATTCGCACAATTTGAAGGGTATTATAAGTAAGGGATAATGTAGAGGCAGCCGGTAGTTATCGGGAAATAAGCCCCGACAGTGTGATCAGGACCCGACGCGAAGCGGAGGGTCTTGTATCACACTGAAGGGGCTTATTTCCCGATAACTACCGGCTGACTCTACATTATCCCGCTTATTACACGGCTACTTGTCACATAAGAAAAAAAACTGGACATGAATATGAATTTGAAACATTTTATTGGCATATTTGTTTTAAATTAACATTTTTTATCCTTCCGCGAAACTTTGCACAGATGCATAAAATGATCGTAATACCTTATTAAGATCCTCTGCTTCATACTTGTCTGTCTCTATTTTTTCCTCTTAACCAGTCTTTGAGAAGTTTTAATGCCCATTCTGTATTTTTTTGTGTGTTGGCTTCGTAGCTGTCATGCTCTATTTTGTCAAGTTCAGTCTCAGTAAGCTCTCTGTGTCTTGTCGTGGTTGTCGAGTGTTTGTCACAAGATGGCGCCAAACAAACAGTAATCTTTATTGATCTTTATTGGCGCGGAGCGATCTTACTCATAAAAGTAGTACCGGCTATGCGTTATTATTTTGGAGCGGTAATTATTCGAAAAGAACGAACCTGCAAATGTCTCAACTGACCAATCAGAATCAAGCATTCCAGAGAGCCGTGTAATAAACACAGCTATTGTCTCTAACTTGCATTGCAAACCACTTTCTAATAAATTTAGGTTTAAAAATCAATTCACATAGGTAGCAGTGCAGATGAAACATAGCATACTCTTGATATGGCCTAATTTACGTTTAGCAATTCAGATCGCCTTCCATATAATTTGATTCTAAGACATTGGGAGGGGAAGAGCACTGATGAGGACTCCAGTATCGACCTCTATTTAACATCATTCAGAAAGGTAACGTACAAGCCTCTATTAACACCAATGTTTCCTTTGCAATGACCAATATACCTACAGTATGAATAAATTATGTTTTCAACCTTTAAACATCAGACACTGTAAAGGTCATCTGAATATGAATGTGGTTATCTCATGAATAATTTCCACTGCTATCTTTCCTTTTTCAACTGGTGAGATCATCTATGCTCTCGAAAGGTTACAACTGTACAATTAAAGGGACAGTCTACCCAACAATTATGTCATTTATTTTGCTGCATTTACGTTCTTTTGAGAAACAGAAGAAATGTTGAGGTAAGTTGTTGACATTTTCAGGGGACTGAATCTGTCAGTTACTAATATTTTGACTAAGATCTCTGAAGGAAGAAAGGGTAAATGATGACTTTAATTTTGGTGACTTAACCCTTCAAAAAATACCTGCAAATCAGAAAAACTAATAGCAGTTATGGACTGGTTTACACAGTTAAAAAGTGAAATAAAAACTATTAAATGGGAATGATGTCATAGCAGAGGTCAATAAACAGAGCCGCAGTTTCACAGAGCTAATCTTTAGCTCAAAGCTGACCTCCATTAGGCTTCAAGGTCTTTCCTACTGACCCACAGAGAATATAGATCCGCTCTGAAGGTGAATGGTTAAAGATCCAGGAAGGAAAGACTTAAAATTGATTTTTGTGTACAAATCATTAAGTCACTGTAATATACACCATATGTTTGTACACCATAGTGTATGTACACCTTATTAAACCCAAAAAGACCAATTCCCAAACTCTCAACCACAAAGTCCTCCAATTACGGAATTTCCCATTGGACCTTATTAAGTATCACACTGTTGTATTATTAAACTAACTTATGATTGTTTTTGTAGAGGACTTTTCAGGACTACAAAACATTGTTCCAGCAGGACCAAATTAGGAATAGATTTCTCGCTCAAGAATAAAAATAGTACAGTTTTTCACAATCACAAATTTGTGTAGTAGTTAAATTACACTGCATTTCCATTAAAGATTTATGCAAAACTTTAGTGTTATTTTGTAAAAGTCAACTAAAACTATTGCGAAATTAACCAATGTTATGCGACTAAAACGTAATTGTGTTGTCTCACGATGAGTCATTCCAAAAAAGGTTGTAGTGACGTGTGTGTTCGACTTCATACGGCGCCGCACAAGCATCAAAATATCGCGAGAACGGCTCGAAAGCATACAGAGCAGTTGATTCCCGAATCATTTTGTGGTTTTTTTGATGTAATGTGCCAAATGACCTGCAAATACGGAAAAACTGTTTCCAATGCAGTTTGCAATATACTCCTTTTTCGAATTGCCTGTAAAACCACCTCACCAGAGCGGAAAAACTGTTTTGCGATATATAGGGGTTTATCCGAAATTGCCGTATTTCTATTGGCCCCATATTCAATTCGCACAATTTCCACTTTCTAATAAATTTAGGTTACGGTTTGGCTATCATAACACAATTATGCTTGACACATTTCACTAGGGGTGTAACGATTAACCGTTCAAATGCGTGTTTTCTCAGTGAATGAATTTGAATGAATTACGGTGAAATCCAGGCACATCCGAAGGCCAGGGGGCGCTCTCGTGCAGAAACTCCCTTTGTGCCACAGAAGAAGTAGCTTTACGAATGCTATTCCAGGAAATGTTTACAGGAATATTTATATCACTGTTCTTCAAATATTTTAAATGATTGTGTTTAACGAGTGTTGCTTTTTTAAATGCACGTTATTAACGACTCCGACTTCTAATGATTTTAGCTTG
Organism: Paramisgurnus dabryanus; assembly: GCF_030506205.2. Taxonomy (NCBI): domain Eukaryota; kingdom Metazoa; phylum Chordata; class Actinopteri; order Cypriniformes; family Cobitidae; genus Paramisgurnus; species Paramisgurnus dabryanus. Next base: position 14,601,705 of record NC_133359.1, on the reverse strand, counting down.
ATAAGGACTTCCTAGTAGTATACGCACAAGCTGTGCATTAACTCTTTCCCCACCATTGACGAGATCTCTCGTCAATCTGCAATACCGCTATTATCCACCAGGTCCGCAACTTATAAAAAACGGAAGTATTTCCCTTGGGCAAACAGCTGTATGTCCGTGTATGTTTTAAAGATCGCTCTGCATCTCATCTCTATCAAAAGTCCTTCACAAAAATTGAATTATCTCAACTTTTTGCTCAAAATTTGATGTTTTTGATGAAACCTACACATATTTGAGAGGTGATAAAAACAGAACACATGAAGGTAGGATGAAACTGATTTTTTTGTTTGAAACAGAGGGTCTGTTCTTAAATTTCATATATTGTATGTTTATATATTTAAAAAGAAGCATTTTCTGGAAGGCATTAAACTTTTGTGAAAATCATGAAAAATGCTGGCGGTGAAAGAGTAAAACAAAGAATCGCAACCTTGCGATTCAGAATCGATTTCAGACAGGCATTTTTAATGGGACACACGGTTGAATCGTTACATCCCTACATTTCACAAATAAAAGATATGGGAAAGGGAAAAAGTACATGATTTTGTATTAATTCCAACCATGTTTTGTACGAAAACGTAGGGTCATTCGAAAATAAAAGTGCCACTGCGGCGAAAGTAGATGAAAAATTTCAAATGAGTTTATAGCGATTCAAATTAATTTGCCACCTCGTGAAATAGGTACAAATTGCCATGTGTTGGTTTTCATAAAATGATACAATCTAGTTGGTCGACCGATGTTTTTTTTATGGCTGATGCCGATATTAGGAAAGCTGTATGGCCGATTGGCCGAAAAAAGACCGATATAACAAAAATGTTATTACAGTTAATAAGAGACAAACACAAAATTGGGGAAACTAAATAAAATTTTAGACATAGACGTAATTAATGTGGATCTGACATCTCACGATACTGTTTAAATAAGTTTGTTGAGCTAGTGTGGTGCGTGACACAACATAGCGTCATGTTAAAAAAATGAATGATTGGTCATTTTACTGTCTGCCAGACTTTGGCTTTACATTGAGTGACACTGAGTGGCTTTTGAGTAAGAGAAAATTATTGGCTGATGCAGATAAAAAAATCCAAATATCGGCCGATATATCGGCATCTGCAATATATTGGCCTATCACTAATTCAATCTGTCAAAATTACGTATTGTATGTTACATAATATGCTTCAAATGCACCACAGAATATAGATATAGATACAACTGTGTAATTACACAACCCCGACAACATCTACTTAGCATTTTGGATTTAATAAGTCCACTTGGAAAGGTTTACTTTCAGTTAGCCGTTACATTTAGTTACTGCCAATGATTAATAGTAGAAATGAATCATCACAGACTGAACATCATCTACAAGAGACCACCTTTACCATTAGCATGTATTTGATATAACCTTTTAAAGGGCTTTTTAAATAAATTCTTTAAAGGTAACTCAAAAAGACAAAAAGAAAACCAAACTTCAAAATCTTGATCTTCTGCCCAGTTGGGCAAGAGCCTGGAATACAAAGGCAAATCAGGAGAGTTCACTAACACACATCTGACTAACACACCCACAGAAAGCTTACCAAAGGAAACTTTAACAATGCTCGACAGTCTGACGCAGAAACCCTAATGTCTAATGGCAAGCTTGTCTATATCGAGAAGGAAGACTGTGGACTATTCTCCGTTCCTAACGGCCCCTATAAAGTGATTTGATTCCGTGTCAGTGGAACCAGTTAATGGTGATGACAGGAAAAACAGAGAATTAACGCAGAAGTCCACGGGCTGAACTCAGCTCATGAAAGAGAGGCATTCTGCAGGGGGCGATCGGGAGGCCTTCAATGTTTTAATCTGGATTTATGCTGCAAACCAGATTTGGTTGCTGAAAGAAACCTGCATAAATAAAAGCAACAGCTCATCTTAGGTCAGAGAAACAAGGCATGCCAAAGGTTGGGAAGAACAACCTGTTCTTTGTTGAACTGTCAGGTTGTGACACTGTTATAATCATAATGAATGTGCAGCTGTACTGCAGGTGAACTCGGCAAAAACTTTTCATTGGCCACAGAAGAAGAAAAACCTGATGTTATGTGATGTTAGATGTTTCATAGAAAGGTTTCTACAAGAGAAAAGTGCAGCTGATTATGCAAGGCAAGATCATAATGTAGCCCCCCGCCAAAAAAGCTTTTTGTTTATAAAGGCAGATTTTAAATAATTATACATATATGAAGTGGCATCCACAGTAAATGAAGCTGGTCATTTTCCCAAAACTTACAATTCTTTTAACCAACTGATCCGAAGTGCAGTCAATGTATTAAAGGACAACTTCGGTATTTTAGACTTAAAGCCCTGTTTTCAGATTGTTTATGGTGAAATAGAATGGTTTTGACTGAAATTTCGACATTTGCGGGTGCCCTGAGAATTTTGGCGTGTTTGTGTTTCAGCTCAGACCTCTACAATGGGTTTAATGGTGCACTGGAACAATCCTTCCTAAAATGCATTAAACTTTCGTTAACAAAGACGTGAAACTCACTGAGTGGTCAGGGGTGTTCACTGGTATGCTCACACAAACATCGCTCCAAAAGACGCATTCCAACAGGTTTTATCGTAGTTTTTACCAGCTCCATGGACTTGTATTAGACGTCCTGTGAGGTACGGTATTACTCCGCGCCGGGAACTTTGTTTCTATTCTTGCAATTGGCAAAGGCGGATTAGCGCCACCACCTGGGCTGGAGTGTCTATTATTCAAGCTCTAAGCGGAAGAATGTACGGGTGTGAGGCGTTTGGAAAAATAGGTCCACAAGTTAACAACGAATGCTAAAACAGCTGTTGGAAAGCATCTTTTGCAGCGATTTTTGTGTGAGCATACCAGTGAACACCCCTGACCACTCGGTGAGTTTCACGTCTTTGTAAACGAAAGTTTAATGCATTTTAGGAAGGATTGTTCCAGTGCACCATTAAACCCATTGTAGAGGTTTGAGCTGAAACACAAACACGCGAAAATTCTCAGGGCAGCGGCAAATGTCGAAATTTCAGTCAAAACCATTCTATTTCACCATAAACAATCTGAAAACAGGGCTTTAAGTCTAAAATACCGAACTTGTCCTTTAAGTTTAACCATTCACTCTAAAAACAAACGGTGCTATATAGCACCAAAAGTGGTTCTTTTCTCGTAATCATAGAAGAACCATTTTTAGTGCCATATAGCACCGGTGAAGCACCAGTGAAGCACCTGTGTAGAACCATATAGTGCTATGTAGAACCATATGTGGTGCTATATGGCCCCTATTTGGTTCTACACAGGTGCTTCACCAGTGCTATATGGCACTAAAAACGGTTCTTATATGATTACGAGCAAAGAACCACTTTTGGTGCTATATAGCACCGTTTGTTTTTAGAGTGTTTCTAGACTCCAAAAACAGAAATCTAAGGTTCAGTTCATCACATGAACAAGTTCCACTAATGTCTGACAACTATAAAGTTTGTTAAGATTTGCTTATCATTTTTTGTATCTTGCAAAAGAAAAACCACTCAAACACCTCACCTCTAAATAATAATTTTTACTATTTTCAAGTTTACACATTAACTATTGATGGTGAAAGCTTTAGCCAATAATAAACCAAGTGCATTCTGGATATTAGCTTGGCATTTGAGTGATTTGAGGCTGATTCTTCCCGATGTGGTTCTTGGCCTTAAGGTCCATCTTACACCCAACAAGTCATTAGACCAAATCATCCTCACTTACTTTGGCCAAATAATAACTAATGATCTTGACAGTTAACACTAAATGTGGCTTCATTACAATAATAGCAGGTGCCTCAGCTGTGCAAATGTGGGGTACTAGTGAGGACCTCTTCATACAGAACGAGACTGTATGGATTACATACTACCCAAAACCAACTAAGCATAAGCTGTTGAGCTGGTTTTAGCTGGTCTCCCAGCTTGGTTTTAGCAGGTATTGCTGGTGTAGCAAGCTAGTCTAGCTGTGATTTGGTCACTTTTTAAGTCTTCCAGCTTGACCAGCTTTGCCAGGCTCGGAGGACCAGTTTAGACCAGATACTGCCACCTTAAACCAGCTTAAAACAGCTAAAACCAGCTACCAGCTTATGCTGGTGTTTGCTGGATTTTTCAGTAGGGTATGCAGATTTTTAGCCTTTCAGTTTCAATGGGAATTTTGAGGGGAAAAAATTCAACAGAAAAAAAACAATGCACTTTCCAAGTGTTCAACAAAGATACCAAAAGCTAGCAGGTGCAAGTAATATTTAACTATTTGAGTACTATATAAATACAGTAGTATTTTTATGTGACCCTGCCTGCAAACTCCCAGGAAGTCATTTTTTACTATGATTTAAATAAAATCTTCCTAAATAATGTAAAAAAATCTGTGAAAATTAACATTTATGTCTTTATTAAACTGAGCAAGGTCATTTCAAAGATTGAAATGAAAGTAAAAAAAAGCAATGATTAAAATCAAACTTTGATGCTCCATTCCAACTAAACTTTGATGACACTTAAGCCACAGACAGGGTCACAAAAACACAGCAAAACTTAATCTTACCTTTTTCTGGTCTTCAAGAGCATGCGAGACAGTGGTTCTCTTCTGCTGCTGGTACTGAAGTTGGTGATGATGTGGACATTTCTCTGAACGTACCTCCATCACATCGGAAACCCGGGACCTCCGACCAAATCTGCACTCTTGACTGCTTTCTCAATCAAGATATTCCTTGATCCGACATGAATTTTGGTCAGATAAGCTAACATCACATGAGGAACGATGGATCATCCTCTATATGGCTGTTCTGCTGTTTAATAAACTTCTCCAGCAGAACCACAGTTGGAGAGTTTGAAGGCATCTTTGGTCCCAAATGTAAAGAGATGGTTTAATTTGCAGGGGATGTGTCAGTCTCCAGTGATGCACGAGTGAACACGTTTCATATCAGGGACAGAGCTGTCACACTGGAGATCATCTGCCACCTAGAGTCACGCGTGACTGTGTGCGCGTGTGTTTGTGTGTGTTGGGAAGAGATGGGAAAAGAGAGAAATAGTACAAGGGTCAAAACTGGTTCGCTGTCTGTACATCTTAACATCTCTTATAGCAACAACTTTTAAACACGAAGAAGAACAGCAAAATATACTGTTTAATATTCAGCACAAAGTTTTGATGCTCCGTGCGGGTTTAAAAAACAGAAAGTTGTACTTACACCAAACTGAATTTACTGTTTAAGATATTAATTTCCATTGACGCATTTTTAGCCGTTAGTGTTTTGCAAATGCGTTTGAATAAATCAATAAATACACTCTCCTAAATTCTTCGGACAGTTATCGATTTTATATTCCTTTGCAACACCGTCAATTTAACCAGCACTATAAAAACAGACAACTACTAGAAGTAGACAAGGGATTACCTTAATATGATATTTTCTCTTTGTTTTGGATAAACAGTGCTATTCTTCGGCGTCCTGCACGCCGAGCCGGCTAGGGTCGTTGTTTATGACGTCAAGACCGGGCCCGCCCCGACCCTCCCCCACAGACACGCCCCCAGCTCCACCCCAATGGGTTTTCAACCAGCGCAAAGAGGCTATTCAGCAGCATTTACCGTTTCCATGGTTTCCGTGATGAATTTGTATGGCCTCTAGAGGGGTAAGCCCAGGCCTCTCCACTGACCTGTCCCTTGTCCTATCCAGTTACACTGCTCATATGTAGCTGCGATAAACATTCTTGTGATTAAATTGGACTATGTTGTGTTAGCGTCGTAGGTTCAATGCTAAGGGGCACGTGCTGAATAAGAATGTATAGACTGAGTGCACTGCAAGTCGTTTAGGATAAACGCGTTTGTTGACCTGTCTCCTGTCCTATCCAGTTACACTGCACAATGTATCGATAAACATTCTTGTGTTTAAATTGGACCATGATGTTAGCAACGTAACGGTCGTAGGTTCGATCCTGAAGGAGCACGTGCTGAATAAGAATGTATAGACTGAGGGCACTTGCAAGTCGTTGAGGATAAACGCGTTTGCTGACCTGTCTCCTGTCCTATCCAGTTACACTGCACAATGTATCGATAAACATTCTTGTGCTTAAATTGGACTATGATGTTAGCAACGTAACGGTCGTAGGTTCGATCCTAAGGAGCACGTGCTGAATAAGAATGTATAGACTGAGTGCACTGCAAGTCGTTTAGGATAAACGCGTTTGCCAAAATGTAAATATGTGAATGGTCATTAATATTAAAATCATTTGGATTATCGTGCTATTGCGCAGTACATGGCACTTAAAAACTGACACATTTTCATTTTTAGACCACAGTCATTCATTCATTCATTCATTCATTCATTCATTCATTGTAGTGTAGCATCATATTTTCGCCTGGAATGTAAACATCTCCATCAAACCCTGTCACGTCTTAACAGCAGGAGGTGCCAGAGAGCTATCAAACAAAGTTAAAAGGACTGGTGCGCCCAAAACAAACAAACAAAAAGATTTTCCTATTCTCAGGTGAGTACCAATTCATATGCCCCCTTTTTCCCATAGAAAACATAGTTTCTTTGAAAAGTTTGCTGGCCACTCTTAAATTTAAAATGAAAATGTCAAACAATCCATTACGGAGCTTTAAAATTGTACAACCAACATGACCAGTTTCAAAACAATATTTCTGAAATGCAAAACACAAAAATACAATATGGTAAAATCATAAAAGAGAATAAAATACTTTTTTTGTAAAACCTTTTTTATTTTTTATTTGTGGTCACTGTCAAGTTTAAAAACACACACACATTTAAAAAATGATGTGAATAAAAACACTAAAATTGACAGTCGAAATGACTATGCATATACATTGTGCTGACATCAAATCATACAAAGTAATTTTGAACACAAATCTTTTAAAGCCATGCTTTTAATACACATATTACAAATGTGTAAATATTTATTAGATACAAATCTTTACAATAAATAAATGAGTACATTACACATATCAATTTCATTTTATAAAGGAATGAATTAGGCATTGAGTATTTAATTAACTTTATTTTAATTAAACCAAGTGACAGCTGCTCTGAGGGCTCATGATATAATTTGGGTAATTGTTACTCTGATTAAGGGTTTAATTCGTGGATTACAACCTGAGGACAGAGAGGAGGTGTCATGTTTACTTGTGGATTTTCCGAAAATCTATCATCTGTGATCTTGAATGTAATTCCTCACTTCAGATCTGAATTGAATAATCAGAATTAGTCTTACGGTGGTCAGGTTGCCTGAAGAAATCCAACAGTAATGAATTGTTTGTCATGTAATACTAAATGATTTATTTTAATTACACACACACACACAAACACAAACACACACTTATGGACACTATCTATCTATCTATCTATCTATCTATCTATCTATCTATCTATCTATCTATCTATCTATCTATCTATCTATCTATCTATCTATCTATCTATCTATGGCATTACAGCTGCGTTCACACAACACAGCGAGTGAAAAAGACTGATTTGTATGCAGAAGAGTCTACGTAGTCTCTGTCCTGCTCACTCATGTATATAAGACAGGACAGGTCAGATGTAGTTCCTGATGGACTGCCCATCCAACAGTATTCACCTCAACTGGTGCTAACAGAATGTAGAAATAGCGAGGAAGGTAATATATTTATAAAGGGAAAGCCATAGCATTTTTTTTACAGTTTACTCTTTGTTGCATGTTAATGTGATTTATTCATGTGTTTCATCGGTCATAGATAAGAAAAAGGGAGCCCAGAAAAATGTTGATTATATTTACATATTTGGCCAATGCTTTTATCCAAACAATTTTTTTTAGTGCATGTAGGAATTGAACCTCTTATCTTAGCCTTACTAACACAATGCTCTACCAATTGAGGTACAGGAACAAACATCTTACTCAATGAATAACAACTGTTTTGACTTCAAGGTCCTCACATTGTCCACAAAAATATTTCAAGGTCCCAATCAAAATTGCTACCCAATAAAATGTGACCTTGTCTCTAAAGAGCCAGCTTTATGATTTGCGTTTTATACGTAAAATCGTCCTACATAATGTAAAGAACATTCTGTTAAAATATAACCTTGATATCTTTCATATTGACTGAATACACTTTGTAAATGATTAAAGTAAAATTGATAATTGAAATTAAACTTTGATATAAGTAGAAAGATGTGTATTCATTATGAAAACAAACAAACACCAAAAGAAATGTTTAGATTTTTCATTATTTTAGCACATATCAATACTTGTTTTATTTTAGTTTTAACAATTTTAAGTAATCTTAAGGCACCCTGGTTAAGGTTCTTTAAATGTTATCTAACAAAGTAAAAATAAAAAAGAATAATAAAACAAAAACTTATTTATTATTCTTTAAATTTAACCGATTTACAGAAGTTTTGCAAAGTTATAATGCCTCTCATCAGTGCAGATGATTTATGAAACTGCAGACTGCAGAGATTTAGGAAACGTACACAAAGCCCCAGAGCAGAAGCACAAAAGCGATGAATAGTTTGTCACGGACTGCAGCACATGCCTGTATATGACCGCCACATAACTGTATTCTTCATCCACAATAGCCTCCTGCGCACTGTTTCATTTCATCCAAATTCATGAGGCCATTTTGAGCGACGGTCGTGTAGGGAGACGGCAATAAAATCTGTCCCGTTATCGTTGTTTTTATGACACAGGAGGAGAGTTTGTCACTGATGTGAAATTGAATACCATAATTTCTCAAACGAAGCTCCTGTCACTGTGTCGCGGGCACGTAATAACCTGAACAGTTGTCATCGCCACACGGAAATTTATAACGTAAAGAGATGCATATCATTGCGGTAATCTCTGCTGCTATGCAAGCTCTCGAAACACATATTAGAAGTGAGCTATTAAAATTCATGAAGGTTCTCAGTGTTCCTAAAAGCATGCGGTCTGGGGAGGTATTTACATGCCTGACACATACAAAGCTGGTCTTTCATGAGTAAGATAGACAGATAGGAATGGAATACGAGAAAGTATTAAAAGGATGCAGGGATGTGTCTTTAAAGGATGTTTCTATATTAAAATACTATGTTTTTCTAATTGTATGTTTTTAGGTATGCCGTTTGTAAATGTGTTTTCCCCACTGTATGGTCTGTAGTTTGTCTGTGTTTTGTCAATTTGGCTTGAACCACACTATCTGTCTGTTTAAGCATTGACAGATTAATTCTGTCATGGAGCAATGAGCAGGTGTAGAACTGAACCACACTGACAGAGCAACATTGTTTGAAACAATAGCGTGAGTTTGAGGCGGGGTTATCTGTTTGACCTGACCAATCGAAGACAGAGGGAGGTTGGTAGCCTGCTGGATTGTAAACTGATTGTTTTTTGCATCTTACAGCATTGGTTTAGCCATGTTGTTAGGTTAACCAATAGTAACTTCTGTACAGATACGTGTACCTGTATGTTAGATTTGAGTTACGTCAAAAAAATAACAACAGGTGGTTGATGGCAAGCTGTAACCCCAGCATGAGGTCCAGATTTAAGACCAAGTTGATGTCAAAAAGCAACCAAGGACTTAAGTCAAGCTGTAATGTCGGATTGACATTAAAAAAACGAACATCGGCATTGATGTCAAGCTGTTATGTCGGACAGACGTCAAAAAAACAACGTCGGATTGACGTCAAAACCCAATGTCGCCTGTCTTCAGGCTGTTATGTCAAATTTATGGCAAAATCCAACATCGGACTAAAGTCAAGCTTTAACGTCAGATTGATAATAAAAAAACAACATCGGCATGACATCAACCTGTTATGTCGGACAGATGTCACAAAACCAACATTGGACAGACGTCAAGCTGTAACGTCGGGTAGACGTCAAAAGCCAATGTCAGCCTAACGTCAAGATATAATGTCGGGTTGAAGTCAAAAACCAACGTCGCCTGTCATCAGGCTGTTATGTCAGATTGATGTCAAAATCCAATATCGGACCTGACGTCAGGCTGTAATCTCGGACTGACATAAAAAAACAACAACAGGGGGTTGACGTCAAGCTGTAACCTCAGCCTGACATCTAGATGCTAGGTCCGGGTTGATGTCAAAAACCAACCTTGGTTTGAACTTAAGCTGTAATGTCAGGTTGATATAAAAAATCAACATAGGACTGACGTCAAGCTGTAATGTCAGATTGACGTCAAAAAACCAACCTTGGTTGGACGTCAAGCAGTAAGGTTGGGTTTATATCCAAATCCAACATCGCCTGTCGTCAGGCTGTAACGTTGGACTGACATAAAAAAAACTATGTCGGATTGACGTAAAGCTGTAAAGTTGGGTTGATGTCAAAAACCAACGTCACCTGTCGTCAGGCTATGTCATGTCGAACTGATGTCAAAATCTAACGTCGACCTGATGTCAAGCTGTAACGTCTGATTGACAATAAATCAACGTCAGACTAACGTTAGGCTGTTATGTTGGACTGATGTAAAAAAAAAATGTCTGATTGACATCAAGCAGTAACTTTGGGTTGACGTCAAAACCCAGTGTCGGCCTAACATCAAGATGTAATGTCCTGTTGATGTCAAAAACCAAAATTTGCCTATCGTCAAGATGTTATGTCAGATTGACGTCAAAAATCAACGTCAGATTGACGTCAGGCTGTTACGTCGGACTGATGTCAAAAAAACAACGTCGGATTGACGTCAAGCTATAAAGTTGGGTTGACGTCAAAACCCAATGTCAGCCAAATGTCCAGATGTAAGTCAAGTTGACATCAAAAACCAACATTGCCAAACTTCAAGCTGTTATGTTGGATTAACGTGAAAAACCAATGTCGTCAAGCTGTTACGTTAAGTTGATGTAATAAATTAACGCCAGCCTGACATCAAGCCGTAACGTCGAGTTGACGTCAAAACCCAATGTTGGCCTGACGTCAAGGTGCTATGTCGGGTTGACATCAAAAACCAACGTCGGCCTGACGTTAAGCCTGTAACATCGGGTTGATGGCAAAACCCAATGTCGACCTAACACCAATATGTAATGGCGGATTGATGTCAAAACGTCAGGCTGTAACGTCAGACTGACATAAAAACAACATCAACAGGGGCTTGATGTCAAGCTGTTACCTCAGCCTGATGTTCAGATGTAAGGTCAGATTGACGTAAAGCTGTAAAGTCGGTTTGTCGTCAAAACCCAATGTCGGCCTAACCTCAAGATATAATATCGGGTTCATGTCCAAGTCTAATGTCGCCTATCGTCAAGCTATTATGTCAGATTGACGTCAAAAATCAATGTCAGACTAACGTCAGGCTGTTATGTCGGACTAAGATCAAAAATCCAACGTCGGATTGACATCAAGCTGTAAAGTGGGTTGACGTCAAAACCCCATGTCAGTTAAATGTCAAGATGTAACGTTGGGTTGACGTCAAAAGCCAACATTGTCTGGCGATAAGCTGTTATGTCGGATTGACATGAAAAACCAACGTCAGACTAACATCAAGCTGTAATGTTAAGTTGATGTAATAAATTAACGTTGGCCTGAACGTCAAGCTGTAACATCGTGTTGACGTCAAAACCCAATGTCGGCCTGACGTCAAGGTGTTATGTCGGGTTGACATCAAAAACCAATGTCGGTCTGACGTTAAGCTGTAATGTTGGGTTGATGTCATAGGTATATCTCTGTATGCCAGTGAGCCTACTTACAGTATACAATTCACTAAAATTATCTCTTTGTAGTTTGAAATTATTTACATTTGAGTGCATTGCAAAAAAATACTTTTGTGAATCACTTGGGATTTAAACGTCTGCTAAACGGCTCAATGTAAATGTAAAAAGTTGAGCGGGTTTATGGGGTTAAATATACAATGGATCTTGATAGCGATTTGTGCTTTCTGTAAATCTCTCTCACTATCAGATTATAGTCTTCCCTGAAAAAAGTTTTTTCATTAAGACAAGGACAAAGAGTGTTATGGTTCATCACACTGAGACACTCAGTCAGTAGAGCAAATCAACCCTACTTTTAATGTACTTATGTTAACACATTACAATTTGAGACACTGTAGTTCTAATTTCGCATACTATTTAGTATGGACTGTAATAGACACCATCTGTCCAGGGTGTTCTGCTTGTGGCTGTATTCATGCATTGATTTGGGATAGACACTGTAGTATGGTATAGGGATAGTACAGCAAGTATCTCAAAACCTATAACCTTCTGCCTTTGATAAACCCACTTTGGCAACATCAGTGATTGACAACAGTAGAATTAATTGAATAAGAGATTGAGAGAGACAGAGGTCCTGAGATGACAGGAAGGGAGGGAACAAGGTTGAGGTCTAAATAAGCTTTTTACAGAGACACATGACATGCTATCTCTAACTCACTCGCTTGCCCGTCTCTCTCTCTTTAGCCCATAGAAGCAAGTCAGTGTATCACAGCATCAGGGACAAGGTGATTGCAAGGCCACAGAGACACAAATCAATACTTCATTTGGTGGGCAAGATTCACTTTCCGTTGCAATATCAAACCCATCAGATGCTGTGGGAAAAAGGGGGGAAAGATCAGAATCTGTGAAAAACTTCACTTAAGACCTTTAATTTTCCCAAGACATGATAAATGTGAGAGTGCGCCCGGGCCTATTATAAGTCAAGGCACAATTGCGAGGTCATGCCCCGAACATGTTAAAACTGTTTTAACATCTCAATGAACAATACCTCTTTGAAGACGAGCATCGGCTGCAGTCCACATAAAAGTTACTCTGCTAATTGCTTAAATGGATCGAAGTAGGTCTTTAATGAGTGTCCTTCATATTGTGAGACGTTAACCCGTCCATCATGTTTTTCTGTTTCAATCTTCAGTAGGTGTTTTGTGTACACTGTCAGGTGTACATAACCTTTAAATGCAGTTTAAAACTATTACCATTTACTTGTTTCTACAATCGCATGTTAACATCATCAACTACTACATTTGTTTATTTATTTATTTTTTTAAAACCCATCTAAAGTGCCACTGAATGCAAAACTCACCAGCAGTAGGCTGTGTTGGATGGTTGCTGTGTGGCTTCTATGCGGTTGCTAAGGTTCACATTCACTTAGTCTGATGAAGAGCCTGCACGATTGTAATGCTACGCATATGTTATGTATATGTAATATAGCTCCAAGACATAGCCTTAGTGATCATTCCCTTGGCAGACATCACTATGAAAATTCCGAAATAGGTAACATATGGTTTTGCAAACCCGCTGGGACAATTTATGAAACTTCTATTGACTTTTTGAGTGATCTGTGTATGTATTTGATTAACCTTTCCCAAGGTTGCTTTAGTTTGATCACCGTCGTTCTTAAAATCCTTCAGTATTCATTCACTGTCCTCTTGATAATACAGTACGCATCGTGTTGCTTTGGCTTACATGCTGAATACGCATATTTATTATTGACTACATGTCATTTGCAATGACTGACAGCTGCGCCAGAGAACCATTCCCCGCTACTTTATTCCAGAATGTCCTGTAATTATTGGAAAGGTCAAAGGGCATCAGGCCTTCCTTCTCCAAGGGACTTCAACTACAAGCCAGAGTTCCAGAGGAACAGGAAATGACAGTGTCACGTAACCTTTGACATATTGACAAATATTCGTGTTCATCAAAGACGCATAAACTGAGCTGTGAGGTACACAATCAATATAAAACTCCAAAGAAGTCACTGACAGGAATAGATTCACATTTAATACGCTGCATTAGTTGGGAGCCAAATAAAAAGCAGATGTTTTTCAAGTTAAAATTTACCATAGAGTTGGGAACCGAAAATCAATACCAAAACTTGAATGGGGTTCTTACGGTTTAAATCATTTCAAATTTATTAAGTTTTCATTTCTGAATTCTGACTTAGATACACTGGAATCAAATCTATAGGCATCGCACCGAGAAGAATCATAATCGATAAGCAGAATCAAAATCACAATTTATAAAATTCTAGCAATACCCAAACCCTAACAAACAATGTGTCACTCCAATGTTACAGCATCTACAGTCCTATAAGAAAGAAAATCACACACTTTAATATCTTAATTTTTCTCTTAGACATCAATGAAATTAAATGGAGAACTTAAGTGTTCAGATTCTCAGATATTTCTCCTGAGACAAAGATTCAGAAATATCACAAATGTCTCTATTAGAGTTTTAGAACTTAAGAAAAAAGTAAGAACAACTTAGACCACAAGTGCACAATAACCATGAACAAGGAAAAAGAACCCTATAATATAATATCTGTGTTATATATTTTTTCCATGTTCATGATTATTGAGTACGTGTGGTCTAAGTTCTTACGTTTTTGCATGCATTTAAAATAAATAAAGATAGTTTTTGTTGAATCATGATTTGTAAGTTAAAACATCCATACACACATTTTACGAACACATTTGTGCGTATGCATGGTGAATGAGACCCAATATTACTGAAGATTTTATAATGAACTCAAAAATTTCTCATCAAATTTACACAAATCCAGTTTATTTTACCAATGCATACTCTAAGGGGTGGTTTCCCAGACAGGGTTTAGATTAACCCAGGACTAGGCCTTTGTAATATTAGGACATTAAGCAGTTTTTACAGACATATCTTACAAACAAACATTACTGGTGTGCATTTTTAGACAAAGCAATGGCACTTATGTAAACCGAAAAAAATATTTATTCAATTTACTCAATTTTTAAGGTAAGTGGTCGAAATCAATTCATTTAAGCTTCATTTAAACATTGTTTTTTTTTTATGTAGCCTAAATAAATTGATTGCGACCACTTTCCTTAAATTTCTTTAATTTAGTAAATTTATGTGTATATTAAGATATGTCAGTGAAAGATGTTTTTAAGACAGCTCAAGCATGCATTTTAGTCTGGGCCTTGTCCGACAAACCTCTCCTTAATATCTCATTTGTAAATTTGAAGAGGAAGGAGGAGGAAATAACCAGGCCATGGCAAATAATTGCTGTTTTGTATTTTTTATTCCAAAGGACAATTTCAGACTTTCACATTGCATGGCAGAGAGGTGCAGGCCCATGTCCCCCTTTACTAATTATCCCGGCCTCCACAGAGTCAATTCTTTTCATAGGGGTGGGCTCCTCGCAAGCTGCTCCAATTGTCAAGACTCCACGGGGGACAGCAAATGCCCAGTGACCACTGCTGAAGACCCAAACCCAAACTGCATTATGGGGAATTAGTGTGTATTGATTCATCCTCTCTAGATTATAGATTTGTTCCCTTAATTATTACTTTGGAGGTCAGCAACCGGTCAACTTTTAAAAAGAGATTAGTTTAACTTTACTTTGTGTATCTTTTAAACAAATTTTTAACAGCTATGAGTGTTACGGGCCATGCAAGTTTAGAGATGTTACAGCAACCATGAGCTGCTACTAATAAATCAATAGGAAACAATATTAAAAATACTTTTTTTATGGACTAAAGCAATTTAAGACTTTCAAAGAGACAGGGCTTTATTCATAAACAGATTGTTTTCAATGGTAGGTCAGTCACAAGAGCATTGCATAAGCATCTCTAAGATCATACGTTCGAATCATAGACAACACACACATTAAAAAAATGTATAGCTTGACTGCACTGTATGTCGCTTTTGATAAAAGTGACTGCCAATGCGTTATTATAAATGGATTAAAAGGAGGGTATTTGAGGTTGAAATGGGGGGTAAATATAGTGAAGACTTTGGTGATGTCATCAAATGAAGAAAGACATTTTAGAAGTGAAAACACAAAATTTTTTTTATTTGAGTAACATCTTTTACTGGCTATGTACACACTGTATTACTGTATACTAAAGCCACTTCTGCTTTTTTATTTTTAAAGCGAATTTAGAGTTTTTCTTCTTTTATTTACATTAAGAATGTATTTAGATGACACACAGAAGCAGTCCAAAAACCATCACATGTTTTGTGTGCTGTATATGGCACATCTCCTAAGGGGAAAAACTGTCCTTACATAAAAAGCTTTGACTTCCATCCATCTTTTACAAAAACATTCACCACATATTTCATTCAGCAAAAAAAAGCTCAAGGATAAATTTGTTTAACAAAGACAACTGATTCTACTATAGAACCGTCCAAAATACCCACCCACCAATGCATTCAGGATCCCCACATACACCAATACTAACACAGCTCTGCGCAGTAAACAGCGTGTGCAGACAGAAGAGCCGTGCGGGTGATGCGAGTCTCTGTCAGTATATAACTGGATGACAGAAGGCACGGAAGCCAGAACAGCTTGGTTGCCATGGAAGTAAAATTCTCTTTCAGCTTGCATTTGCCTGCCTCCTTCATCCTCTGTTCTTTAAAGAGCGCCTGTTCTTTCTCTCTTTCTCTGTCACACGGACAAACCGCAGTCAATAATGACAACCATGCCAATGCACGGACAATATTAAGGGTTCAGTATGTGTATGCATCTGCAAAGAAGTGTAAAAATCTAGGTTTTGATAGTATACATTAAAGTAAATAAATACTATTGCATTTTTCTTGGTAATTTAGTTTTATTAGTGTAGATATTATGCATTCGGCAGATGATTTTATTCAAGGCCACTTACAGTGCATTCAAGCTTTACATATTTTTTTATCAGTATGTGCTTTGGACTGAACCTATGACCTTTGCGCTTATCATAAATAGATCTGTAATTATTAGGTGAAAAACCTGATGCACATTTATCAGTGTTAACAACTGTTCTGAATGCAAATAATTAAATGCATCTAAATATACAACCATGTATAGGTAGGATAGCAATATACCCTTCCATGTATGCATTGAGCCGAAGCTTTCATCCAAAGTGATGTCTATTCACATCTTTGCATTGACTTTGTATGTAATCGTTGAATTCGCATTTGGTGTGTATGCCCCATTAGAGTGAATACTATTTTAAAGGAGTAGTTTACATTCTGTAATCATTTTCATACCCTCAAGTTGTTTTAAATTTGTGTGCATTTCTTTTTTTCTGCTGAATACAAATGAAGATATGTTTGTAACCAAGTAGATCTGGGGCACCATTGACTTCCATAGAAAGAACATAGAATACTATGAAAGTGAATGGTGCCCCAAATCTGATTTGTTATTAACTTTGTTTTTTTTATATCTTTATTTGTATTCTGTAGAATTAAAAAATGTATACAGGTTTGGAACAACTTGAAGGTGAGAAAATGACACAATTTTTATTTTTTAGTGCACTATAACCTTTAAACAGTATGTGTCCTCCCTATGATTCAAACCCATTTGTACTTCTAATGGAATGATGTGAACTGAGCTATGATAACTAGGACTACACACACTTGTGATTGTACCTGTGGTTTAGTGATATAAATATGTTAAAAAAATTAAAAGGTACAAAACTGTACACTTTTGTTGCTGGGGTGGGCACCATTGACTTCCATAGTAACACATTGAATACTATGAAAGTGAATGGTGCCCCAGATCAGATTTGTCATTAACATTTTCAAAATATCATCAGATTTAATAAATTTGTACATGTTTGGGTCAAATTGAGGGTGAGAAAATGACAGAATTTTAATTTTTTAGTGCACTATCCCTTTAAACTGTATGTTTGCTCCCTATGATTCGAACCCATTTGTACTTCTAATGCAATGATCTGAACTGAGCTTTGATAACTAGGACTACATATATATTTAAATGGATATTTCTAGTACAATAACTGGCCTAGGGTTTGATGTATGAAAACTAAAATCTAGATTTTAAAATCTTACTTTAGATGTAGTTATACATTAACAAACTTGTGATTGTTCCTGTGGCTTAGTGATATAAATAGGTAAAAAAAAAAGGTACAAAACTGTGCACTTTCTGTTGTTGGGGTGGTACCATAAAGGTTCCTGAAAATTTTTTGTCAGGCTGTATGCTCCTCTCTTTTGCACAAAAGATTCCTTAAACTGACAACATGTTAAAAAAGGTAAGAAAGAAAATATTCTTTTAAAATCCTTTGCCTTAAATGTTTTTTTTTCTCTGTGAAGAACCCTCTTACAAACTCTTTTATAACATTGCATTGAATACAACTCGCACAAAAATCACTTTGACCCCAAAGCCAAACTATCCTACAAGGCTCCACAAAACAACACGAATGCAAAAACTAAATCTTTCTAACCGACCTTTGCTTGTACAGTAAAACGCATGCATGCCATTTTAAAATTGCCAAATCCATTGGTTGCCTGCCCTGCTGCGTACATTTCCGGTTTAAGGTTTTACCCAATGGCTGTCAGGTTTCTTCCCCTAGACGTGACAGCGGTGCTCTACCGTTGTGCTCTCTGACCCCAGTGGCAGCGAGAGCTCATTGCACTCGTATCTCTCGGGCTCCCCCTCTTCCCCCACCGACGCTGCTCTCTCCCTCCTATCTCCCTCCTTCCTCGTCTGTCGCATTTCGGTGAGAGTACTAGTGGAAAAAGACCCCGGGGGTCGAAGGTTCTGCCCTGCCCGCCACGACCTCAACCTTTCGCGGCTTCCTAAATATCAGATGACCGTCGTCTATGACACTTCGGCGGACGACCCCCGAGCGATTTTTGGCCAGAAGAGAAGGTACGCTCAAGTCGCTTTTCACGAGAAAGATCGCTAGGGGAAAATCGCGAGGCACAAAGCGGTAATGGGTTAGAGGTGGCTGCATGTCATGTTCGAGGGAACGAGATCAAAACGTTTCCCGCGATGCACGGTAACATTTTTAGAGCCGCGCGACGGATACGTTGCAACGTTTTACATCGGTGCTGAGGATTTAACGCTGTAACATTTTCCCGCGGTTAAGTTTCTTTTATGTTTCAGCCTGGCTCGGCGTCTGAATAAAGGAATTATGTGGAAAGCGGAAATATTTGATCGCGTGGCTTTAATGTGATTTAGATCGTTCTTGCCCTGCATGCTTAATACAAAACTATGATCTTATATTTTGGCGTTTGCATGAAGGTTTTTGCCATTTTACTACCAAAAGCAGCTTTTTTCAACTGATTTTAAAAATGAAAACACAAATACAGACTTTTTTCTGCCAATTTTAAAGCTTTGCTTATGTTGACAAGTAATGAAGGAGTCGAGGGCTGCCAGCTCACTGTGTTACACGAGCTGTTGGTCATAAGCGTTATTAATGTGGCTGGTCTAAGGTCGTCTAGGGAGGGTGACCAAAGTTCAAGTTTATGGCAAAAGGTTAGCCCGCCAGAGACCGTGGCGAAAGTGCAGCCTAACAAAATAAACGAAGAACTGAACGGCCTGAGAAAACCTTCTTGCCTATGTCTTTGACTGGTAAGCTTTGTCAAGGCAGCATTTTGGCGTGGTTAAAAAATTATCACATATGCACTTTTAAATGATAATTTTAATTTAATCTGTTATTATGAGTAGGAGGCTTAAATGTTTAAATGTAGTTCATAAGAAATATATGTTGTCTGTGAGACTAAAAAAATAACATGAATAAATAGTTCAGGAGACTGCATTTAATTTTATGACTTGATATGGGTACTAACATGCATATATGCTAATTTTCAGTTCAAATACAAAGATAAAACCTTTCAGTCTTTCCGTTGTTGTGTTTGTGGTGTTTTTAATGCTGTTTAAATCCTAAAGCTCTATTGGTGGAGCATTGCATTAGCACCACAACGTTTGTGGGTTTGATTCCCAGGAAACACATTAAATTCCTTTAATGCACTTTTTTTGCATTTTATCCAGTGATTTGGATAAAATCCTCTGCTAAATGTATAATGTAAATATGTCATTACTGCCTCAGTATTAACTTTAATTTATATCACCAACGTTGGTGTCCATGTAGGTGGTGACTAAGATCAAAGCCTTGGGTGTTCACTTGAAAGATGCCGGCTCACCGGATCGGCTCTGTTCTTCTGTGACCTGCTCATGTCCCAACCAGAGGTGCCATGGCTCGCAGAATATCTTCTCAGGGGAAGGTCACCATCTCCGTGGATGAGTACAGCTCCAACCCGACCCAGGCCTTTACCCACTACAACATCAACCAAAGCCGCTTTCAGCCCCCTCATGTTCACATGTGAGTGTGTGTGTGTGTACAGTCTTGCTGTAACTGAAACATTGATTTAATTGATTGATTCAGGAAAGAGGAGAATGTTGACAGAAAGGACATCTGGCCGCCTTTGTCTCATCTCACCCACCAGGTGATCAGGAACTCCTGTGGTTTCACTTCTGCTGTAATGAATAAAATTGACCTTTTTAACTTAATTTTGTTGCAGCGTTTGAAGAATAAGGATCTTAATGATATTTTGTCGGTCATAACAAGGTTTAATAATGCGTTTATGTCAAATATAATAAGAGACTTTATTTCTTGCACTGCATAAATCTTGTTAAAATTCTTCATTCGGTTTTATCGTAGCCATAAACTGTGCCTGTAGTTTCTTTCTATTTCTAGCCCATAATCTCCGCCTGAACCTGTGATTGTCTTTCACAATAGGACTTTGTTGCTTGAAAAACTCAATCTGTTGTATGAATGCTAATCTTGGATGATCACCCAAATGAGCTTTTGGATTAACAGATGCACAATGACTGAGAGCCATTTAAAGTGCATTATGGGATTGAGTATGTTTAAATAATATCCGTATCTAATGCGAAAAAAAAAACTATAGATGCTGAATGTTGTATATAAAATCTGCACTGCTGCCTTTTTGTGCTTTTCATACACGAGATTCTTTCTAATCATAATAGAGATGTTTGGACAAATACAGTGGCTTGCCGCTCATGTTCTTGTACTTATTAACCAGAGGGAGGTCAAAGGTTAGTTGAGTTGATTAGCTCTTGACAATAGCTCTTTGACCCCAGGGTCAGGGCTCACCTCTATAGAAACCCGACTATTGACTGATGTTGATGATGGCGTAATGAGGAGCGGTCTGGATATTGAAAAACGCACCACCATGCTGATTAGCCAAGCCATTGCTGCTTCATTCGTACTGTGCAATTAAGGCACACGAACTTAAGCAAAGAGAATCGACCAGGATGCATGTGCCATTGAATTGCTTTTAGCCCAAGCATGGAAAAACAGCCATTTGCCATTTTACTCTATTATCCGCCTGGAGCAAGGCACTCTCGCCAGCAAATGCAAGCCTGAGCTTAATTTATCAATATGGCGACAATGCTGAAGAAACATTTGTAGGTAGAATCTGATATAATTTTTGGACATAGAAAGCTCAGTGGAATAGGACGGATGAATGTAAATAGCCTTTAAAATCAGCATGGCTTACAGAAACATTGATTTGTTGTTTTGTTCCCCTTGCCGGTGCACTTCCAATTCACACTGAAATTCAACTTGTAAGGTAACAGGATTATGTTGCACTGCCTGGTTTATGTATCTTATAGATGCTAGAGAAAATTGCATTTGTCAGATTAATGTTGTTTGCTTATGGAAATGCAAGTGAAAAGGTATAAAATATAGAAATGAGGCACTTGTATGTGATTTAAGAGTATTTGAACCTTTCACAAAAGTTGATTATTAAAACCAAATTCTATGAAAATAAAATGTTTATGAATTATAAACAATTTTGAATCTGTCTGTGAAATCCAGGCTAAAGACTGGCACATTAATTTTTTATTTTTACTGATTGAATTTGCTATAATTTTAATCTTTGACATAACCTTACTCTGTCAATATTAAAGATATCAAAGTTTTCACAAAATTTGTACTATACAATATGTAGGTAGATGATTTTATGTAGAAAATATATGTATAAATAAATACTTCTCCGAAACAAACACCCTATGTCTCTCTTTTTACAGGGTAGAGCCACTTCCCTATGATGCGCCAAAGCCCGTAGGTCATACGCGATTTGTCTGCGTTTCGGACACTCACTCGAGGACAGATAATATCCAGATGCCTTTCGGCGATGTGTTGCTTCACACCGGAGACTTCACTGAACTCGGCCTCCCGTCTGAAGTGAAGAAGTTCAATGACTGGTTAGGTAAGTCTTCAAAACCTGTTCTGTCACTATTGCTGACAATCACTTCCTTTGCTGTCTCACATTTTAAGCTGATCCTATAAAATAATTATTTAATTTAGCAACTTGTATAAACTGTTTTAATGAATGTAGAAATGTAGCTTTAAAGGGACACTCCAATTTTTTTTTTAATATGCTCATTTTCCAGCTCCAATAGAGTTTAGCATTTGATGTTTATTGTTTTGGAATCCATTCAGCTGATTTCTGGGTCTGGTGGTACCATTTTTAGCATAGCTTAGCATAATCCATTGAATCTGATTAGACCATTAGCATCATTTCGATATTTTTCCTATTTAAAACTTGACTCTTCTGTAGTTGCATTGTGTACTAAGAACGACTGAAAATTAAAAGTTGCGATTTTCTAGACAGATATGGCTAGGAACTATACTTTCAATCTGGCGTAATAATCAAGGACTTTGCTGCAGTAACATGGCTGCAGGAGGCGCAATGATATTACACAGTGCCTGAAAATAGTCCCCTGCTATTGAAAATTACCAAGGGGACTATTATTTTTTTTTAAATAGGAAAAATATTGAAACTCTATGGTTATTTTTGAGCGTGATGCTAATGGTCTAATCAGATTTAATGGATTATGCTAAGCTATGCTAAAAGTTGTACCGCCAGACCCAGAGATCCGCTGAATGGATTCCAAAACTGTAAAAATCAAATATTTAACTCTAGGGAAGCTGGAAAATGTGCATATTTTTTTTTAAAAAAAAGTGGAGTGTCCCTTTATGGCAAATTAATTTTAAACAACTTTAGTTTTATAATTTAACCCGACTCCCTTCATAAACAGCCGTAGAAACTGTCATTGCGTTAAAAAACTGAAAATTGTTACGCATTTCAACTGGTTACTGCAAATCGGGGGAGTGTGTTATTTTAAACGTATGTAGCTAAAATCACAATTATGTCGTACATTTTGTTATTTCAATGTCAAAACTGATTTGAACCGAGTATAAAAAGCTACAGCGCTGTAGGATTCATCAGCAGTATTTCTGGCAAGTAGAAAAGCCGGCACTGTTACCGGAGGTGAAGGAGGTCAAATTGGAAATTGAAAAATGCCCAGCTGTTGGCTTTAATAGTTGCTCTTTGGTCTCGTCTTGTTGGTCTTTGCAACAATTCACTTTGATGAAATCATGAAGGTTCCTTTAGGGTTACTGGGGTCAAAGAGATTGTTTATCTGGTGAAATCAAAGTCATGCTTCTGCCCACGAATGGCAGCCCCAGTGAAGTGGCGAGTTGTACGCTTGCCTTTGGACAGTCAAAGCCTTTTGTTATGTAAGCTGTAACTTTATTATGTTGTTTTACAGTATCTTTAAATACTAGATAACCTAATACTTAAAATATATAATGTTTATAATAATATAAAGAATAGCAAATATTCAAATAGTCATGATTCCATTAAGTGGTCTTACATCATTATTTTAGTTGACTTTTGTGCTGCTTTTATGCAAAATTGCAGTTCCAAAATTGTGTTTTTCTCATTTTTGTATCTTCATTTACAGGCACTCTACCCTATGAGTACAAAGTTGTTATCGCTGGAAACCATGAACTTACCTTCGATAAAGACTTTATGTCGGAACTCATAAAGCAGGATTACTACCGTTTCCCGTCAGTGTCCAAACTGAGGCCTGAGGATTTTGACGACGTTCAGACCCAACTTACAAACTGTGTGTATTTGCAGGACTCTGAGGTCACCATTAAAGGGTTCAGGATATACGGAACTCCTTGGTAAGTTTTTTTTTTTTTTCTCTTTACTTTATTCATCTAAAACATTGTTTCGTCACTCCATTGTTGGTTTGCTTCCTCTTACACGTTACATCTTACTGAAAGATCCCATGCAGTGGGGTAGATTCGCATGCTATTTTTTTAGGCTAAGAAAAGGCTTGTTTATCCGAAAACTGACATCAAACAGACATCCCCTTTTGATGTTTTATTTACTTGGTTTATATTATGCTAAAGTAGAACCAGTAGCCGCGTGATGAATTTTCGATAAAGCTCCATAAATCACAATCAGCACTGTATATATTTCAACCACACGCAACATATGTCAGGTCTGTTAGTTCGGTAACAGATGGCTGATTGACGCACATTGTTTTTTTTGTCTCTGATTAATTAAAATCAAATAAGATTTATTGTGTAACAATAATTTCTCGTGCCTGGGCCGTACCATGAGATTGACTGATTGACTTTGGCTGTGGACAGACAGACCTCTGAAGACCTGGGTTATGTTAGACGCTGTTGTACTTTCTGCTCTGCAGGACATGAGACATGTTCTCACTCGCTACAGATAGTGTTACACACACACACACACATGCATTCACTCTTTCATTCCATTTATCATTCTTTCTTTACTCCGACTTTTGCACACACACACACACACACCCGTCATCGCGCTTTGGCATCCTTATGTGAAGTCCTGACCGTCTGATAAGCCAGGCCATTATCTCAGTTAACCCCTCACCCACTGGCCTTCCTCTCTCCCGCGGGACGCCTACAGAGCTGTGTTAGATTTCAGGTGCGGAGAGATGCCGAGCAGTGTCTGGCATGGAGAGTGTTGTGGCAATATGAAACGATGGTCGACAGTTACAATAAGTCTGTTTATCAACTGGATACGAAGGCGACGTTGAAGCGTCAGTGAAATATGATGAAAATAGTTCATTGAGTGTATGAATCTTGTGAAAACATGTCCGCGACAAAACATCTGATCTTGGAGAGTATTTGTCATATCTGTCATTTACAATATTGTGTCAGAGTACCGCTGCTTGTGATGTTATTAAAATGCCGCACAATGTTTTGTACATGTATATGTAAGCGCTTTCTCTGATATTTCAGAGCTGCTGATGAAATAAACCTGCAAACCTTTTTACACGCTTGCAAAGGTGAAACATATGTGAGCAGTCAGTTTAGTTTTATCAGTGCTAGTCTGAATATCGGAGTATAGTCTGTTTTTTACGTGTATGCAAACATATACGCACGATCGAACGTACAACCTTGCAAAGTATAGTTTATTTGACTCGTACATGTATACAGATGTTTGACGCATGCGCTTTGTGACAACATGCAAATGTATCTCCTGGGTTACATACTACATTCTCATGTAGGCGCATGCGCGACCTACGGGTACAATATATATGCAGGGTTTCAAAATCTGGCAGTGTGCATACAGTAGGCGTGCATTCTTCTGAGGCCGAAAATTGCGTCACGCATGCTGTACGCGGACTCTCGCATACGTGTAAAAAATTGACCATTTCGGCCAAAATATACTATCTCTGAATGTGGTTAAAAGTGGATGAGCTCAAAACGTTTTACACCTGTATTTAGTGTCGTTCACTTTGTAATCTGTAACTTGTAATCCGTAAAAGTTACTTTGGATAAAAGCGGTTGCCCGATGCATAAATGTAAAACGTAGATGTCAAGATCACAATAGGTCTCATTCACTAATGATTGCGTAACTTTTTTGTATTTATACGTTCACTTGAACTCTTTAATGTTAACTTTCCGTGAAATTCACAACACGTGCGTAAGCACACGAGTTTGTTCTTATACTTGTTCTTACGTTAGTAAATTTGGAGTGTTCCACATGAGCGGCCGCGTGCACAAGGGTGGCAATTTGCATAAAACGCGCCCAAACCAGCTTCATATAAGGGCTTTCCGCAGCGCTGGTCCACAGAAATTTTTAGAGCAGTTTGTCACCGAAGCAAAAAAGCTTGAAAAGAAATCCATGATCATATTTATTATCGGTAATGTTCTGTTTTGTTTTTCTTTTTTTTTTTTGGAGATTTTGCGGTCACTGGAGGAAGCCAGTGCTGTGTGTCCACCGTAACATTAAAGAAGTTTTGGATGCGTTAACAAATATGACATTTCATTGATATGATAGAGACACACATCTGAATCTACAAAAAAAGAGAGAGGAGATCAAGTGATTGACATTTAGACCTTTACATTAGGCATTAAGCAAACACTTTCATATAAAGATTTAAAAAGTGAGGAAGGTAAGCATAAAAATTTGTCATTGCGCGCATCTTCTTTATATGTGTATAATAATGTACAATATCCCGTATATAATAACAATATTGATAATGTAATATAAATGTTATTTATCAGCATTATTATAATCAATATAGCGTACGTGATTATTGTGTACGTGCGGTATTTGTTGTTTTTGAATTTTTTTCGAAAGTTTTTTGTTAAATCATGATTTGTTCGTGAACGTTTGTACGCACATTTCACACACAATTGTATGGGTACACTTGCTTAGTGAATGAGACCAGATAAATGTGTATTTTGCATAAAGAATGGTAATGCGTTACTCTTATGAGAAATGGAGGGAAATTTTGGAAAATCTATAAAATAATGTTGTAATGCCAAAATTCTTATAGTACTAATAAAACGAAATAGCACTAAATAGGCAGAGTTTTCTTTAAGCAAAATGTAATTTATTAATTTAAAATTAAGGTTAAAAATAACAGATTCTTGATGGGTTTCCTGGAAAAAAACCCACAACAGCATTCTCAAATATTGTAAAAATCTCTTAAATGTCAAGGTTCATTTTGTAAGTCATTAATACAAATGTAAACAATATACTTTATTTAAAGTACATGTTTTTAGCATGTATTGTGTAAATAGTTACATTGTGTTTATTTTTCACATAGCGTCAAAAAAAATAAAATAAAACTACACAGACAGAACTACGGTTTTAATATGTTGGCAGGTTTTCAGCCATCCAGAATTAGAATGCAAATTTTGATAAGAAGTGGGAAAGCCAGACATGTGTGATGGGTGGTCTTGGTTGGGTTGTGGGGGGAGGGTTTCCTCTTTGGTCCTGGTTTTCCCAGCCTCTCCTGCAGGAAGTGTTTTTTGTTCCGACGCATCCTTTTGCTTTGTTGGGAGCCAGGATCAAAACGCGAGCCCAATCCCGGTGGACCCCCTCCAAGGGCATGCTCGCAGCGGGCCGCTCTGACCTTTCTGACCCGGGCCTCAGTTATCAAGGAGGTCATTTACACAGCTTTATTCATCTTCCCTACAAAGAACTCGGTCATGCTTGACTCAGACCGAGCTCCCATCTGTGCCGAGGTAGAAAATAAGCTCCACTGTGTTATGTATGTCTATTTATTGGTATTCCATTACGTTGCCTGTCGTATATTGACCTTGACTGTGAGACGGCCGTGACTCGGTGTCTCACCGTGTGTCGTACAGGACAGATCTTCGATATGCCTTCATATGCATAATCTAGTAGAGTCAAGCTATCTTGCCCAAGTTATCCTGATAATACTAATCCCGCTTAGAGATACGTGTATCATATATTCCGGCTTGCGGCTGTAATTAGTTTGATTAAGGAGCGAGCTAGTTGTGCTTAATGGTGATTCGGCTTTTCAAAATCAAAAGCTTTTTAATCCTCTTAGGAAAGGCAGACGCAAAGTCATGTGACCTGAGCTCATTTCGGATGAGTGTTTAAAAGGAAAGGCTACAATAGATAGTGGGGGTGCACCTCGTTTGCTGCCATAGAAACTGTATCACAGCCTTATCCCCTGTGCTAACATATTTGATTTATTATACGCTGGCAAAGGAAATATGCATCCAAATAATGTAACCCATTCATGGTTCGGTATTATATACTTATTGTTGTCATTTATGATTTTTTTATTATATGTTGTGATAAAACTATAACGTTGCCGTGCTCATATCTTTACTATTGAGAATTTTAACAGAAGATTATGCTGTACTCATTAAATAATTGGCTTGGCTTTGATGTTCTACCCGTAGTTCCTGTGGGGGTTTCACTAAATCACTTTTGGTGCACAACCGGGTCGATTGATGTTGTTTGGATTATGCAAACACCGTTCCTCGAACTCCGCGCCACCTGAAAAGTGTACACCGCACCTGGGTCGGCCTAAAAAGGGTGGTCTGCGGAACATTTTTAATAAACTCCTATCCGGTTTGTTGGAGGCCTGCACCTGTGATGTTTTGATTTTCTACGATGTAAATTGCGATATAAGAAATACTGGATGCATTCGCCAGACAACATGAAAAGCTCTATTTAAGAGAATTTTACTATGGGCTTGCATTTCTTGTATAGTTTTTCATTTTTAAAAGTGTTTTTTTCAATTTCTCTGATATTTCAAACGGCTCTTATATAGTGTAACACTGGAAAGCCATATAAAATAGATTTCCTTTTGAAATAAATATTATGTGATGTTAGGCCTGTCGCGATAACAAATTTTGCTAGGCGATAAATTGCCTCAGAATTTATCGCGATAGACGATAACATTGATGCTCCGGGGCCATTATAATAATGCAGATACACCTTTTCAAAGATCTATAAACTTTTATTTCTAAACAATAAGTAATACTGGAACTGGAAGACATTTTAAATATCCACAAGAAATGAACAAAATAACAGGATGATTGCGTTTTAGGTGCATATGCATGTTTGTCGTGTTGCCACTACAAACTGCTACGTTTTTACCACAAATGCGACATAACGGCTCGTTCAGGTTTAGTGGTTCACCTCGGTCATTAGGTTTAAATCCAAAGTACTCCCACACTGCAGCTGTAGCGTTTGGTTTTGAAACTTGGCTGTTTACACTTGGTATTAAGATGTGTTTTTGATCAGATCACAAGTGGACGAGAGAGACATATCATTTACACCTGGTATTAAAATCCGTCTCTTTTGTCCACTTTCGACCGCTTCTGTGCTGAATACTGTGAGGGGTGGTCTGTCGAGACGGTGGGCGAGTCTCTCCGCTGTCATTTGAACGCCAGCGGGAGTAATTATGAGTTTATATGGACGCGAACTAATATTATGTCCACTGCTTGTTAAGCAAGTAAACATGCTGCACAGTATTTTCTACATGTATATGTTAAAGCTTTCTCTGAATTTTCAGCGCAATTGATGAAATAAGATCGCGCAACTTTCACACGCTTGCAAAATGAAACTGCGGAGATCACCCGCTTTAGTTTTTCAATGAAAGGCTAAAAATAGCACTGTTCACCTTGTGTCAGAAAAGTCAGAAAAGACGTAAAACATTGTGATCCGATCGATAAAAACGCATGTTAATGACAAGTGTAAACAGCCTCTAGTAAATCCATATTTTTCTCCAACTCTCGTCTCAACTAGTGTTTTCTCCTGCTACACTTCTCACGCGGCGCTCATCCTCCTCAGTACTCCTACTGTGATAGGCTACACCAGGAGTCCTCCCTCCCCACACAGATCATGCGACTGACAAATGACTGACGAGGGTTCACTCCTTGTCACTCGTTGCACGGAGCGGTCATCCAGTCTCTTTGGTAGAGAGAGAGAGAGAGACAAGGAAAACAAACAAGCATGCAAATGTGAATTATTGCGGCCGAAAAAAATGATCGAGCTCATTTTATTTACCGTGCGATTAATCGATTTATCGTTTATCGCGACAGGCCTATGTGATGTAACTATTGCAGAGGCGCACATTGCGATGTCGATGCTGAAACTATATATTGTGCAGCCCTAGTTTGTTGCTGATATGAATGCAAAAAAAAAACTACATAGTGGAAGTGAACCGCTGTGTGTTTGTGTCTGTGTATGCTCACCTACCTTGATGACAAGTGGGACTGACACACTGCAAGCAGAAAGATAATTTCTGATTGCCTCTGCAGATATTGTGTTCGGCGCACAGCTTGCTTTCTTTGGAACTTTTTTTTTAGCACTTTTGCAGCACTAGGTTTCTGTATTTATTCTTTAAAAATATCTAAAATATGCATAGAATAGTTACATCTATATGCGAGGCACAACCTAATGCTTTTTGGCTCAATCATTCAAAAATATTTGAGTTTAATTAATTATATTTTTACAAAAGCAACACACACATCTGCTACAAATGAACATTTGAAGTTTGTTTCTATTACTTACCATTCTTGGACAATTACACCAAACGTGACAGAAGTGCAAATGTTACAACTTACCCCATAGGTGGGGTTCATTGTAACAGGCAGGGGGTAAGTTGTAACACTTGTTAAAAATTAAGTTTGCAGGCAAATATTTCAATAAAATTTTGTCTATATAGTTGAAGTGGATATTTTTTATATATCTGTCTATAATAGACAGGTATCCACACTGTATTCATTCAGTCCTTTTCTAACAATAGTTCAATTATAAATGGATACAAATGTCTAAATATGTGAAAAAAGCAGCACAATTATGACAAAACATTTTGTGACCCAGTTTGTAATAACCATACTACAGTTTAAAAATCAAATTCTGAGATAATGAGCATCAAATACTGATTTTAGCCATTCATTTCATAGTGATTTCAATCTTTGACATGACCTTTGACTTGACCTTTTTCAATTTGACACATGATTTTTGATAAGACAGCACATTTATTTTGTCGGCAGCCAGCAATCATTAGTGTGTAGCCTATTTAAAACAACGACAAGAATTACGCTAACGTTTTCATATCGTAAGTGCTGAGGGGTTAGTTGTAACACAGCGTTACAATTAACCCCGTTGGGTCAAAATATTTTCAAGCCCATCAAAAAAGTTGCTAAGAGCTGCAGACATATTTCAAAACGATGCTATGTTTTAGTCAACAAGACACTGATTAATATGACATAGCATTGGATTTGGTATCTAACACACCCAACTTAGAAACCGAAAAAAAAACATATGATGAAAAAATTTACTTGCATGCCACCAAAACACTCGTTCATCAAAAACTCTCTGGAAAAACATTATACACTTCCAATAATTTGCGGGAGAACGGAAAATCAAGACGCTCAACCTTGTGCAACAATGTAAACAGTCCATAATACAAATAACCATGTGTTAGTTTTTGGCCCGTGCACACCTACAGCTCGATAACACAAGCTTACCATGGTTCAGACCCAAATCTGGTTGTTAAGTCTGATGTCATGCGCCACTACAGATGCCTTAGAGAAATAACAAAAAAAATCACAGCTGTTATACACTCTTATAATGGAAAAACTACCAAAAACACCCAATCCTAATTTTTATCTCCATAACAAAATCTGAGATGACCAGACATGGATTTATGGACGTGGATTTTTTTATGAATTATTAATACATTGCTCTCTTTGATTCTGTGAGCCTGAGACTGCAGTGTGCACGTGACCTTATAAAGTTTTCGCTTAACTGTGTGCTATGAATAAATAGTGCTCATCAATGGCTGTTTAAATAATATCCTCTATTGAAATAAGTGTTGGCTTGGAGCTGGAAACTGTATTCCTTATGTCATGACTTAACAAGCGGATACTAAAGGGGGAGGAGGGGAAATCGAACTCTGGTTTGGAGTAGGCATTTGAACTAAGTGTGAACGCCTCCTTTGTGAGAGTATTTTTAGTAACTTAATTAGCCCTAGAAGTGATAGCTGTAGTATTCTTTTTAATAATGCAGTTAAGTGAACATAAATATAACACCGTTAATAGGGGTAATGATTTGTACCCCTTCTGCATGACACACAAACACCTTGGAAGTGAATATTTGGCATGAATTTAAGTGATGCATCTCTATAGATCCCTTTATTCATTTGCAAACATTTATTATGTAGGTCTTTTAACTCATTTCCTGCCAGCAGTTTAAAAAAAGTTGCCAGCTAGCACCATAATTTTTTTTATTTTCATTGAACATTGAATGCCTTCCAGAAAATGTTCTTCATTAAATATATAAACATATGAATAAAAGAACAGACCCTCTGCTTTCAAACTAAACAACAGTTTCATCATCATATCTTCATCTGTTATTTTTTATCACCTCTCAAATATGGGTAGGTTTCTTCAAAAATACCAAATTTTGAGCATAAAATGTAATTTTTGTAAAGGACATTTATTCGCGTGAGTAATAATCAAAACATACACAGAATTTTAACTGTTTTTGGCCTTAGTGGATTCTTCCATGTTTTATAAGTTGGGTAAAAGCGCCACCTGGTGGATAATTACGGAAATATGGATTGCTGTAAAAATCCGTCATTGGCAGGGAAGCGTTTTCTCTTAATTGACGCAATAACTCGTCAATGGCGGTAAAGAGTTAAGATATTTTTTTAGTTGGCGCTAATAGCAAAGTCGGCTGTGTATTGACATATTGCGCAATAGCAGTTTATACACGCCGAGTTTGAGTTCTGACTCATGGTTCCTTCCTAACTCCTGTTCCCCTTGCTCTAAACATATATGATTTTCTGTTGTCTTTTTGCTATCCTTTACAGTCCCCAATTTTTTTAAATAATTTTTACATTTTAAAATATAATATTTTTAATTATGTCAATCACCTGACATGTAAATAGTACTAAATACAATAAAGTAGTTTTTTTCTGTATAGCTCAGTGGTAAAGCATTGCGTTTGCAGCGCAAAGGTCATGCGTTTGAACCCAGGTAACACAAATACTGATAAAAATATATAGCTTGTAATGCACTGTAAGGGCGCACTCACACTATCCAAACCAAACCGTTTAATCGCGCCGCGGCCGGGTTGCAAAGGTGGGCCGGAGAGCTGTTCACTTGGACTCAGGCGCGGAAGGCTGTGGTGTGAGCGCAATCGCGCCTGAGCGCGATTCAAAAGGTGAAGATGTCAGTTGCGCGACCACTCACCTTCATCTGCCTCCGTAAAAACCTTTTGATGCGCGCAGCAGGGTTACGGGAATGTCCGAGCTGCACACGTGACAGATCAACTAAGCAATATGATGACATGTGAGAGGGCTGTCTGTAATCGCGCACCAAACTAGAGATCGACCGATATATCTGTTTTCCGATATTTTCCCCGATATTTGAGCATTTTCCGATGATCGGATATCTGTTTTGTAATATCGGATTGACCGATAAACAAGAAAATTGCGCGCTGGACGCATCTGAGGAGAGGAGCTCACAGCAGCAGCAGCGTGCACAGCAAATATGACGGCGGAGTGACGCGACTTTATTAAAAGGACTTTGAGTATACTTACTTTGCATATGAGGCATTTATAGCACAGCTGATTTGTGCATTAATGTATGTTATGTTAAATAAGTTAATATTAAAAGCAATGTATGCAGCTTGTCCAAGAATAGAGACGAACTCACAGAGTCACGCTGGCTGATCCATCAAATCCGGTCCCAATAACGACGTAGCTTTGCATGAATAAAACAGCCATGAATTAATGCTTTGTGGAATTAAAAACGCTAAATTAAATTCGTTTTTCTGTTATTTATGCTTATCATTAGCATCGTAAAATCACGTTCATATTGCTGATCACTTACCGGAGGCTAAAGCACATCTACCACTTTTAACAAGATTTACCCTATTAACATTTACCAGATAAACATTATTTTGCTAAAATATCTAAATAAATGTCTGTGGATATTAATTAATTATTTATTACCTCCGCAAGCGGTCACAGTTTAATACAGTTAATGCGCGAGTAAATGCATAGATAAACAGCGCTGTCTACAGCCATTTCATAAGCTAAAACAACTAAATATTAATTATTCTGAAATCAAATAATGTTACCAGTTAAGAAATTTGATGATATATAA
This sequence comes from Paramisgurnus dabryanus, assembly GCF_030506205.2. Taxonomy (NCBI): domain Eukaryota; kingdom Metazoa; phylum Chordata; class Actinopteri; order Cypriniformes; family Cobitidae; genus Paramisgurnus; species Paramisgurnus dabryanus. The sequence continues at coordinate 14,568,251 of NC_133359.1, read as the reverse complement.
GCCGTTTTGTTTGTTTCTTTCCTGAATGTAGTATTCCAGTCAGTGATATTATTTGTAAAATCTCTTTGCTAACTACTTGTTGGACTGCTGAAGGCTACAGGTTGATGGTCAAAACAACGATATTATATCCCAAAAAAGGCACTTAATCCACCTGTTTTACTCTATAAACTATGTATAACAAGCAGCCAACTCCGCTATACTTTTCTCTCTCTCCCGCTCTGTTACCTGAAAACCGCAGCGCGAACTTTGGATCAGTCCATTTCTGACGAAATGATAGGGGTGTTTGGAATAGTCCATGTATTGGGAATATAGTTTCTACATTATTCATTAAATTAATATTATTCTTCACTCTTTCAGACCCCTCTATTTATGACTTTGTATGCAAAGAGGGAGTGATTGTGATGATGATTATTATTATAAGGGTTTGATCAGTTCAGTAGTGTAGTAATTATTATTTCAAAAACAGAATTATAACAGTAAATAAAAATCGGTTCAGCATATCGGTTATCGGGCACATAAGCCTCCAAATATTTGTTATCGGCATCGGTTTGAAAAAATGAGTATCGGTCGATCTCTACACCAAACGACTCCGAATAAAAAATACAGACTTAACATAACGGTGGGTTCCAGTGTTAAGAGAGAGCTTTACTTCCTGCTTTTTTCAAAACAATCGCATCTTAATGACGAAAGCGCGCCCAGACTCGGATCGAAAAAAAGTACAGTGTGAGTGCCTGCACCTGGGGGAGTAGGGAGGGGTGACAATCGCGCTGGGGCATGGTTTGGTTTGGATAATGTGAGTGCGCCCTAAGCCCCTTTGGAAAAAAATGCGAAATGCACAAATAAATATAGGTATGCATTGTTGCAAAGTAGTATGCATAACCTTTTAAAAGTAGGAATAATAAACTTAAATTTGTTGTGACACCACAGAAAAGTGTGATTATTAACCACCCAACCAAATTTGAATGATTAAAAAACAAATGGGCTAAGTTATAATAATCAGGCAGGGCGGCACTGAAACCACGCCCACTGGTTTCAAGCTGCCATCTCTTCACCCAAAGTTCACCCAAAAATGAAAATTTTGTCATCATTTACTCACTCTTATGTTTTTACAAACCCCTATAAATTTCTTTGTTTTGATAAACATGAAACCTGTGTAGGTTTTGTCACCAAACCTTTGGTGGACCCCATTTACTTCAAAGTAAATGGGGTCAAAAAACGGTATGGTTACAAACATTTCTCTAAATATCTTTCTTTGTGTTCATCAGAACAAAGAAATTTACACAGGCTTGTAACAACATAAAAGTGAGTAAATGATGACAGAATTATTATTTTTGGGTGAACCATCCCTTTAACTTTCAAACACCGCTGCAGCCTAAATGGCTACTTGTGATTGTGTTAGGGGCGGGGCCATGCTCTGTGGCTCTAGTGCTTTAGCCCAGAATAATCCTGAACACAGAAAAACTGTTTAAAGGGATAGTTCACCCAAAAATGAAAATTATGTCATCATTTACTCCCCCTCATATGTTGTTACAAACCTGTATAGGGCCCTATAAAATCCGTTTTATTTTTTCCCAAATTCCGTTTTATTTTTTCCCAAATTCCGTTTTTGTCCGTTTTAATTTTTGCAAATTCCGTTTTATCCGTTTTAATTTTTGGCAGTTATATTTTTTTACCCTTTACTGTTATTTTAGTCATAGAAAGAGTATGCCTTTAATGTTAATGATTACAATGTAAATGATTTGGGGAAAAACTGGATAACAGGATTACTTAATGACAATAAAAGATGCATTTACACACGCACACGCGCGCACACACACACACAACTCAATTCAATGCATTGTTTAGTGTTGTTGCAGGAGGCTACAACAAGGTGTCAAAGCAGTGGTGCCTTCAGAAGTGCCTTAAACACATCAATCCAGCGGAACGCGATCCATATTTTATACACAATCACTTGAAATGCATATAACTTTACAAACATACACAGGATAATGATCTGACTTATGACAGCATGAGCACGCAGCTCTTTGCACGTGCGAGCGAAAGAGAGACAGAGAGCGGCGCCATGATGCAGATCATTATTTTTTTAAATTCGAGGGATAGTTAGTTTGCCTCAGCTCCCTTGAAATGCATAAAACTGAAAGAAATACATGAGGATTTGTGTTCGCACTTCGGACAGATGCGTGAGCGCGTGCACGTGTGAGAGGTGCAGTGAGAAAGACGTGGATGAGAGAGTGCATGTATCTTTGCGCTCACCGTGAACAAAGTGTTGACAAAACTTACAAAATAACAGTTCTCCGGTCACATAAAAGTCATGTGAAACCTGCCCGGAACTAAGTGCATAGCGTCGAATTTCTTAATTTTTTTCGCTGACGAAAGCAGAGTCGTGGAGAGCCGCTTCGCCATGGTTTCAGTGTTTTAAAGGGGCTCTGAAACGACGGGAGGGGGCGTGTCGCCCAGATTTACTTTCTCCGGTCTGCATTCCCCCCAGTCATACATTTGTCTCCCACACAAAAACACAATTTTATTCAAAATATGTCAAATTCCGCGAAATTCCGGGTTAATACTAGATTCCGTGTTAATTAGCCAATTCCACGATTCCCTCCGCGATTCCGTGATCGCGGAAATTATAGGGCCCTACCTGTATACATTTCTTTGTTCTGATGAACGTATTTTGAGAAATGGTTGTAACCAAACCATTCGTGGACCCCATTCACTTCCATAGTATTATTTTTCCTACTATGGAAGGCAATGGGGTTCACAAACTGTTTGGTTCCAAACATTTCTCAAAATATCTGCCTTTGTGTTCATCAGAACAAAGAAATTAATGCTGGTTTGTAACAACATGAAAGTGGGTAAATGATGACAGAATTTTTATTTTTGGGTGAACTATCCCTTTAACGGTGTAACAATCCACTACTGCATAGTTCACATCTTTGAAACATGTTTCTGCAATACATTTATAATGTGTTTAGACAATAAACAATTCTTTGAAATGACTTGACACAGACTTCAACTAAGTAACAAAACTCCTTTTAAAATTCTTAAAATATTTATACCAACAAATGCATTTTTTTTGAGGATGCGATAAATGATGTAATCAATCATCGCTCACTGCAGCATTGCTGTAAGATTTGTCAGGCATGTTAATAACGTCTGTAGCCTAATGCACGTTAACGTGATCTACTTCTGGCGTCAGATGCCCTGCTAATGAATAGTAATTGACTAGTATAAAATTTAATTGACTGTAAAAACATGCGTCGACAGGGTCTGCAACAGACCGACATGCCGGTGTGTGTAACAGTTTGGGTAAATATAGGCGTGCTTAAGCTTCTACCACCCAACTCTAAAGATAGATAGATAGTTTATGTATGTGTGTGTTTGTGGGTTAGCTTGGAAAAATTTTTCATTTATTACTGACCTTGAAACCGACTGTCTTTTGTTATGGCGAAAAACCAGAAACATTGACTTCCATATTGTCCGCAAATCTAATTACCCCTTCCATCCGGCCTTCTCGGCTATCAACGGAGACCTCTGTGGAATCAACAATGCACTGTGGCTTCTGACGACAAGCTACCTGCACACGTCACCGATAGTAAGCTGACCCTCGGCTGGAGGGTGCCCTCATTTGTCAGCGGTAATTAACAGCTGACATCTCCTCCGCTGGGTTAGCCGACGACTGGCGGCGCTTTTGGTACCAGGCCGGGGGGATTCAGAAGGGAGGGGGGACTGGGGGGTTCAAAAAGAGAAAGTATAGTGGACCAACTAGAAAAAGAGGTCAGACGATGTTAGAAAGTAGGGTATGCAGAAACAGCTAGGAAGTTGAAGCGTTGTTTTCTTAAATAATGTTTGTTTGTATTGTTTTTTATACCAGGCTTTCATAGGAAAGCAGTACTAGTTTGTTTATCAAGTCCCTATGGTGCTATTTTCTGTATGGTTTCAAGGTGATGTTCATGCACAACAGATTTACTCTAGTCTACCTTGGTTGCCCGGGGTTACATTGAGAGCTTTTTTTTGGAAACCGCAACCTAATAATAAGCTTGAGTGCAGAATAACAAATGTAATGGCCTGTTAAAGTAAAATTCACTTATCGAGTCCATAGCAAAACTGAGTCACGGGTAACTTAACAATGAAACGAGGGAACTGCTTCAAGGTTTATTCATAGTGAGTCTGAAACTACACGCTATACTAAAAAGATCCATCACCTTTTTTAATTGGAAGGCTAGGTCGATATAGTTCTCATTGTTTGTTTTTCACTTAATGGCGCCTTTGCAAAATCAGGCTACTGTTGGCGGTCAGTCGCGAAGTCCTCTGGTCACCCCCCATTTTGTTTTCTCTTCATGCCTTACATCCATCTCTGTCTCTTGACCTCTGCCACCTTATCCAACACCGCTTTCAGAGTCACAGCACTCTGCCTGATCCCAGCCTCTTTCAGTGGCAGATAAATATTTCAGCAGTCCTTTTTAAATGCGAGGTGTCTGAGGGGCTGGCAGACCTGTGCGTTAGATTGGCACGCTGATTCTTAAGTAAGCACAGAGACTGTGTGTTTTGGGGGGGTGGGGTGCGTTTCAGTCGCAGCACAGGCGTCTGCTCCCGTGTGCCACTGTGCGTATGTGTGTTGTGTCCAGGTCACAGAGAGTTCATCAAAACAAAGTGCTTACGCAGTCATAACAAACACAACCAAAGCAGACACAAATATACACTTGTGTCAGACAGAAAAAAACCTTTTGGGAATTTTCTTTTGAATTCTTAACCATGTCTATTTTTTTGTTTGTTTAACTTATATTTTAACTAATACAGGGGTTTTCAAACTTTTTTGTCAGATGAACCCCCTTGACTTAAATTATTTATTTAAAGTACCCCCTGAGATTTTAAGTAAATATTTGAATAACTTAATAGCACATTTGCATGTTTAACTTCAAAATTGTTGATTTTTCATATTTTTAAGTTGTTGTTTTTTTCTTTAATTTTTCTTTTAATTCTTTAATTTTCTTTAATCGATACATAAAACATATCTCTGAGTTTTCTGATATATTGTAGTGTTTTATAATGGTCACATGACATTTAGATTAAACAAATAAAATATATCTCTTGGGTAAGAAACTATTTTATTTAGATTTTTAAAATTTTATGATTTCAATGTATGCATATGTTTTAAGTTAATTGTAATAACAAACACCCTGCAATTCCTTTACAAACCACCTTCGGGTGAACTAATATATCATCTGAACTAATATATTGGCCAAGTTTTTAATTCTGGTAATTATTTTAGCCTCTTGTGTTTTAAATACATAAATACATAATTTTATAATTTTATATAAGTTTCCAATTCTACATTAGTTAACATGAACTAACAATTAACTCTTTCCCCACCATTGACGAGTTAAGAAAAAACGCTTCCCTGCCAATAGAGACAGAGCGCATTTATTCTAATTTGAGAACCACGCCCACCGGGGAAAACAATCCAACCGTCTCCATTGACTTTGTATTGCGTGAGGCTGCCTCCTTGTCATTTCTGGCTTATAACAAAAATAATGTTAACAGAATTATGGCTAAAATCTGCTGTGTGACAATGTGTACGGCTAACAAGCTACAAACCCAGAAATAAGTTTTTATAAGCTACAGAGCTGTAAACCCAGCCTTTAAGGAGACAAAAGTGGATAGCCGATTACGTTTCCCTCAAGTGGGCATAGTTCTAATAATAGTATTACTTTGAAAAGTTGCCTGTATTTTAAGTTGCATACTTTTATGTCTTTACACGCTCGTTTTTTGGGGTCGACAGTAGGGGTGTGCCGGTTTCAGAATTGGTGATGACGGTTATGACGTGAGTCAAATGTGACGGTTCGTCACATAACCGTCAGTGGGGGGCGTTTTGCTCGTTTAAATGCTCGTGGATTGACGGGAAAGTGTCATTTTACCATAAAATCACGAATGTGATGCCAAATGTGTTTTAAACAGTAATAACTTTGAACAATTTAACAGAAAGCAATGAAATATTCAAAAAAAAAAAAACACACTGTTGCCAGAAGACAGAAGACGCTGTCACTCTCTGCCCAGCATAAATTAATCCTCTATCTATCATCTATTTTAATAATCTTCAGAGAAACAGATTTGTGCATTGGGCTTTTTATGTCTGTAATTGTGTCTATATCTGTCATTACATGGACCAGAACAGCACGAAAACAATGTGGATAAAAAGTGTATTGAAGAGGTTTTGCTCATAAATGCGCAGGTAAAAGAAAGTAATGTGAATTTAAGATTGTAATTAAACGCAGCCGGTGTAAAAGCACAATGGCCACGCGCAGCAAACGCTCTCCGCAGACGCGCTGCACAGTGCTCACCCGGCGTTTGAATAAACTAGACACTGATTAGCTACTTGCTCTACGTTTCTTTAAAATTAACAGCAAGACAACTAGCAGTGAATGTGCGTTCAAGAGAGTTAGTAGATTAGCATGGGAGGATTTGAACTTGAAAAGCGGAGTGTACTGACGCCTTTCCGCGGTTAAAACAACATTCCTTCTCATGGTCATTCATGTTTATTTGATGCTATAAATTAACTAGAAGGAAGAGATGATTGGAAAGGTGAGACTTTGTTTAATATGTTAAATCTCAAAAGTAACCGAAAAGTAACCTGGTCTGTCCTGTATGTCAGCGCGTTGTCAGTGTCTACTCCGCTCTGTATTTTTCACTGCGTGAGAACGTGAGGGGGCGTATAACACAGACTGTTAACAATTGTTTTTAATTAATGTCAAAATGTCAATGTCAATTTTATTTGTATAGCACCATTTTCACAACACATGGTTGACCAATGTGCTTTACATAGAAACATACAGCACATTTGCACAGTAAGATTAAAAATAAAAGTTTAAAGTCCATATTTAAAAACTAAAAAGAACCATAATCAATATTTAAAAAATAATTTAAAATAAAATAAAACTATAAGTTAAATCATGGTAAAACACAGTCCTTCAACCAGAAATAAAAGCTTTATCAAACAGATAGGTTTTTAATCTTGACTTAAAAGTGAACACAGAGGGAGCTAATCGGATAGATGAGGGCAACTCATTCCAAAGTCTTGGGGCGATAGATGAAAACGCACGATCGCCCCTAGACTTCAGCCTCGTCTTTGGTGTAACCAGTAGTCTCTGGTTTGATGACCGGAGAGATCTTTTTTCACTGCGTTCAATTAAAAGTTCAGATATATACAAAGGGGCCATACCATGTAATGACTTAAACACGATCAGTAAAATTTTGAAATCAACTCTATAGCGTACAGGCAGCCAATGTAAAGACTGTAAAACTGGAGTGATATGATCCCGCTTACGAGACCTGGTCAGAAAACACCGTCTAAAAATTAGTATTTAATTTTAAATTAGTATTTAAAAATTCTTTATGTTAAAAAATGTTTTAAAAAATATTTTAATAACACGGTTTTGCCGGTTATAGAGTTCTAATGACGGTGTTCAACTATAACCGTCGGTCTCACGGTTACATAATGACCGTCACACCCCTAGTCGACAGCTTATAAAAACTTATTTCAGGGTTTTTTGGCTTGTTAGCTGTGCACCCTGACACACAGCAGCTTTTAGGCATTATTCTGTTTTTGTTATAAGTAGGGGTGTAACGATTAACCGTGCAAGTGCGCGTTTTCTCAATGAACGAATTTGAATGAGTTACGGTGAAATCCCGGCACATCCGAACGCCAGGGGGCGCTCTTGTGCAGAAACTCCCTTTGTGCCACAGAAGAAGTAGCATTACAAACGCTATTCCAGGAAATGTCTACAGGAATGTTTATACGCTGTTCTTCAAATTGTTTCAGGTATTTTCATGATAATAAATAATATTTTGAATGATTTTTATTAAACGAGTGTTGCTTTTTTAATTTCACGTTATAAACGACTCATAGTGATTTTAGATTGATAGGGACTTCCTACTGATCACAGAGCCGTATTACACGCACAAGCTGTGCATGAAACAAAGAATCGCAGCCTTGCGATTCAGAATCCATTTCACACAAGCATTTTTAATGGGACACGCGATTGAATCGCTACATCCCTAGTTATAAGCCATAAATGAGAAGGAGGCTGCCTCATGCAATCAATACAAAGTCAATGGAGACTAGGGCTGGGTATCGATTCAGATGTTCCGAATCTATTCGATTTCAATTCATAAGCTATCGGTTCGATTTCGATTCTCTGTTCGATTCCGATACTCGTGCCGATTTTTTTACTCGATTCATGATTCAACTCGATAAATATACAATACAAATACTTTATTTATTAAAAAAAACAACAACAGTGAACATAAGTTTAAAAGTGGGTAATTATTAATACAAAGAAATTAAGAGCCACCAACCTGTATATTACACTTTTTTATTTTAGGTACACTTGGGTACATTAAAACAGATCCCATCTCTAATTTTCAAATGCATACAATTATGTTAAATACAATACAATTTTGATGCAAGTTGAAAAATATGTGTTGAAAAAAGTTAAAACGGTCGCATTCCTTGATCAAACAGGATCAGGTTATTTTCTTTGAAAAAAAATCGATTTTTAATCGATCACGTTTAAAAAAAACAATTAAAGAGTAACTAAACCCTAAACCAACTTTTTTTAGTTAATGATCTGTAAGAGTGATGCTTTATTAGTGCTGTTCATTGATTTTAGTAAGTTTTTTGACATTTGGATGTAAAGTGTTTCAATACTACAATATATGGTGTAAAAACGTCTGAGTGCTGCCCTCTTCAGGTTGAACGGTGGCTACTGCAGTTGAATTTTCCTATGGGATGTTGGGTCCAAAAAATGACTCGTGACGTAAGCAGGTTCAAGATCACCACGCCCTTGTTACGATCTCACCACACACTTAGTTCGTCCCCTCTATCTCCTTGGGATCTGCCCACTTTTCTTGCATTTTTCAAATATTGCCAGTGGGTGGAGTCAGGCTCTGACCAGGGGTTTAGTTACGCTTTAATGGAAAAATCTATTTTTTCCCAGCACTAATGGAGACGGATGGATTGTTTCCTCCCGGTGGGCGTGTTTTTCAGGTTATGACGCGTTGCGAGTATGTCTCTATGACGAGTTTTTCCAGCAATATGTATTTCCGCTATTATCCACAAAGTGGCGCTCTTACACAACTTATAAAACCTGGAAGGATTCACAAAAATGCAATTATCTCAGCTTTTTGCTCAAATGTTTTTATTTAATTTTGTATTAACCTGCATTAACAAATAATTATAAATGTTGAATAAATTGAATGAACACACATACGGATAAAAATGTATATCAGTATATGCATTGTAATGCACTGCGTTTTGGATAAATGCATAAATGTAAATGTATTGTTCATTTGTTAGTTAATAAATGCAATCCTATACCCTAACAAATGAAACCTTATTGTAAGGTGTTACCAAATAATTACATAAATAAACGTCATTTTTATTAGTGCTTATACTTCTTTTTCGTCCACCAAAACAATTTGTACTGCAAACATGAGAAATAATTTCAATCACATGGGTTAAGGAGAGGTGTATTTTAATTTTCTACATGATTAAGTCTCCAGCTGACATTAAAAGGAAAAAGATACTTGCACAGATAATTTGAGTCTATTAGTTCCCTATGGCATATATGTATGTTTGAGAATATTGTAATGAAATGGGCCTGGGTTTATTTGACATGGGGCCGTGTGCAGTATAGAGGCTCTTTGTGAGGCCTTAGTCATATCCAGGATCCAGTATATAACAGACACATGAGAAATTGTAGAAAATTGTCAGGCCAACCCTAAAAACACAGTTACGGTTTTTCACATGTCATGGTTTTATGCAAACCTCCATGAAATGTAAATTGCACATGCACATCATTATATATAGTTTTTGTTTTAGAAATCGGCTAGCCTGCTCTTTGTATATTGGCATCTGCCGTTAAAAAAATCCATATTGGTCAACCGCCACCCACCAATGCAATGTCATCCCTTACTGAACAACATAACCCTGCACATAGTTGTCACAAACTTCATTTTGGAGCGAGAGAGAAATAGTCTTTTCTTTGACTAGAATAAAATAGAGTTATGCTTTTCTGCCCACAGAGGGACCATTTGGGAGCTCATTTGTACCGCCTCCCCGTATTTGTTTTTCAATCTCTGATCCTCCATTTATTTTTATATACGTGCATGTGTGTGTCAGGACGTAATGACATCTCGTTGACGGCTAGCTCGATGCGAGGATGGAAGGCCGTCACAGACGCTGGCGCTTACGTGCGAGTTAAAGCAGACGCACCGAGCGCGCTTGCAGGAAAGCTAACAGGGTTGGAGAGATTGTACCCAAGAGTATCGGCCCAGTGCACATGCTCGAAAGCAGCCACTCGCCTTTATTTGCCTTGCCATCAATCACTTGCAGACAGGCTTGGCTAGCAAACACACACACACACACACACACTTAGGCAGAGACCTTAACAGCCATTTCCTCTATTCAGGCACTATTTCATTCACTATCAGCTCCTGTCGCTCTGCTCAATCTTTGCATTAATGGGTTGACAAACAGTAGATAATGTCTATGAGACCATGGACGTTTAGTGTCCCCGTCATAAACCGCAATTTAGTTTGGTTGTGATGGCAGTTAATTTTGTTACAAAATATTTGCTTGAAACTTCGTTTGCTTTGTGAGGAAATGTATTTTCTGATTTAATTACGATAATACATGTAGCTTCATATGTAAACATGGCACTAGCAACACCAAGGTCAAGGGAACGCACAAATATTAAAAATGCATACCCTGAATGCACTGCAAGAGCGTCTGTAAAATGCATAAAATTTTAACAGCGTAAATATAAGGGTAGTTTTTTACAACGTACTACCCAGGTGTTAAAACAACAAGCAGTAAAAGCTGTATCTTCCATGCAGATCTGTCCCAACCTGCTGTGACATGATGTTTTGTTGGCTGCTTCATTTGTATTTCGGCCTTGAGCTGAGTGGCTGGACACACGGTTACATTGGTCAAAAATTTTGTTAAAAAAAAAATGCATGCATAAAATATAGTGTGACTGTCATGCAGCAGTTGTTTGGTGTACTTCTTTTTTGCTGACTTGGAAACATCAGAGGTCTCATTTATAAAACCTTACGTAGATTAATATGTGCGTACGCATTTAAGGCAGATTTTTTTTAGATTTGTAAAACCATGCATACACCAGAAATTGCGCACACGTCCCTTTATAAATCCTAGTCATTGTGTACATTAATCTCCTCAACGAAGCAACCTTATAAAGAGCATACATTGCCTAGTCTTACTATGCATACTGTCATCTGCATATCAATATGCATATTTACATCCACGTGTGACGGTATGATACAATACAAAACACAAGGAAAGCATTGTTGCTATCCGATCGAAACCTCTAATCTCCAAAACAGTTATTTTTTATGAAATTACAAAAACACTGGGTTTGTCCAAATTGATATTATGATTTTATATATGGCTATACACATGCCTATTATATTATTAATATTTTTATGAAAATCAATCTCAGAGGGAGATAAACTATTTTTGACCAGCGGATGGTGGAGATTTATTTTATGTACATCATCAGAACGAGTGTATCACAGCATTGTAAAACACTGAATGCATTAAGACTGCGATATTTAATGACCAATTTTAGGGCATAATTTATGAAGAATAGACAAGCAGATGAGTCTGCAATATAAACAAAACAAGTTTAGAGTTTTCCCATAATAAAACATTATAAAGTGCATTATGCAGCGTAGCCATAAGGCATTTAGTCAATGACATTAAAAGACAAAAATCAGTTTTTTATTTTATTATTATTAAACCTTTATTTTACCAGGAAAGAAAGCACATTGAGATTAAAAATCTCTTTTGCAAGAGCGTCCTGGCCAAGATTAACAGATACAAGTACATTTGAGTATGAACAAAAAACATCAACAATACATACACATATACACACACATCAAAATTCCACTATCAATATAAAACTAGTTAAAACATCTACAGCCCGATGTTTCTTTCTCCCAATTTATTTAAAAGTTTTTTAAAATTATCCAATGAAACCAGTGTCCTCAGATTTAAAATACTTTGCAAGCAAAAAACACTTTAAAAAAAGTTATGTACAGGGCAGGCAACCAAATACGACCAGAATATGAAATCAACAGTAAGTACCTAAACTGTTTCCCCTATATAAAATCGAATTATAAGAAAACGCTTCTTTATAAAAATCCATACATTATAAAATGGCCTAGTGCATCACGTTTTGTTTTTTGTAATTTTACAGGTTATCAAGTTTATTGTAGTGATGTAGGCACTCAGGTTTTTCTGTTTCTTTATTTGGCCAAATAAAGTTTATAATAGATACAGTGCACAAGCTATAAGACAGTATTGTCTATCAGTGGTTCCCAACATTTTTCCTTGGGGCCCCCTAAGAACACATAAGGGCGCACTCACACTATCCAAACCAAACCGCGCCCGGGCGCGTTTGACCCCCAAAGCCTGGTTTGTTTGATTAGTGTGATCACACTGTAACAGCGCGGTTTGGTTAATCGCGCCCTGGCCGGCTTGCAGAGGTGGGCACGAGTGCGGTTTACTTGGGCTCAGAAACACGCAATGTGATCACAAATCATGCTAGAGCGCGTTTCAAAAGCAGAGAATTGCATCAATTGTACGACTAGTCATCTTCGTAAACCTTTTGATGCTTATGTAAATGCTAAGGGTTGCGTGAAAGTCTAAGCTGCATGCGCAACAGACCAACTAAGCAATACTATGGCATGTGAGAGGGCTGTGTGTCATCGTGCACCAAAACGACTCTGAATAAAAACACAGACCTTAACATTACGATGGGTTCCAGTGTTAAGAGAGCGCTTCACTTTCTGCTTTGTTCAAAACAATCGCATCCTAATGACGAAAACGCGCCCGGGCTCGGATCGATAAAAGTATAGTGTGAGTGCGTGCTTCTGGGGGAGTAGGGAGGGGGAACAATCGCACTGGGGCATGATTTGATTTAGTTTGGTTTGGATAGTTTGAGTGCAAGACAGTCTGAGCCCCCCTCATACCTTGACATATATCTTTCTGTTTGATTTTGCCATTACGCTGAGAAGCATGTTGAGATGGAGCGAAAAAATATTATAATCATTCTGTGTTTTAATAATCATTCTGTGTTCCTCATTACTCTGCACAAAACCAGTAAAAGAGTGCATACACATGGACTAAGAGCCTGTACACTGTAAAAAAATTCCGTAGAAATTTCAATGTTATTGCAGCTGGGTTGCCGGTAATTTACCGTAGATTTACATTTATGTTATTTACTGGCAAGAGTTTGTTCAAAGTTAAATAAATTTCAAATATTAACAAGTCTTTATCTTTACAGAATAAAACTATACAATAACCGCCTCATGCAAAGCATTCTGGGAACCAGAAATCATCATCAACCTTTTTCTGTTTTTTGGTCCAGATTTTGTTTCCCAGAATGTTTAGCTTGATGCTGTTTTTTAGTTTTACTCTGTAAAGATAAAGACTTGTAAATGTTTAATTTTCATTTAACTTTGAACAAAATGTTGCCAGAAAAAAACATAAATGTAAATCTACGGTAAATTACCGGCAACTCAGCTGCAATTTCTACGGAATTTTTTTACAGTGTACGGTGCACACTTATGTATTGCAAGTTTATTTTGGCATAAATTTAGTTTTTTTACGCACGCTTTATAAATGAGGCTTCTGGCCACAAGGTTGATCCGTGTTTGTAGATTTTTGCCATATTGTTATTTGAAGGACCCCGTTCCTTTGCACCAAGGTTTAATTGGGTCTCAGAGTTTAATTGGAAGCCATTCTAAAGCGACAAACTAAGAGCTTTTCTATTTCTCTCACTAAATGCTTTCTCGTTCTCTCCATAATTGGTTTTCAATGCTCTGCTCCAGGGCTCTTACGGGACTGTATTGTTATTCCGAGCGAGTACAAATCAGCGGGTCCTGGTCTCTGCGCTCTTCTCATCTGTTTCAACATAATTTAGCAATGAAAAAGACGATCCAGTCCTCGGGTCTCTGCGAAAATCTTATTTCCCTCTAGTCCTAACCTCCTCTCAAAGACTCCGACTTTGTCAAGTGCTCATTGTAAAATGACCTGTGGCCAATCGGCCATGTGTTGTATTCATACTGGTAGTGTCAAGCTACTTAAAATACAGTAATCTGGGAAAACCCAGCAATAGTAAATAAAACCATCCTACATAATGTAAAGAACATTCTATGAAAATATAACCTTGATGTCTTTAAAGGTGCCATTGAATAATAAACGGTAGGCATAGATGAATAATAAGAGCTCTGTACGTGGTAATGAAATACCATGAGCCTCAAACGCGATTGTTTCCTTCTTCTTATGTAAATTTCATGCAGACAAAAGACTGTAATGTCACAGTCGAGATGTATGTCCCCAACATTAAATTAAGTACAGTGTTGTTAATATGTTTACTAATGTGAGCTACTGGCATGAGCCACAGAGCTCAACATTATTATTCATAACCCTTTCAAATGGATCATTTTTGCACTTAATAAAGTTGCATACCTTTTATGTAAATATCAAAGAACAATTTAACATTATTTCAATGCATTCTATGGCACCTTTAATATTGACCTAGAAAGTTCATGTCAAAGATGGATTGAAATGATTGAAATTAAACTTTGATGCCACCAATCTAAAAATTGAATTATGAGACTTTATCCTCGATTACACAGACAGGGTTACATCTTATTATCTGTTATTATTTATCTGTTATTTATTTAGTTATTATTTATTTTCAAGCAGTTTATATATTCATCAGTAAGCCAGTTTAAAAGACACAACATAAGTACATTAACATTTTTAATTAAAAATCCAGTAAGTAGGGGTGAGCGGGGCACCAACTAATGCAGGGTTAATTATAACACGGCTACTTTACATATTTCTACAAGGCTGAGCAATCTGTGCTTTTGGTCTTTTTCCTCTTACTGTCAGAAGATGATCTCCTGCGAATTTGTGAAAAGTTTTGATGTGTTTTGGTTGCGATATTAAACAATGAGTGTGTTGGAGGCATAGAAGTAAATTCATTTTATGTTTTTTTTTTTTTTTTCTTCGATTTCTCAGTTGGATATGTAAGTCACCAAATCTAACCATATGTTATTTGAATCACTGTCTTGTTATGGATTTAGCATCATGGATGGATGAATGTGTGGATATCTAGCTATTATGAGCTGATATATAAACAATATACTAGAGATGTTCCGATACCATTTTTCTCTTCCTGATACCTGGGCTCAGGGTATCGGCCGATACAGAGTACCGATCCGATACCGGGGTGTGTATCTGTATAATATACAGCTGTACATACTACTAGCCCTGTTTGAATGGATATAACTGTTTTATGGTGTGCTTCAGACTTATTCCTGTATAAAACATGAAAAAATACATACAGTGAACTGGAGTATTTTTATTATCTGAAAGACATTTGACAGTAATATTAATTTTTTTCTAAGTGAAAAAGAGACACAAACCTAACACTGTAAACAGAAAGGGTATTTTAGTTTTAGAATATAACTGTATAAAACAGTGCAACAAATAAGGAATACAAAAATTATATGAATAATATAACAAAATAATCTATATAACTCAAAAGTCCAGAAACAATTTTATTATACAAAAGGCATTTCAGTTTTTAAATACAAAAGCAAAATAAAGCTCCTTTAACTCTTTCACCGCCAGCGTTTTTAAAAAAAGTTGCCAGCCTGCGCCAGCGTTTTTCATGATTTTCACCAAAGTTTAATGCCTTCCAGAAAATGTTCTTCTTTAAATATATAAACATACAATATACCAAATGAAAGAACAGACCCTCTGCTTTCAAACAAAATAAACCGTTTCATCCTACCTTCAGTGGTTCTTTTGTAATCAGCTTTTGAATATGGGTAGGTTTCTGCAAAAACACCACATTTTGAGCAAAAAGCAGAGATAATTCCATTTTTGTGACGGACTTTTCATAGAGATCCCATTCAGAGCGATCTTTAAAACAGACACGGACATGCAGCTGCTTTCCATAGCGCAATACTTTCGGGTTTAAAAAGTTGCGGAAAGCGGTATTGCGGAAAGACGGAAAATCTCGTCATTGGCAGGAAAGCGTTTTCTCTTGATTGACGAAATATCTCATCAATGGCGGCGAAAGAGTTAAAAACACTAAGTGTAGTGTAGTGAAATGAGACTTGAGTGTAACTTTCGTGTTTTTCGGGGTGAAGCCAGTGGCGGAGCCAGAGGGGTGTCCAGGGTGGCACTGGACACCCTTGACATGTCACTGGCCACCCCGTGTGCCACCCCAAATTTAATGCGCTTTTTTCACTTAATCGCTATGTTTATTTTCGAAGTGCGGCAGCGCCGCACATTGTTAAAAACAAACATTATGAATATTAACCCTCCCTGCGGTCGCGGCGCAAACTCTTTATTTTTCAATCACTGCGCAAAGAAACTTGGATTACTCTTCTGATTTTGGACATGCAGATATGATTTATACATCATTTAAAATGTTAAAGTGTCATTTTTTGTGTGTCTATAAAAACTGAATGTTGTGCTTTTCAGAAAATTAAGAAAATATACATAAAGCGCGTTCTGTTATCTCTCTCCATCAGTGATGTCTTTTCAAAAACGCGTCAGAAAAATTACTGTAACTTAACGAATACTTTTCATACCATCAAAAGATAATGTCATGTCTACATAATGCTTGGAATCTCTTTAAAATGATGTAAGTGAAGGCGTACATTGCTAATACTACATGATTTCACCGTATATGCTGGAAGTGTGGTAATTTTCTTGTGGACTGAATAAAGTCTAGGTTTGCCAATTCTGTTTACAACAGAACCCAGCACCATGTTTTCATTCTTGACGTGATCTTTATAGGCTACTGTATGATTGTTAATTCGACTGGATTGTCACATTGAACTTGAAAGCACGACGCGCATATCCGATAGTGCGCGTGCACAGCCAGAGCTTAAACAAATTCATATTCGCGTCTTTTTGGCTTAAACGGACAAATGCTCATATGTCAAAATAGCTGTCTTGGTGATTTTCATACTAAACATTTGGTTACTGTACGTCTTAAACGAATAAACATTTTATTGCATTCGGTCTTAGCCTAACCTGTTGAAGTCTCTCTGTCATTAAAATTTATTAGGGCTGCAACTAACGATTATTTTACTAATCGATTAATCTGTCGATTATTTGTTCGATTAATCGATGAATCGGATAAAAAACAAAAAACAAGAAAAGCATTCATTTCCAACCACTTATTCAAAACAGAACTAAATTCTTTAGAAATTGCACAAACATGTTGCTCCTTGAACACACCTGAGCTGTTACAATAATAATAAAATAAAATAAAAATGGACTAACACAAAAAAATACACATGTATGCTTTACATCTGACAAATATATAGACTTTTTATGATGCATTTCCCATCAAGAAGCCTCTCTTGATGGGATCAAAAAGATAGTATATGAGTACACACTCAGAAATAAAAGTACAAAAGTTGTCACTGGACAGTACCCTTTCAAAAAGGTAGGGATGTCCCGATCAGGTTTTTTTGCCCTCGAGTCTGAGTCCGAGTCATTTGATTTTGAGTATCTGCCGATACCGAGTCCCGATCCGATACTTCTATAATACATAAAAAAAAGAATAAAGAAGAGCGAAAAAACAGAACCAGGATGTTCCTTATGTCATGCCGCACGCATTGCTGTTTCTGTGTGGAGTCAAAAGAGTCTAACTCTGTGCCAGCGCATAACTACAGATGTGTTAAAAAATAATGAATATATAGTATATATGTTCAGGGGTTAAATTGGGGTTTGTTTTGTGGGGAGGCTCTGTTGGGAGGGAGGGTTCGAGGGGTAACATGTTTAATCCTGATGACAGCAAAGCCACTGGGTGTGCTTCAATGACATTTTGTATCTCTGATAGTATTTTATAAGTTTCAGTTTTAAAGCTGTGCCACATGTTGACCCAAACTTTAAAACCTGAACTTTAAATTATGCAAATCTATGAGTCTGACACCCTATATGCATTTGGTGCACATGTCATTATGCACAATTGATCAAACTTTGAATGAAGTTATAAGACTCAACCTCCTTGACTCATTCTAGGCATAAGATAGGCTACCCAAAAAGACTCAATTAACAAGAAAAACAACATACTGATTCAGCAATATATCTTATAAATTAGCCATAGAGATTCCCTAAGCTGGTCAGCAGTTAGTTATAAAATACCTATAGTTAGGTCGTGATTCATTTGTATAATCAAAATACATTATTTTATTAAACTATACAATCAGTTGTATCCAGTTATCTAGTTAACATTTTGTAATGAGATGAGTGACATGGCTATACATACTTTAATACTTTGTTTCTAGACTTCTATTAGGTTTTTTCGACGTGGGCACCATTCTTACCTCTCTTTCTCTCTCTCTCTCTCTCTCTCTCTCTCTCGCTCATCTCTACAGTAATGTCAAATGATCCTGCGCGAATGCGCATTCTTGAGGTTCTGAGTGAGACGCGGAACTGCGTCTGAGCAAATGTTGACAATAACGATCAACGCGTCGTTTAAATGAGCGGTAAAAACGCGGTTTTGTTGTGGGTTCCTTGCACGCACGAGTGTGAAGCCTATGAATGAAAGCACATCAATAGGCTTGTTCGACTTCATGCGGCGCCGCAACAATCGACAGCCGGGTGACTTCAAACTACCGCGAGAGTGATCCGCGAAATCATACGGAGGAGTTTGCTTTTAAATCGTTCTCGCGGAACTTTGACGTCATGCATGCAGCACCACAAGAACCAGCAGCCGGATGAAGTCGAACAAGCCTATTCTCTTCAGTTCACACGCACCAGCGCAGCGCGTACACTGGCGCGGAGCAGAGCGAGAACTTAATGGATTTTAAACCCTGCATATGTATCCGAGTCCTGATCGGGAGGTAACGTCCGATTCCGATCGAGTCTGAAACCACGTGATCGGGGCCGATTTCCGATCACGTGATCGGATCGGGACATCCCTACAAAAAGGTACACCTTTGTACCCAAAAAGTGCATATTAGTACTTCAAAAGTACATATTGGCAGTTCAAAGATACATATTTGTACCTAAATGGTACATATTAGGACCTTTTATAAGGGTACTGCTCCCAGTGACAGCTTGGTACCTTATATTTGACTTTATGTGTTTTCTCTGATTGGATAGCTATCTCATTTGTTAAAACTGTTCCATTTACATTTGGCCACATAAATGCGTCTTGTGAAAACGAAAAATGCGTCTTCTACTCCCGCGCAAAAAATGCAAATACACCATTCATTACTTTGCCTAATGTAAGACGATGTTTATGCAACAAAAGGCGGCACTTACTGTATGATGTACTGTATGTTGGTGCCAGGCACGCGCGTCTCCTTGCTCGGCATGAGTTGGAGCGCGCAGTACAGAACAGCAGGAGAGTGACGGCGCGATGATTTAACATACAGGTCCATGACGGGGAAAAGCGTTCATACAACTCTCTCTCAACGTTTTATTTCTTTGTTTAATATCATTGGAGTTTGTCATTGGAGTTTTTTTTCGTTCTAGAAACTTTTTTTTACTCGCTGTCTTCGCTCCATAAAGCATAAGCGTGTCGTCTTTGTTTGATTACCTCTTTGCCGGTTATAACTTCCAGGTGACGCGCTTACGTTTGGGAGGAGTAAAACACTGACATGTGGTTTTCCTCTACCTTTGCTGTTTTTTATCTTTTCTCCGCCGCCCTGCCGAACTCTGCAAGCAACAGTGCACGAGAGAGACCGACGCTCCGTCCCAAACCACATACTTCCATACTATATAGTAGGCGAAAAGCACTACTTCTCGTACTCTTTGCCTACTATATAGTCTGGAATTAGGCGGTTTGGAACGCAGTGCGAGTGTGTTCACTCCGCTCCGCGCTTAACTGAAGTTTTTCCTTTTTTTTTATTAAACGTCTCTGCGTCACGCGACACAACAAATCGATTATGAAATTCGTTGCCAACACTTTTAGTAATCGATTTTATCGATTTAATCGATTCGTTGTTGCAGCACTAATGGCTGCACGCTTTCATATCTTCGCCGCTTTAAGTAAACAGTGGTTGCGTCACGCTTGTGGTAGCTTCCTGGTGTTTGCATTCAGAGCAGCGAAGAAGAGATGAGTTTCACTTTGCAGCGTTAGCTTTAGCATTAACTATAACGGCCATTACTAGGTTTATTTAAAAAATGGTATCGGATTGGTACATGGGTTCAAATACTCGCTGCTTCCGATGGCAGACTTTTTTGTGGTATCGGCCGCATTTCCGATTCTGGTATCAAAATCGGAACAACTCTATAATATACCTATAGTGTATATAAGCAGAATTGTATTGAATTATTAATGTTTAAACAGCATTTTCTAGCAGGTTACAACAAAACCTCTGTTTGTTACAATTAACTCATTCCTCGCCAGCCTTTTTTTTTAAGTTTAATTTTTCACATAAGCCTTCCAGAAAAAAATTTCTTCTAAAAATATATAAACATACAAATATATCAAATGAAAGAACAGACCCCAGGGGAAAAGTTTTATCCTATCTATATATTTTTTGCTGTTTATAAGCTCTTAAATATGATTAAATATGAAAAAAAAAATTTAGCAGAAAGCTTAAATAATTGCATTTTGTGAAATGTTTTTATTAGAGATCAGATTCAGTCGATTATCAAAACATACACGGAGTGTAAAATTAATTAATAATTTTTTGCTTTAGTTTTTTAAAAATGGAGTAAGTGCGCCATCTAGTGGATAATCACGATATTACAGATATACATAAAAACGTATCAGGAACACGTTTTTTTTCATGCAAATGTTTTCTCTTAATTGACGAGATAACTCGGCAATTGCGGGGGAAAAAAACCCCACCTATGGGGTAAGTTGTGACGTTTTCACTCCTGTCACTTTCGGAGTAATTGTACGATAACGGTAGGTCCCAAAGACAAACTTTAAGTGTTCATTTGTAGCAGAGATGTTTGTATTGATTGTGTAATAAAATGATCAATCTAACTTAAATATTTTTTGAATGATAGAGCCAAAAGTATTACTTTGTCTCCCCTATTCACAAACGTATAAATGACGTTTTGCGAACATGTATACAGTGGCTAGCCAATTAGAAAAGACCATTTAGATATTAAAGATTTAAAGGTACAGTAGAAAAAAAAACATGAATTTTAAAGGTCAGAGAGAAGATGGAAAGGGCCATGAGTGCTTTTTGTATTTACATTTATGCATTAATCCGAATCATTCAAAGTATTTTATCAGTATGTGTGCTCCTAGGACCTTTGCACTGCTAACACAATGCTCTACCAATTGAGCTACATGAACCTTGGTGCAAGAACCCATCATTAACATTTCAGCATACTTGTGGATAAAATTAAAATGTTGCTGATGGGTAGAATAAGCCTCCTTTAAAATCTTTGCATGCTCCCATTTCTCATTTATCCCATTGCCTCCCATTGAAGTGTTGTGTTGGTGTTTTGTAAGCGCCGCTGAGCGGTTGCAGATGCATCTCTAGAGAAGTAGCTCTCTACCGAGCCCTCCAGTTCTCATTTGTCTGCACTGTCTCCATCCATCACCCTGCCCTGCTTATCAGTAAGAGGTCAGTTCCTGCCTCCTCCGCCAAGGCCTACATTTAGCCCTGGCCTTGGGCAGCCTTGTCTAGCCGGGGCCACACGCTTGGCCCTTATCAGATGGGGTCTGAGAGTGGTAAATAAAGGTCTGGCCCGGGTTACCGTGGCCTGTCAGCAGGCCTGTCCCAGAAGGAAAATAAAACTCTTATTAACATGCTTCTGCTCATTGGCGTTGACAGCTTGATCAATCTGCCTCCTCTACAGATGACCTCTGCTCCGCTGTAAACCGCCAAGCGCCCTAACAGAGGCAGAAATGAATAGCCCGAGACCTCAGATCTGATACTGCAATACTCTGAGGCATTTTGGGATTTTTTTTGGTTTGGTTAAAAAAAGTGACAAGCGATCTGGATATTGTCAACCCTTGCTCGGGAGAACAGCGCGAAGGCATGTGTGTGAGTATTTCGACGTTTATGAAGTGCGTTAAACATTTTTTTTGTTCCCACAGGACCCCGTGGTTTAATGGATGGGGCTTTAACTTACCTCGTGGCCAGTCTCTACTCGATAAGTGGAACCAGATCCCTGAAGATATAGATATTCTTATGACACATGGGCCTCCGCTGGGTAAGCATGGAAATGGTAACGTAACCGTAGATGCGCGTATGTGGCAGCTTGTGTCTGCAGATGGATTGTTGTATTTTCAAGTTGTCATAAATGCGATGATGACTTAGGATGTGATGTTGGATTTGGCACAGGGTTCAGAGATTGGGTTCCCAAGGAGCTCCAGAGAGTCGGATGTGTGGAGCTCCTCAACACTGTACAAAAGAGGGTCCGACCCAAACTCCATGCATATGGGGGAATACATGAAGGTAAGGGTTTAAATAAGAGTTTAGAAGTGCCTCTCACATGTCTTCTTGTAAATTAGGTTTTTTTCAGACTCTTAATGAGGCAATGTGGGACTTTTAGTAGGATCTCTCGACAGAAATGCAATATAATTTACATAACTATATTATCAGTGTATTCAATGGCGGGGAACAAGTTAAATGAGGAGTTATGTTGCGTTCACACCAGCTGTGGTAGAGACTAGGGCTGTTTTCGACTAAGGATTTTCATAGTCGAATCTGATTTTGCCATAGTCGACTGATAGTCGAACCTTTTATTACCTATTATTTAAATCCAGAACAACGAGGTGCACCGGTGTAGAAGCAGGGTTGGCTACCTGTCTTTCCCCTTATGAGAAAAGATTAACAAGCTATACTACAGCTGAATAGCCTATATATATTTTTTAAAAATAAATTAAAGAACAATTTCTTAACAAGAAGGCTTTTTAAGTGCAAATTTACAGAGCTTCGGTAAATACAGAATAAAGCAGTGTCTTAAAGAAATTAAAATTAAGACAGTAGGCTATTTATGCACCTGTACAGAAGGCAATGAATATTTATTTATGCCATTTTCAATAGTATATTAGTAGATAAATTAATGTGTATCTATAGTATGAAAAGTATGAAAACGAATACATAATTATTTTGGCTAGATTAAAGGGATAGTTCGGCCAAAAATGATATTAAACCCATGAATTACTCACCCCCAAGCTGTCCGAGTGGCATATGTCCATCGTTTTTCAGACAAACACATTTTCGGATATTTTAGAAAATGTTTTAGATTTTTCAGTTGATTAAATGTAGTCTTACGGGGTCCACGACCTTCAAGTCCAAAAAAAAGTGCGTCCATCCTTCACAAAATAAATCCAAACGGCTCCAGGATGATAAACAAAGGTCTTCTTAGGGGTAATCTGTGTTGTTGTAGAAAAATCTATATTTAAAACTTTATTAAAGAAAATAAATACCTTCCGGTAGCGCCGCCATCTTAGACTCCTCTGTATTCAGGAGAGAGTATCAGCGTAGTGTACGCACTTTTCTTAGTGACGTATGACAAATTCGATGAGATATCATAGTCGAATCAAACCTCTCAGAATCGAATTGTCGAATCCTCGACTATAAAAAGTCAGCCCTAGTAGAGACGTCAAGCGCGAGTGATTTCAATGTTAAGTCAATGTGAAGATGTGTTGACGTGCGTCTGGAGGTCTCGCGGCGCAAATGAGGCGTTTAGTGTGACGTGGTATATGCAATTCCGCCTCATTCGCACATCTAGTTCACGCGAATGGTGCGAATTGAGCGCTGCCATGGAAAACGTTGCAAAATGTAAACTTTGGCGGAAAAACGTGCCGCGTTAACCAATCAGGAGCTTGCTCTTGTAGTGACGTGTTTACAGGAAGCAAATTTCCGCGTGAACGTCTCAATGACTAGAATTTCGCACGTTGTTTTCACGCGCAAATGAAGCGAGTAAACTCAAAATGTTCAAAACAAATTTGATGCCTCAAACGCGGCTGGTCTGAACCCACAGTTACAACGTCAGCTAGACACTTGGCTGGTTTTCCTTCACTTTCACACAGTTTGCCTAAATGTAAATGCAGATGTCATTTAATGTTGCTGATAACACCAACATTATGGATTTAATAAAAAATAAATACAAAAAAGAATGCCTTTAGGTCAATTACAGTAATCTACAAATTAAATCAGTTTATGTTTAGCATGAAAACAAAAATATTAAATTTCAATGCCAACGTTACGGAAGTGGACAAAATGTCCGATGGTGGAATTTGCACAATATTTTCTTTTAATGCCCCTCAAAAATATGAGCTGAATGGACACAACCTTTAACCTTTTCAGGTATTTATGGACAAAAAAAGATATTTGTTGGCAAAAGGCTTACCACAGCGAAAACCATAAACAAAAAATGCATAAACAAAAAGCTCACGGGTTATAAAGCAAACACTGACTAAAATATTTAAAAAAAAATTCATCTTTTTATTTACAGTAGTGGCCAATGTCACTTTTGTCCACTACTTCACGCTTGAATATGAGGATATACACAAACAACTGTTTCTTTAACTCTCCTTATCTCTCTCTCTCTCTCTCTCTCTCTCTCTCTCTCTCTCTCTCTCAGGGTATGGCATAATGACAGATGGCTACACAACATTTATCAACTCCTCCACATGTACAGTCAGTTTCCAGCCCACCAATCCACCAATCGTATTTGATCTCCCCAACCCAGGAAACTCCTGAGATTCATTAAAGCCCCCCTCCCTTTTTCTACATGACAACTCTTGCTTAAAATGAATGGTCTTTTTGTACCGCTTGTATTTAAAAATGCATGGCCATCAGATATTTTTAAAAGTCGTAATGAAGCCCATGGCATTCGAATGGCTTTTGGTGGGCAATGAACTTGTGAATTCGTATTTTGATTTGTCCGCATCCGTTGCCTTCTGCGTTTGCTTTATATTCTGGTCAGGATCTCAAAAGTGCATTTATAAAGGTACTTAAAGTGTCAGCAATACCTGACCATGTTTATGGTTGAATATGAATTGCGCTTTGTAAATTTATATTATGAACTTATTTAAAGTCTTGGACTCGATACCTTGTATGGTGTTTTGGGTAAAAATCATATTTCATCTCTTTCCAAGGGTCCCATAGGTTAGATATTTATTACTGCGAACGGACTTCAAAAAGATGCTTTATCTTACAGGCCATTAAACATCACAGCACATGCATTTTGTCCTCTCAGCATATAAAAGAGAGGCACGGTGCATGTCAAAAGATGGAGAAGCTATCGTGTGTGTGTGTGTTTTTTTTTTTAATGAGGTTGTTGTGAATGGACTTTATACATTATCGCTGTTTGTGTTCTCGCAATTTAAAAGACGCTGATTTAGCAAATTTAGTATGGCCTGATTATGCAGATGACACACCAATAGAGGACGAGATGTGATTGGTTGATTGGTCTATCTCTTAAACATATATGTGGAAATATTTTAACACGTTTTGAACTCCTGGTACATTCTGTAAATAACCAAACAAACACAGTGTGTATTTATCCTGGGTTTTATATAGCCTACTTGTATTTCATTGGTTTCGAAGCTGGAAATGACATCACAACACCCCAAGCCAATGTTTTCTTTCTCTCCATGTAACTGCCATTTTTACTTGTGTCGTGTTAATGTGCGTGTTGTATATTGCGCTGTGTGGATTTATGTGTTCTTGCGAGCACAAAAAAAAAAGAAAAAATGAATTTCATGTCATTTCTGCTTTGTACATGCTTTCTTTATACTGTATGTTTTGTGCCTTTTTTATCCATTGTGACATTTAGCCAAGTTTATATGCAAATAAAATGCAAGATTTTTATCTGATGTCATTTACCTTTTTTTTAAATGTGTTACCAAATACACACTTAACTAAAAGCATGTTTATCATGATTTACTTAACCCCTTCATACCTGATTTTTCAGCGTGCCTTATTTTGATTGTTTATTCAGCATTTTTATTAGTTGAACCACAACACATGTGATGTCCATTTCAGTGGATGCAGGGTCTGAAGGGGTTAAACTTTTGATCTTATACTAAAATTCTTGAGATGTTAAAGGGATAGTTCACCCAAAAATGAAAAATCTGGCATGATTTACTCAACCTTAAGTTGTTACAAGCATGTGTACATTTCTTTGCTACGCTGAACACAAAGGAAAATATTTTACCAAGCAGATTTGAGGACATTTTTCCTATAGGGAAGTCAGTGGTGCTCCTGTTTCCTGCTTGATTATAAGTCTTCCTTTGTGTTCAGCAGAACGAAGAAATTTGTACCTGTTAGGAACAATTTGAAGGTAAATAATGAAATAATTTTTATGTTAAAGGTGCAGTGTGTAATTTTTAGAAGGATTTCTTGACAGAATTGCAACATAATATACAAAACTATATGATCAGGGGTGTACAAAGACCTTTCATGATAAACCGTTATGTGTTTATTACTTTAGAATGAGACGTTTTTACCTACATACACTGAGGGTCCCCTTACATGGAAGTCACCATTTTGTGCCGCCATGTTTCTACAAAAGCCCTTAACGGACAAACTTTTTTTTACTAAGTTTATGATGTCTATGATGATGACATGTTTGTCCGGTGGCAGCTTCCGTAGCTTCCCTATTTGTTTCAAAAGCAAGAGGTTGAGCAGTGGACTGAGTCGTTGGTTGCAATTTGCAACCTCACCACTAAATGCCGCTAAATTGTACATACTGCACCTTTAAACAAATTTATTAGACCACCCGGGGCCCAGGAAAAGATTGCAGCCATTAGTCGGATATATGTACTGACGGGGGGAATAAAACAATCGCTATACTTCGTATTGATTTTTTTCGAATCGCTATACTTCATATCATTACGACTTAAAAATATAAATGAAAAATATACTGATACATAATAATTGAAAATATACTGTAATATCCTCATTTTCCAGCTCCCCTAGAGTTAAACATTTGATTTTTACCATTTTGGAATCCATTCAGCTGATCTCTGGGTCTGGCGGTACCACTTTTAGCATAGCTTAGCATAATCCATTGAATCTGATTAGACCATTAGCATCGTGCTAAAAAATAACAAAAGAGCTTGATATTTTTCCTATTAAAAACTTGACCCTTGATTTGACTCTGCAATGATATTACGCAGTGCCCAAAAATAGTCCCCTGCCATTGAAAGCTACTAAGGGGACTAGTTTTGGCTGCTACGTAATATCATTGCGCCTCCTGCAGCCATGTTACGGCAGTAAAGTCCTTGATTATTACACCAGAATGAGAGTATAGTTCCTAGCCATATCTGCCTAGAAAATCGCAACTTTTAATTTAACGTCAGTCTAAGTACATGTTGTAACTACAGAAGAGTCAAGTTTTAAATAGGAAAAATATCAAAACTCTTTGGTTATTTTTGAGCGTGATGCTAATGGTCTAATCAGATTCAATGGATTATGCTAAGCTATGCTAAAAGTGCTAGCGCCAGACCCGGAGATCAGCTGAATGGATTCCAAAACGGTAAAAATCAGATGTTTATCTCTAGGGGAGCTAGAAAATGAGCATATTTTCTCTTTAATGATCCACTATTATCATTACAATTAAATGTATTTCCAATATAGCTAATAAAGATATTCTTCTGCATTGCTTGGAGTTCAGCAACAGCCTTGATTGATTTATGAAGCCCATTAATTAACCCACATCTGTCAGACCCGAAAATAAATAGATGGGGTTGACAGGGATGGGCCTAACCTCGTGTTGTCCTGTCGGATGCTATCGATCGTTGAAATTTGTCATCGTAGCCTTGCCGTACTTGTCTGATGGATGTCAGAGGCTTCATAGAGCGCTTGTTCACACTGACCCCACAAAGATGTTCAATCAGTCAACATCATACAGTGTCGTCAACCAACTCTAAACGGTACAAAGGAAAGCAGAACGGGGCACCTTTAGTAATGGTTTAATGTCAGCTCTTCAAGGTCAGGTTTAATACATAAGATCTGATGAAACGCTTGGGTTCACATACCCTTCCCCGCAGCAAAACGTCCATATCTTGAAAGTGTCCTGGAATTTCGGTGGAGTGCTTCCTCTTTGAGACCTTTCATTATATGCGCATGACCTGCTGTCTTTTCACTCTCTTATGTTCACAATTGGATATTGCTAGGCATCGTTGCAGTACGTTCGCTTTAGGGATAAAGGATTTCTAGAAATAGACAGGGACGCAAATTTCAATATATAATGAATGAGGGTTGGATTATGAAAATTGCTTAAAAGGCGGTAGTGGGCTTTTGACACTTAACTCAAGGTCATTTTCAACCTGCGTACAGTCAGTTATAAATTCATACTGTATACTTTTGTATTTGAATCATGTGCTCTAACCCTGCTGTCTATCTTTATTACCCATGCAGGGTCAAAAGCAGTGCTAATGTCCTTTAGAAACTACAAATGTAAATTCAACCTATAAAAGAGGCCTTAAACCATTGTTACCCTAAAGTCAAAGCCGTCATTCCTTTCGAAGTATCATTTAAATGATTTCTACCTCCAACTAAATTTCTTTCTTGTACGCCCGTGAACCTTGGGGTTTTTTGGCCTGGTTTCTTGTGTCTTTTCATTTCTTTCCAGGAGCTGGTCTACAAATCATTTTGACTTTGACACTTAATGCAATGTGGCCGAAACATTGTGCCCTGTCAACACGGACCCAGAGAGAAAAACAGCCCTGCTGAGGAGTACATTAAGTTTTCCACCTGACAAATTCCATATATTCTGCTGAGTGTAATAAATCAATGAGGGAGTAAACAAAATGAATAAATCATACTGGAAATCTCTGTATACTTTGGACCGCTCCACTGGAATTATTAACGGTAGCTGAATTACGGCAACCCTATAGCACTATAGCACATGAAAGGTAGATCTGTCCCAGGACCTTATTCTCTGTCCTGTTCTGTCCTTTCTTATTCCTAATAACAATCCAGATATTTTGTTTATCCTAATACCAATTCTATCTATCTCTAATTCTAATAACAAATAACAGCATGATTTATTAGTTTATCAACTTAGTAGTTTTTTTATATATGTACTATACAGTAATAAGATATAATTTAAAAGCACATATGTAGGTCTATATATTATTTAGTCAATCATCTTGTCACAACTTAACACAGATTTGTGTTAGTATTTGTTTAAATCTACTGTTGCTACATAGATTCTGACCCACTCAGGTACTCAAGTTTATGTTTACTGCTCGGTTTCAACTCTGTCTAATGAACCTCAGTATCTTAAGGGCTTTGGCTCCATCTAGTGGCTTTTTACGGAAATAGCTAATGCCAAAATTATTTTTGGTTAACGTTACGTTAAATTAAGGCCTGTTGTACACATTCAGACTTTAAATCCAACTCGTACATTCATATAAATGCAGTCCATTTACCATTTACATTCGCAGCCTGTCTGTGTTTATAGGAGAGCATGTAAGAGATTACAATTCAAGTGCACGTGCCTATTTTGTCATAAATCAGTCGTTACGTTGTGCTAATGGTTGAATTGGTTGAGCTACAGACGTACGGTATCAACATGTATAGGCTACATTGTTCAAGATAATTTTTTTTTACTTTTTTGTCAAAACATGTTTATTATGTTATCATGTTTTTTAATTGTGGTGCTTTGCTGTATTTGTATTTTTTTTTTGTTACGAAGGCTTAAACCAAAACAAACTAACTGCAGTTTGATTGATATTAACTGGAATGCACAATCAAAAAGCACGATTTTTTTTTTTTGGGGGGGGGGGAGATAAAACGGCGTTATCTCGTTTTGGAACCAAACTCTATATTAGTGCTGGGCAAAGATTAATTGCGATTAATAACAAATATACAAAATAAAAGTAACTTTTTGCGTAGACAATTCTGCAATATGTAAAAAACACTAGTCCAGAAACAGTTCCTTTCAATTTGTAACTGTTTTGTTTTCTTTATTTCACATATATCTTAAAGATCCCTTACAAAAATTTACCATGGTTTTATTTCAGTTAAAACCAAAAAACCATGGTTACCACAAAAAATATGGTTAAACTATGGTAAGTGTAGCAAACCATATATGCAATCAATACACCAAAAAAACATGGTTACTACACTTTTACCACAATTAAACCATGGTTAATTTTCGTAAGTTTGTTTAA
Source organism: Paramisgurnus dabryanus (assembly GCF_030506205.2). Taxonomy (NCBI): domain Eukaryota; kingdom Metazoa; phylum Chordata; class Actinopteri; order Cypriniformes; family Cobitidae; genus Paramisgurnus; species Paramisgurnus dabryanus. The sequence continues at coordinate 14,538,075 of NC_133359.1, read as the reverse complement.
CTTACGAAAGTTATTTTCTTCCAACGTTAATTTAGTGTTAAAAAACTGAAACATGAAGTGCTTCTGGACAAGTGTTGTTTACAACTCGCAAAATGGTCTACATAGCCTACTGTGAGTCAATATCACTTTATAAAGTGCTTTTTGCTGTCCTCATCAGAATCACTCAGTCATCATGAATAAAATCCAAATTAATGAAATTCTGAGGTTTTATTATAAATGGCCAAACATTAAACACACATACAAGTACAATGATAAGTCTTTTGAAATATGTTTTTCTTTTTTATTCCATTTCTTTTGATTGAATGAAAGTGAATCAATGACATAAAATTCAAAAACATTTAGTTTTATCTTATTTTCCTCAACAAGTTATTTGATAAAACAAGTCATTTTTATCATTTATATTTAATTTTCATAAAAATATTAAGCATTTTGCATGTGTCCCTGAAATTGCTGTCCACCCTGGCATTTTGGGGTAAACACCCCTTTAAAAAAACAACTGATGTAGTCAATGACATTACATTCCCCATTTGGTCCACACTGTCATTGTAAAATATTAATTAACATAAAACTTTGTGTAATATACATATTTTGATTTTCTGCTGTGCACAGTCAGCTTCAATGGTGAACCACTTAGCTAACTGCAGCTACATCGTGTTTTCAAAAAAATGTCCACCCTGTCATGAAAACTTACACTAAATTTGCATGACGGGGGGACATATATCATAAGTTTGTTTGTGTAGTGATCTGCTTGAATTTAATTTATAAAAAGTACTGGAGCTAATATGGATTTCTAACAGCCTAAGGTCTCCTTAATAAAAAACATGAAGTTAAATGGAAAATCTCAGGTTTTTTTTTGGGGGGGGGGGGTGGATTTTGCAGTCTCAAAGGCACTTCAGAGGTATATATGTGTACACACACACACGCACGCACGCACGCACGCACGCACACACACACACACACACGTAGATGTTTCTTACATACATAAATGTGTCTGTATTTATATATACATACAATTAAAATTTACACATCACACACTTGTATATTATGCAAAAAACCCCACTTATTTTATATGCGATTAATCTTTGCCCAGCACTAATACTAATATATTTTGATGTCCCCATGAGGAACAGAATGATGCTTCTTGAAAATGTGTAGTAGGAGAAGGGTTTCTGTGATGGTTGGGGTTAGGGTTTGGATTAGGGGAAGGGAATAGAATATACAGTTTGTACAGAATAAAATGCATTACTTCTATGGAATGTCCCCACAAAACATGGAAACCAGTATGTATGTGTGTGTGTGTGTGTGTGTGTGTGTGTGTGTGTGTGTGTGTGTGTGTACAGTATATGTACAGTATATGTTTACTGCTCTGTTTAATGAACATCAGAGGTCTTGAGGTCAATTGGCTCCATCTAGTGGCTTTTTAACAGTACAAAGCATGTAACAGTTATATAAATATTTATACCACGGGGGCTGTTGAATGCTTTATTCTGAAATGTTTCACGGGTATGAATTATTTTTCGATAAACAGACACATGACCTGTCTTAAAATAACAACCAGAGCAATGTCTATGGTAAACGTGGTATAAGTGGAATAATTGAGTTGACTCTGGTCCTTTGAATTATTTGAAAATAATACACATCTGGTCTAACTACACGACGAGCTTTACCACCTTGGGTGTGAATTATTTTCAAATAATTAAACGGCCCGTCGTTGTTCCTTACATATAACAGAGCCGCCGTTTTTACCTACTGGTGCTGTGCTGGCTGACACCTGTTGGGCATTGTTGAGGATTCTCATAAACTCGTGCCCCAGCTGTAGCCCCATCTAGAGGGCATGAACATAAGCACATGGCAAAGAATATAAAAACGGATTTTTTCAGTCATATAAAGTTGAGGACAAAAATAATTATAATAACCAAATAGTAAAAAGCTCAAGTAAAGCATGCAACAACTCCCAATTTCACAGACAAGGCTTAGCTAAAGCCAAGACTAGGCCTTAGTTAAAGTAGGCCTGTTCAAACTTTTTTTTTAATAAACATGCCTTAGAAAAATATGTTACTGGTGTGTATCTTGAAACAAAACAATGGCATATTTTAAGACTGAGGATAGTATTTTTACTACAGTTTATCAATTCATTATAGTTACAGTAATAATACTACAAAATGCTGTAATATGAGTGAACAATGTGCTGTACTTTCTTAATTATACTAAAGCACAGTACAATTAACAACAGTTTACTATAAATATTACAGTAAATACTACAGCATTTGTCTTTTTTTTATCCAACTCACTATCCTACATAATGCAAAGCAGAACAATATCTGACTTAAGATGCTGTTGTATTTATTCAGAACACTAGGGGGAAACAGTACTCCACGGATAATCAATTTATATCTATCTATCCATCCATCCATCCATCCATCCATCCATCCATCGGGGAATAGAGATTCAGAACAATAAACATAAATGTCACTTGTTTTTCCAGGCACTTATGAATCTTAGTTGTGTGTGTGTGTGTGTGTGTGTGTGTGTGTGTGTGTGTGTGTGTGTGTGTGTGTGTGTGTACCTGGTAATTATCACGTTGTGGGGACCAATTGTCCCCACAAAGATAGGAATACCAGTGTTTTTGTGACCTTGTGGGGACATTTTGATGTCCCCATGAGGAAACAAGCTTATAAATCAAACAAGATGATGTTTCTTGAAAATCTAAGGTACAAGAACGTTTTTTGTGATGGTTGGGGTTAGGGAATGGGGCAGGTAAGGGGAATAGAATATACAGTTTGTATGGTATAAAATGCATTACGTCTATGGAATGTCCCCACAAAACATGGAAACCAGAATGTGTGTGTGTGTGTGTGTGTGTGTGTGTGTGTGTGTGTGTGTGTGTGTGTGTGTGTGTGTGTGTGTGTGTGTGTGTGTATCTGTCCTTAGGGACAAATGAATCTAAGGGTGCTTTTACATATTCATCACAACACAAACACACATAAACTCTTTTATAATGTCTTTACAATATCATTTTTTTTTTGTTTATGCTTCTTACAGTATGCCTAATAATGAGACAGGCCCAACGAAAGCAAACACAAATTAATGTTAATATTTCAGCACTTCTCAGATAAAAAATTATTTTTTTAAAACACTTTGTTCAACCTCCACATCATCAAGTCAATTGTGCACAACATAAAATCAAATTCTCCTTGATTTGAACAAATTGCAAATGCTTGTATCATGCAGATGATTATGTCCAATTGTCTGCTGTTTGCTACATTTTAAATTGCTTATGTAATTTTCATCAAAACGCATTATACTGGATTCATTTGAATAGTCTTACACCTCAAAACATTCAGGAATTAGTTCATCGTATTTCTATATATCATATTTCGATATGAAAGTAAAATGGAAAATCAGAAGAGTCTACGTGGTTTAACTACAAGCAAGGCAGATAGTTCCTTGTTATAGCAACAACCCTGAACTGGGCTCAGTCTTATTAAATAACCTTCAAGAAAAGGAACGTGCAGATTTGATGTTGACTCTGGGCCAGATCCGTACCGAATACTCACCAGAGCTGCTGAGTTCGATGCAGATCCGGTGTGAATCTAGCCCAGATGCTTATTTATAATAAGCATTTGTAATGTTAATCACCATAGCACACACTTACTGTAAAACACATACGCATACATCCACTGTAAAAACACTGAATTATTACTATAATATTTAACCTAGTTATTTCTTCCCCCCTTAAATTCTTTTTCCAGCACCCGGCCTTTTCTTCTTGAAAATAGATTTTTTTAATTACAGGCCTTACGTTTGTTTTAAGACCAAAAAAATTATGAAAGTCTAAAGAATCGACCAATTAAAAGGCAATTTTGTCTCATCAGATCACAACCGCTCCCCCCTTCCCCAAACATCTCCTCTCCCGCCCCCGTCTGCAGTTGGGGTGGCCCATCAAGGCCTGACATTTAAATGGGCCGATGTTGAACACATGCGGGATGATGGGACTGAATCAGATGGAGTTTCCCGCTGAGATGATTAGCGTGTGGCTACTCAGCCGCACTGCGTTCTCTCAATCAGAGCGAATCGTCTTCATTTACATGCGCTGACTGCTGTCATTAGTTTTATGCAAAGAGGACGGATGATTCTGGGTCTGGCTCACCTGCAACATCAAAGACGGGGTCTGATGCTTCCCTGCATGTTTATATACGTATGTATACTGGATGAACATCAGAAGGGACAGTCAATATTGAGACTATGTACAAAAAATTTCAATCTTTGACATGACCTTAATCAGTCAGTAATAAAGATATCACGGTTGTATTTTTACAAAATGTTTTAGGATGATTTTATGTGGTAAAGTACAGTAAATCCCCAAAAAACACTTATTGAGGAAGTCATTTGGATTTTTTCGTGCCACCAATGCCCAATATGTGGTCTCTGTTTGACTTTTCAAATGTAGCATGCACATGTGTGTCCTCTTCAATTCCCCCAGGGCTCCTGGTACACCTCCTCAGCAAACAGACGACTTTGCCACACTGTGGCAAACCACCTACTGTATCCCTCGCTGGCCGTCACACCCCAGGACACAAACCCCTGAGTGGACGGTCACAGCTGTTTTCAATGCCCCACAGTGACCACTACACACAAAGCCTTACATACACACGCAAGGTCACGTCAACGCGGACACATCTGCCTTTACTGTCAGGCATGGTGATGTTTCCCACGATGCTTTGAGACAGACTCCTGTTTGTGTTCAGTCTGTTTGTGTAGAAAAGGCCCTGAACTATGCCAAAGAAAAACCCAGTTTGTACAGGACTGCTGGTTTCATTTACATTGCTTTACATTCATGCATTTTATCCAAGAGACTTACAGGGCAATGGCATCCAATCTATACATTTCTTTTATCAATATGTTTCCTAGGATCGAGCAAATGACCTTTGTAGTGCTAACATAATGCTCTATCCATTGAGCAAATGTTAAGATGTTGATTTTGATGCTTTAGATTTATGCATTTGGCAGAATTGCAGTGTATTACAAGCTACACTTTTTATCAGTATGTGTATTCCTGGGATCAAACCCATGTCCTTACATCTACCAACTGAGCTACAGAAATGCCAATGTAAATTTGATAAAATAATGTAGTGATTTAGTATGCAGGTCAACAAACTTTCTAGGTCTCCAGGCACCGAACACCATCTTAGGAAAAAGAGTCAAAAAGGTGTCACTGGGGCAGTAATGTACCCCTTTGAAAAGGTCCTAATATGTACCCAAGTACAGATATGTATACAATGAGTACTAATATGTACTTCTGAGGTACTAATAAGCACTCTTTGTTACCAATATTTACCTCTGAGGTACTAATGTGCACTCTTTGGTACCAATATTTACCGCTGAGGTACTATTAAGCACTCTTTGTTACCAATATTTACCTCTGAGGTACTAATGTGCACTCTTTGGTACCAATATGTACATCTGAGGTACTAATATGCATTATTTGGTACCAATATGTACCTCTGGGGTACTAATAAGCATTCTTTGGTACTAATATGCACTCTTTGGTACCAATATTCACAGCTGAGGTACTATTAAGCACTCTTTGTTACCAATATTTACCTCTGAGGTACTAATGTGCACTCTTTGGTACCAATATGTACATCTGAGGTACTAATATGCATTATTTGGTACCAATATGTACCTCTGGGGTACTAATAAGCATTCTTTGGTACTAATATGCACTCTTTGGTACCAATATTTACAGCTGAGGTACTATTAAGCACTCTTTGTTACCAATATTTACCTCTGAGGTACTAATGTGCACTCTTTGGTACCAATATGTACATCTGAGGTACTAATATGCATTATTTGGTACCAATATGTACCTCTGGGGTACTAATAAGCATTCTTTGGTACTAATATGCACTCTTTGGTACCAATATTTACAGCTGAGGTACTATTAAGCACTCTTTGTTACCAATATTTACCTCTGAGGTACTAATGTGCACTCTTTGGTACCAATATGTACATCTGAGGTACTAATATGCATTATTTGGTACCAATATGTACCTCTGGGGTACTAATAAGCATTCTTTGGTACTAATATGCACTCTTTGGTACCAATATTTAGAGCTGAGGTACTATTAAGCACTCTTTGTTACCAATATTTACCTCTGAGGTACTAATGTGCACTCTTTGGTACCAATATGTACATCTGAGGTACTAATATGCATTATTTGGTACCAATATGTACCTCTGGGGTACTAATAAGCATTCTTTGGTACTAATATGCACTCTTTGGTACCAATATTTACAGCTGAGGTACTATTAAGCACTCTTTGTTACCAATATTTACCTCTGAGGTACTAATGTGCACTCTTTGGTACCAATATGTACATCTGAGGTACTAATATGCATTCTTTGGTACCAATATGTACCTCTGGGGTACTAATAAGCATTCTTTGGTACTAATATGCACTCTTTGGTACCAATATTTACAGCTGAGGTACTATTAAGCACTCTTTGTTACCAATATTTACCTCTGAGGTACTAATGTGCACTCTTTGGTACCAATATGTACATCTGAGGTACTAATATGCATTATTTGGTACCAATATGTACCTCTGGGGTACTAATAAGCATTCTTTGGTACTAATATGCACTCTTTGGTACCAATATTTAGAGCTGAGGTACTATTAAGCACTCTTTGTTACCAATATTTACCTCTGAGGTACTAATGTGCACTCTTTGGTACCAATATGTACATCTGAGGTACTAATATGCATTATTTGGTACCAATATGTACCTCTGGGGTACTAATAAGCATTCTTTGGTACTAATATGCACTCTTTGGTACCAATATTTACAGCTGAGGTACTATTAAGCACTCTTTGTTACCAATATTTACCTCTGAGGTACTAATGTGCACTCTTTGGTACCAATATGTACATCTGAGGTACTAATATGCATTATTTGGTACCAATATGTACCTCTGGGGTACTAATAAGCATTCTTTGGTACTAATATGCACTCTTTGGTACCAATATTTAGAGCTGAGGTACTATTAAGCACTCTTTGTTACCAATATTTACCTCTGAGGTACTAATGTGCACTCTTTGGTACCAATATGTACATCTGAGGTACTAATATGCATTATTTGGTACCAATATGTACCTCTGGGGTACTAATAAGCATTCTTTGGTACTAATATGCACTCTTTGGTACCAATATTCACAGCTGAGGTACTATTAAGCACTCTTTGTTACCAATATTTACCTCTGAGGTACTAATGTGCACTCTTTGGTACCAATATGTACATCTGAGGTACTAATATGCATTATTTGGTACCAATATGTACCTCTGGGGTACTAATAAGCATTCTTTGGTACTAATATGCACTCTTTGGTACCAATATTTACAGCTGAGGTACTATTAAGCACTCTTTGTTACCAATATTTACCTCTGAGGTACTAATGTGCACTCTTTGGTACCAATATGTACATCTGAGGTACTAATATGCATTATTTGGTACCAATATGTACCTCTGGGGTACTAATAAGCATTCTTTGGTACTAATATGCACTCTTTGGTACCAATATTTACAGCTGAGGTACTATTAAGCACTCTTTGTTACCAATATTTACCTCTGAGGTACTAATGTGCACTCTTTGGTACCAATATGTACATCTGAGGTACTAATATGCATTATTTGGTACCAATATGTACCTCTGGGGTACTAATAAGCATTCTTTGGTACTAATATGCACTCTTTGGTACCAATATTTAGAGCTGAGGTACTATTAAGCACTCTTTGTTACCAATATTTACCTCTGAGGTACTAATGTGCACTCTTTGGTACCAATATGTACATCTGAGGTACTAATATGCATTATTTGGTACCAATATGTACCTCTGGGGTACTAATAAGCATTCTTTGGTACTAATATGCACTCTTTGGTACCAATATTTACAGCTGAGGTACTATTAAGCACTCTTTGTTACCAATATTTACCTCTGAGGTACTAATGTGCACTCTTTGGTACCAATATGTACATCTGAGGTACTAATATGCATTCTTTGGTACCAATATGTACCTCTGGGGTACTAATAAGCATTCTTTGGTACTAATATGCACTCTTTGGTACCAATATTTACAGCTGAGGTACTATTAAGCACTCTTTGTTACCAATATTTACCTCTGAGGTACTAATGTGCACTCTTTGGTACCAATATGTACATCTGAGGTACTAATATGCATTATTTGGTACCAATATGTACCTCTGGGGTACTAATAAGCATTCTTTGGTACTAATATGCACTCTTTGGTACCAATATTTAGAGCTGAGGTACTATTAAGCACTCTTTGTTACCAATATTTACCTCTGAGGTACTAATGTGCACTCTTTGGTACCAATATGTACATCTGAGGTACTAATATGCATTATTTGGTACCAATATGTACCTCTGGGGTACTAATAAGCATTCTTTGGTACTAATATGCACTCTTTGGTACCAATATTTACAGCTGAGGTACTATTAAGCACTCTTTGTTACCAATATTTACCTCTGAGGTACTAATGTGCACTCTTTGGTACCAATATGTACATCTGAGGTACTAATATGCATTATTTGGTACCAATATGTACCTCTGGGGTACTAATAAGCATTCTTTGGTACTAATATGCACTCTTTGGTACCAATATTTAGAGCTGAGGTACTATTAAGCACTCTTTGTTACCAATATTTACCTCTGAGGTACTAATGTGCACTCTTTGGTACCAATATGTACATCTGAGGTACTAATATGCATTATTTGGTACCAATATGTACCTCTGGGGTACTAATAAGCATTCTTTGGTACTAATATGCACTCTTTGGTACCAATATTTACAGCTGAGGTACTATTAAGCACTCTTTGTTACCAATATTTACCTCTGAGGTACTAATGTGCACTCTTTGGTACCAATATGTACATCTGAGGTACTAATATGCATTATTTGGTACCAATATGTACCTCTGGGGTACTAATAAGCATTCTTTGGTACTGATATGCACTCTTTGGTACCAATATTTACAGCTGAGGTACTATTAAGCACTCTTTGTTACCAATATTTACCTCTGAGGTACTAATGTGCACTCTTTGGTACCAATATGTACATCTGAGGTACTAATATGCATTATTTGGTACCAATATGTACCTCTGGGGTACTAATAAGCATTCTTTGGTACTAATATGCACTCTTTGGTACCAATATTTAGAGCTGAGGTACTATTAAGCACTCTTTGTTACCAATATTTACCTCTGAGGTACTAATGTGCACTCTTTGGTACCAATATGTACATCTGAGGTACTAATATGCATTATTTGGTACCAATATGTACCTCTGGGGTACTAATAAGCATTCTTTGGTACTAATATGCACTCTTTGGTACCAATATTTACAGCTGAGGTACTATTAAGCACTCTTTGTTACCAATATTTACCTCTGAGGTACTAATGTGCACTCTTTGGTACCAATATGTACATCTGAGGTACTAATATGCATTATTTGGTACCAATATGTACCTCTGGGGTACTAATAAGCATTCTTTGGTACTAATATGCACTCTTTGGTACCAATATTTACAGCTGAGGTACTATTAAGCACTCTTTGTTACCAATATTTACCTCTGAGGTACTAATGTGCACTCTTTGGTACCAATATGTACATCTGAGGTACTAATATGCATTATTTGGTACCAATATGTACCTCTGGGGTACTAATAAGCATTCTTTGGTACTAATATGCACTCTTTGGTACCAATATTTACAGCTGAGGTACTATTAAGCACTCTTTGTTACCAATATTTACCTCTGAGGTACTAATGTGCACTCTTTGGTACCAATATGTACATCTGAGGTACTAATATGCATTATTTGGTACCAATATGTACCTCTGGGGTACTAATAAGCATTCTTTGGTACTAATATGCACTCTTTGGTACCAATATTTAGAGCTGAGGTACTATTAAGCACTCTTTGTTACCAATATTTACCTCTGAGGTACTAATGTGCACTCTTTGGTACCAATATGTACATCTGAGGTACTAATATGCATTATTTGGTACCAATATGTACCTCTGGGGTACTAATAAGCATTCTTTGGTACTAATATGCACTCTTTGGTACCAATATTTACAGCTGAGGTACTATTAAGCACTCTTTGTTACCAATATTTACCTCTGAGGTACTAATGTGCACTCTTTGGTACCAATATGTACATCTGAGGTACTAATATGCATTATTTGGTACCAATATGTACCTCTGGGGTACTAATAAGCATTCTTTGGTACTAATATGCACTCTTTGGTACCAATATTTACAGCTGAGGTACTATTAAGCACTCTTTGTTACCAATATTTACCTCTGAGGTACTAATGTGCACTCTTTGGTACCAATATGTACATCTGAGGTACTAATATGCATTATTTGGTACCAATATGTACCTCTGGGGTACTAATAAGCATTCTTTGGTACTAATATGCACTCTTTAGTACCAATATTTAGAGCTGAGGTACTATTAAGCACTCTTTGTTACCAATATTTACCTCTGAGGTACTAATGTGCACTCTTTGGTACCAATATGTACATCTGAGGTACTAATATGCATTATTTGGTACCAATATGTACCTCTGGGGTACTAATAAGCATTCTTTGGTACTAATATGCACTCTTTGGTACCAATATTTACAGCTGAGGTACTATTAAGCACTCTTTGTTACCAATATTTACCTCTGAGGTACTAATGTGCACTCTTTGGTACCAATATGTACATCTGAGGTACTAATATGCATTCTTTGGTACCAATATGTACCTCTGGGGTACTAATAAGCATTCTTTGGTACTAATATGCACTCTTTGGTTCCAATATTTACCTCTGAGGTACAATTAAGCACTCTTTGGTACTAATATGAACTCTTTGGTACTAATATTTACCTCTGAGGTACTAATATGCACTCTTTGGTACTAATATGAACTCTTTGGTACCAATATTTACCTCTGAGGTACTAATATGCACTCTTTGGTACCAATATTTACCTCTGGGGTACTAATAATCACTCTTTGGTACTAATATTTACCTCTGAGGTGCTAAAAAGCACTCTTTGGTACCAATATGTACCTCTGACATACTAATATGAACTCTTTGGTACCAATATGTACTTCTGAGGTAGTAATATGCACTCTTTGGTACCAATATGTACCTCTAAGGTACTAATATGCGCTCTTTGGTACCAATATGTACCTCTGAGGGTCTAATATGAACTCTTTGGTACCAATTTGTACCTCTGAGGTTCTAATATGCACTGTTTGGTACCAATATGTAACTCTGAGGTACTAATATGCGCTCTTTGGTACCAATATGTACCTCTGAGGGTCTAATATGAACTCTTTGGTACCAATTTGTACCTCTGAGGTTCTAATATGCACTGTTTGGTACCAATATGTACCTCTAAGGTACTAATATGCGCTCTTTGGTACCTATATGTACCTCTGAGGTACTAATATGAACTCTTTGGTACCAATTTGTACCTCTGAGGTACTAATATGAACTCTTTGGTACCAATTTGTGACTCTGAGATACTATGCACCTCTGAGATACTAATATGAACTCTTTGGTACAAATTTGTTCCTCTGAGATATGAACTCTTTGGTACCAAAATGTAGCTCTGAGGTACTAATATGCACTCTTTGGTACAAATATCTACATCTGAGGTGCTAAACTCTTGCAACAGTGTACTTTTTTTTAAATGTACTGCCCCAGTGACAGCTAGGGACCATTTAAAAAAAAAAAATTCTGATACTGCGTGACATATCCAAACATCATTTGGACATCTAAAATGTAAATAATAAAATATAATATTTAAGGAATAATTGACAACGGGCCATTGAATTATTTGAAAAATCATTTTTAAATAATTCAAAGGACAAGAGTCTATTATTCCCCTTATACCACGTTTACAAAAAACATTGCCCTGGTGGTTATTTTAAGACATTTGATAAGTTAGGTGTGCGTTTACAGAAAAAAAAACAACACCCATGGAACATTTCTCAACCAATCAGAATACAGCATTCAACAGCCCTGTGGTATAAAAGATATATGTTTTCTCTACAAATCAGTTTATCAGTTTCTCCTGCAAACATCAAAATATGAGCCTCCGACCGGAGTGCATGTTTGTGTGATCTCTTTTTCAGGTGTAAAAACTGTCTGTTCAAATTATTTTTCCACATCCTTCCTACTGTAGCTAATTACTCGACAAACAGCCTACAGGTCGCACACACACTTTCGCAACTGGATACATGCCACGCAGGTCTGTCTGCAAATATCATGCGACAGGCCGTGGGTTCCATCACCTGAGGTCAGACAGGCCACGGACCTGCCGCTTGGCTGGACACCACCGGAGAAGTACAAATCGGCAACAGATTGTTCCTGACACAAGTTATACAGCGACCTGACAGGACAAACAGAGCCCCGGCTGCTGGGGACCGGCTACCACTGCGCATCATGGGTGACAGGTTTGGTGTGAAGGAAAAATTTGCTAAGAAAGCGACCACATGTCACAAAGAAGTGTAATGGATGAAATGGACGGATGGATGAGTGCATATTGAGAAGAATGGATGAATGGAGGGTGTCAAAATGTTTCGAGGCTATTTCAAAGGTTTGAAATGCCACCGCTGCAAAAAAACAGGGTTGGGAAATCATAGGTTGGTGCGGTGGCATAAGAGTTTGTGTACGTGTTTCAGTACATTGGGCTGTTGGGCTATCCATCTTGCAAAAAAGTGTTGAGTTTAGCAAAATTTTTAGCTCTCTCATCAAGTGGCAAAAAGAGAAAATTACAGTAGATCACACACACACATATATATATATATATATATATATATATATATATATATATATATATATATAGTTTTTTAAGAATACTTTTTTTAAAATAAAGTAGATGACCTAAGTTTTAATGTTATCCAAATTTAAATAACACAGATGTGAAAGCTGGCATTATCTGCTTTATCAAATATTACCTAAACAAAAATAGCCTTTAGAGAATCAAAGTAAGTTTTACATTTGCATTTGGCATTCGCTTTTATCTAAAAACAACTTATAGTGCATACATTAAATAAGTATGTGTGTTTCCTGTGGAATTAAACACAACCTTTTAAGCTGCTAACACAATGCTCTACCAGTTGAGCTATGAGAACACAGGCAACATCAATCTAATATATATGTGATCCTGTCATGAGGGTCAATTTTTAAATTGAGATTTATACATCATAAAAAAGCTAAATTGTTAGAATAGGACAATTTTTGGCCAAGATACAGCAATTTGAAAATCTGGAACTTGAAAGTGCAAAAAATCTAAATATTGAGAAGTTCGCATTTAAAGGATTAGTTCATTTTCTTAAAAAAAAATCCAGATAATTTACTCACCACCATGTCATCCAAAATGTTGATGATAAATTTAGTTTTTTGAAGAACACATTTTAGGATTTTTTTCATTTTAATGGACTTAATGGACCCCAACACTTAACAGTTTTAATGCAGTTTAAAATTGCAGTTTCAAAGGACTCTAAATCAGTGGTTCTTAACGTTATTCCTCGAGGCCCACTGCCCTGCACATTTTGTATGTCTCCCTTATTTAACACACCTGATTCAAATCATCAGCTCATTAGAAGAGATCTCAATGAACTGAACTGAGTCTGCCAGATAAAAGAGACATACAAAACATGACGGGCAGTGGGCCTCCAGGAATAACGTTAAGAACCACTGCTCTAAATGATCCCAAACGAGGCATAAGGGTCTTATCTAGCGAAACGATTGTCATTTTTGCCAGTGCAACCTCACGTAATTGCGTAATGACATCGAAAAATGTCATATATATGAAACACACATTTGCGGACCATTTTAAACAACAAACTGACACAAAGACATACATTTTTTTTGGATCGTTTGGGATCGTGTAGAGTCCTTTGAAGCTCCGTTGAAACTGCAATTTAAAACTGCATTAAAACTGTTGAGTGTTGGGGTCCATTAAAGTCCATTAAAATGAGAAAAATCCTGGAATGCTTACCTCAAAAAACATAATTTCTTCTTGACTGAACAAAGGAAGACATCAACATTTTGGATGACTTGGTGGTGAGTAAATTATCTGGATTTTTTTTTTAAGAAAATGGACTAATCCTTTAAAGTTCAATGTCCAAATGAAGTCCTAGCAACGGATATTACTAACGAAAAGTTTTTTATTTACTTGTGCTCTCTACTGGCTTACCGGTATAATGACGTTGTTGACAAAATGGCGGAAATTGTAAGCTTTTACATAAAAACCAAACTTGAATGGAAAATCCCCAAGGAATCGGTAGCAAAGCGAAATTCGTAGATGAGTTTCTGGCCAATTTTAATGGTGATTATGCAGCATCCACTCACAATTTAAATATATATATATATATATATATATATATATATATATATTCATTCATTTATTTATTTATTCATTTATATATATATATATATATATATATATATATATATATATATATACATATATATATATTAAATATATATATTTAAAAATACACTGTAAAATATACTTTGCTACCTTAAAATTTTTTGTTAAATCAACTCAGATTTACAAGTCATGTCAACAGAGATGAGTTGTCACAACTTATAAAAAATAGTTGAAAAAGTCAACTTAATTTTATAAGTTATAACAGCTCACCTGTAGTTGTAACAACTCATCTCTAGTCAAGATTAATAATAGTAAGTTGAAATGACTTGTAAATCCGAGTTGATTCAACAAAAAATTTTAAGGCAGCATTTTTAAACAAGTATTTTTTACAGTGTAGGAAATTTACAAAATATCTTCAAGGAACATGATCTGTACTTAATATCCTAATGATTTTTGATCTATAATTTTGACGCATGCAATGTATTTGACCATTTTCTACATATATATCTGCAGAGGCAGTCACTACTTAAGTATTTTTACTTTCTACATAAAAGTAAATGTTCGATTATTCGTATTTTATCAGTGTTTTTCTTTGGAAAACATACATTCCAAAGCATATTATCAAATTTTTACTCCACTACATTTCATAATTTCAAATTTTTGGTTTGTATTTACTATTAAAGTACATTAAACATCTAGTATTTTTTTACTTTTACTTAAGTAAAAAGTACTTTCGTACTTTTACTCAAGAAAAGTAAAAGTACACAATTTTTATGTAATTAGGCATTAAATCAATTTTAATATGCAATATAAAAGGAATACACAATATGATTCTATGCTTTAGAATGTAGTGAACATTTTTTAGTAAAGTAAATTTTTTCCCAAGACAAACACAGATGCTTGGAAAAAGTAACCAAAATACTCAAGTAGTCCACCTCTGTATATACCTATGTATATTATATCTGTGTTTTGTGGTCCAGGGTCACAATTTAAGAGTTTAATTGCAAACATTTAAAATATTCAACCTTCTTGTACAAATAATAATAAAAAAATCTTTTAATATAATATAATTAACCACATCAGTAAGAAACCTTTTCAGAGATGAGTAATAATTAACTAGGCCAGGATGATGGGCATTACCAACTGGTGGTAGGGTAATGGTTAAAACCCTACCCGCCTTTGTGGGCACCAGGACGAGGGCATCTCACTAATGGAGGTCAGAGAGTCTCCAAACAACATGAAAAGTCATGGCAGACACAATCTCCTGTTGTTTACCTTGTGCCTGAGCTCAGCTCTTGAGAGCTTAATGCAACGCTAATGCGAGACTGCTGGCAAGTTAATTACAGTGCACACGAAACAAAATGGCACTGGAAAGTTTTTTTTTTTTCAGTTGCTCGTTCTCTTTCTATCCTTGGATCTGACATGGTCAACAGTACACCCACCAGCGCGCAGGGTCTTTAGGAGCTGTGTTAATGAAAAACACATTAGAGCTGTAAAGTATGACTACAAGACAATGAGAAAATTACTTTAAGCGTTTTATTGGGTTGTGTTATGCGCTAAATGCCGAATGCGTGCTTGGGGTATTAAGCATTTCTCATTGTGTTTTTCAATAGTTTTACAACGCATGAAATGTTTTGAGTCACCCGTTACAGGTGCGCTGTAATTTCGCGCCAATTTGCACGCTTCCGCTCGCGACTCCATTGTTAGGATAGGAACAAATTAACGTTTAAAGTAAATGACAAAACATAATTTGACAATTTAGATAACAAAGCCGTTCGCAAAGAAGTGTTCATTTGCAAAACACTATTTACCTTTGCTGTAACAAAGCACACTTTCACTGTATCTTTAAGTATGTATGCAAAATAATTCAACCCAGTCTTAATTCTCTTTATTGAGTGTTTGTTACTCATAGCCAGACTATATAGTTAACCGTGTAATGACTGTAATTGCTCGCTGGTATGTAATGTAGACAATGATACTTTATATTGAAACAAAGCGCACAAGTTTACCGTATCAACCAGCGACTGAAAGTCGCCGAATACTCCAATTGACTGATGTTTTGTGTTTTCTGTCTAAAAGCACACATATGCGAACCCATCCTGAGAGACACTATATGAGATGTGCGTTCATGTTAATGACTAAAGTCGGGAGATAATTTCAGGAGCTTTCTAGAAAGTCAATTATCTCTCTCTGTCCCTCCCGCCCACCGTATCAACCCCCGTAAGCTTCATCTATTACTTTAGCTACGTTTGACAGAAATACCATTAAAAAAAGACACCGACATTACTTAAAAGAAAGAGCACCGCACAGTCGGCTGATGAAAATTAAGCACTGCACGCACTCGTGCGCATTCAAAATGGAGCTAGACCACTGTGACAGGAAATGTGCATCAAATGCGTCGCCGCAGTGGCTAATAGCCATAGCGGTACCCGTGATTGCGAATGAGGAGCTGAACGCTATCAACCATCATACACGCACATCTTCATCGCCGTATCTCGCCCCTCCCTCTCCAGCTAGGAGTGTGTGTGTGTGTGCCACTCAGACGGGCGAGAGAGTAGACCTCCAGCTGGGCCGCATTTAGGAAATGCCACTGAGCATGGGCCGCTTGCTTGACTAGGCGCAGTCTCACTGAGCCACGCACCATTGGGGATAGTGTGAGAAAGGGTGCAGGCAGAACGCGGCCCTTATGGAGAAGGGACACGCTCTGAGACACACTACACGCACACACACATCATCACTGTCCCAAATTCATTTTAATTCATTGACACTTTAATCCAAAGCGACTTACAGTGCATTCAAACTATACATTTACTGTATTCAAGTGTGTTCCCTGGTTTCAAACTTGCTAACTTAATGCTCTACCAACTGAGCTACAGGATTATTAAAGAAAATGTTATTACATAGTGATTGAGCTGTTATAACTGTGAAATTAAATTTTGGAGACTTCATGAGATCTAAGATGTTTGAAAATGAAAAATGGATCTAAACGAATTAATGTAAGAAAATTTTTTTAAAAAAAAATTACAATTACAATTAATTTGAACTTTCTTGACTACTGAGAAGTTGCTATAAATTATAATATATTTACATATTGTTGATTTGACAAAAATGTTGCATTTTTTAGCACTCTAAAAATGTTATAAGCTGCTATACTTAGAATACTTGTTACACCTGAAAAAAATTTGTTTTATAAACTTACATTTTCTTACTTTAAGTGATAAATTTAAGGTTGAAACATTTAAAATTTACTTCAGTTGTTAACATTTAAATTGAAATATTTAAACATTTCAACTTAAAAATGTCAATGAAATTGCTATGCGTTACCAATTGAAGTAATTTATTAAGGAGAGATTTAATGAAAATCGGACCTTTTCCATGTTTAAGTGCTATAATTGGGTCCCCAGTGCTTCTTTCAACCTAGAAAATGTGAAAAAGATCAACCCAGTAACTAAGTTTTGGTAAACCATTCTCTGCAAACATGTGAAAAAATAGGTCACAAAAGTTTGGCTCCCCTTGTGATGTCAGAAGGGGATAATACCGCCCCTTAATCTGCACTATTCAACCACGGCACTGTCATTTAGTGCAGAGATCAACTCATTTGCATTTAAAGGGACACATTTTTGCTCACACCTTCAAAGTGGCAATTTTAACATGCTATAATAAATAATCTATATGGTATTTTGAGCTAGAATTTCACATATGTACTCTGGGGACACCAAAGATTTATATGACATCTTAAAAATATCTTGTGAAATGTCCCCTTTAAGCTGATCCATCTTTTTTTTTAAAGTGTAGTTGGGTCAAATATGGACAAACCCAACATTTTGGTTATAATTAACCCTATGCTGGGTTGTTGTTCCCCAAACTGTTAGGTTTGTCCATATTTGACTTAACTACACTGTAAAACTGATATAATGTATATTTTAATGTAACAAACAAAATTAAACAATTTCAACTTGTTTTTATAAGTTATGTGACCTTATCACAAGTCAAAACACAAAATAGTAGATTGAATTGACTTGCATAACAAAGTTGTTTTAACTTTATGCTGCATTTTATTTACAGTGTATGGGTTAAAGCAACCCAATTTTTTTTTAGAGAGTACAGTGAGGCCTACTGCAGACTAAGTAACATTAAATATAAAAAATCAGAAAATGTTGTTTTAGAAATGTTTAGAAATGAGATTATAATGAAATTTCTGAGTTTTGATTGGCGGCAAATCACTCTATTGTTTTTTTTTTTCACTTTAGTAAGTGACTTTGGATAAAACCGTCTGCTAAACACCATACAGTAATGTACTAGCAGTATAAAGAATTGCCAACTTTGGAGACCAAATCAGACATTCACAACAAGACTACACAAAAGTTCCTAAATTTAATCTCCATCCAATTTCATTTCTTACCATAACAAGCAAGTGAGATCTTAAGGAAATCTTGTGATTTTCCTTATGGGCACACACACATACACATATACACACATACAAAGCTGCCATGGCTCCACCACCCACCTTGTGGCACGGATGTTCGCTTTGATGATTTGCCCGCTCGTGTAGAAAATGGATCAATGGAGTGAACGTGTGGAAGTTGAACTGTGTGTCAGTTTACGATCTCTGTGTGCATACGTGTCTGTTATTTTCATTGTCTGACGCTTGACATCTCAATCTGACTCTGACATGCTCAGATGGGTCTACGTAACTTCAGCCGTGGCCCGTACGCTTATCACTTGACTGTGGTTGGCAAACACGTGGTCGATGTATGGGTACTGACTCCAAGGCAAGATCTTAATTAGCTTAGCACAACATAACCTTTGGAAATGCCTTGCTGCCTGCCGTTCAATCACAGACATATTGCAGCGGGCACAACCCTGCCAGTGCAGCACAATGGATGCATTCTCAAAATACATACATACGTTTATTTTATGTACATATATCTATAAATGTATGCATATATGCACACTTACATAGTCCAAACTCACAGCTGTGAGCTATAATTTGAAATATTCAGTTTCCATTTGATCTCCATTTAACATTTAATTTAATTGCTGCCTATAGGAGAAACAACTGAGGAATTAATTCTTTCCTATAGATCTATCCATTTGAAATGTTGCATTAATTATAATTGAAAACATTAACAATCAGTGAGTCAGGATAATTAATATTGTCCTCTCACAGCAAGCGTTATTAGAACGATTATCATTTCATTACACAAGCTTTGCTTTGTTTACAGACAATTTGTGTTTACGTTGTAATAAACTCACCAATCGGAAGACCACGCTAGCGTCTGGGTATTTTGAGGCAGTGTTAAATTGTCTGTCACTAAGACCTACATCTGTATCGAGAACATTACCCTAGCCCGATGCAGAATAAGACGCTCTTCCAAGAGATGATGTGCAGACAGACAATACAAAGAGACGAATTTCAGTTTTGCTGTAAACGAATGCAAAGACATTTGTGCCTATGGAAGTAAAACCAATACAACAAATAAAACAAAGAAAGACAGATAGTTATTGTACAAAGAAAATCACTTTGAATGTACATAAGGTGCTTTCAGAGATAAAAAACAATGTAAAATGCAGCATGAAGTTTAAACAACTTAATTATGAAGTCAATTCAACTTTTTCAAGTTTTGACTTGTGACAAGTTGACATAACTTAGAAAAACAAGTTGAAATTGTTTTGTAAAGTTAAAGTAAAAATATATGTTGATGATCAGTGTTGGGGAAGTTACTTTAAAAAAGTAGTGTTTGCTCGTTACTCGTTACTTTTTAAAAAAGTAATCCATTACTTTACTTAGTTACCGCCTTTGGAAAGTAACTTTTTACATTACTCGTTACTTTTACGTTACTTTTATGTTGCCTGTATTTTGAAAATATTTTGGAAACACACACAAACACACGAACACATACACACAATACCCTGTTACTCAGGCATTTGATCTTGACATTGTTAAAAATCTTGTCCTTTTTACATGTTTTAACACTGTACATTTAACTTAAAATATTTAATTGTGTACAAGAAAACAGCTCTTATTAATGAATTATTAGTAGCATGTTGTAGTGTCTCGGGAGATTGTGCTTATTGTTAAATAGCTTTGTGGCTATACTGCACTAGAGCGGCAGTTTAAAATATAAACCCAGAATTCAGCGAACGTCAAGAACAAGAAAAAAACAATAAGGCCAAGACGCGGGATTTAAATTACGTTACACGGACCATGTATAAATTTCAATGTTTCTGGACAGAAATAACAACTTTGTCTGGTATTAAAAAGCTGCACATTGGAGTGCTGGCTGCTCCCCGCGGTGCTGAAGACGCGTGATGGCACATATACACAGATATCTACGTGCAATCTATTGGAAAGTGGAGGAGTCATTAGTTGGGTTAGTAAAATAACGAAATTACAGCTTTTGTAAAGAGATATATTTTTTAAGTTTAAAAGTGCGAACTCTTCTCAAGGGGAAGAAAGCTATACTTTTCCCCTTACGTGCAACCTATCGGAAAGCCCAGATGAGTTAGTTGGGTTAATAAAATAATTAAATTATAGATTTAAGTGAAAAAAAGGGTTTGTAAATAAAGTAAAGTGGAAGTAATAAAGTAAAATAACGAATAATAATGATATAATAACGAATAATAGTTTCCAATAGGTTGCACGTAAATATCTGTGCTGCCCTCCGTCCGAGCGCGTCTTCAGCACCACGGCCAGCACTCCAATGTGCAGCTTATTAATACCAAACAAAGTGAACAAGTTGGTATTTCTGTGCAGAAACATTGAAATTTAAACATGGTCTGTGTAACATTATGTAAATTCCGCGTCTCTGTCTGATTGTTGTTTCAGTTTTCTTGTTCTTGACGTTCGCTGAATTCTGGGTTTATATTTTAAACTGCCGCTTCAGTGCAGTATAGCCACAATGCTATTTAACAAGCACGATCTTCCGAGATACTATGCTAAGATACAATTAATACAAAACGAAATTCACTTCAAACGGAGTGGGTAGACATGATTTTGACCACTTTATTAAGTTTGTTTTCGTAGAAACCTTTCTCTAAAGTGAATTTCGTTTTGTATTAATTGTATCTTAATTTCAATCAATGTTTTATCAACCAATTGCTTGAATTTAATAAATAAGAAATAAATAAAAGAAAACGATTTAGTTTTATATTTATGTTTAAAAAAATATTTCATTTAAACATAAATATGAAGCTGAATCGTTTTCTTTAATTTATTTCTTATTTATTAAAATCAGGCAATTGGTTGATAAAACATTGATTAAAATTAAGATGCCTCCATCCCTCAAAAGTTAGCTTCAGCTGCTTCTTGCTTGCCATGATTTCTTTGCAGACTGATAGGAGCCTCTGTCATGTGTGTGGACCTTGTGACTATTGCGCAAATGCGCAGATGGCAGTGTCGCTCTCAGATCTAACCAAAAGTAACGTTGCGCTGAATTGGAAAATGAACTACGTTACTTTACCAAATTTTCAGTAGTAACGCGTTACACTACTTTTTTCTCAAAAAAGTAGTTACGTTACTGTAACGCGTTACTTTGTAACGCGTTACACACAACACTGTTGATGATATATCATCACTTTTTTAGGGCAGGCATATAAAGTCCATTTCGTCAGTAATGAAGGTTAAGGCCTCTAATGCATAGAATCAGTAATGCGTATGAATGAATTTCATTAATATTGATCAGTTAAAGAGCACATATTGTCCGATTCACGATTTTACATTTCCTTTGGTGTGTAAGTGAGTATTAGCATATGCTAATGATATGCAAAAGATGCAACCCCAAAGTAAACGATGATGTGAGTTATCGTCTCCAACGTAAATCTCTTTTCTTGGACTACAACAAACACACGGATTGTAGGCAACAGTTTACTTCCTGAGATTGGTGACGTGGAAAAGACCGACATTATCATAATTTATCCTGCTTCGGAATCAGCCTGTAAGTTAACTCCTGTTAGCATAGCATTATGAGCTAATCTTTTAAACATGGTAAGGAGCAACACATTTCTGGCTGATGTCAGAGGTCTTCAGGCCAATCACAACGTACAGATTAGCTGTCAAATCGGTGAGTTTGTACAAAATCCGTGCATTTCAGGAAGAGAGGGAAATCTGGGGCTACAAAAATGTACGGTATGTGGAAAATAATGTGTTTTTAACCATAAACCATGCAAACACATTGTATTATACCAAATACACAAAATAACGTTGTTTTTAGCAATGAAATAGGTGCACTTTAATTTCACTGTTTGTAAAAGACATAAGGCCTACGCAGCCCCTCATAATACAGGTTTTCAAGGGTCCAGTTAGAACCGAAACCGAGGTCCGACCCGAGACTGGTTCGGGTCAAAAAGTTTCAAGTGTGCCTCGGACTCGAGTCGGGTATAATAATCGTGGCAGCGGGTCTCGGGTAATTAAAAAAATTAATGTGTTTTTGCAGAATGGACCCAAACTATCTCGCATGTGTGCGTCAATGTCCTTTTCCAACCCCTCCTCTGTTTGCCAAGATTGCTTGTGACATCGTGTGGCTGGCGTTAGGTTAATTTTTGTTGAGTCACACATGTCAATAAATTTTAAATGCACATTTTAACGGTAACCTTGGTGTTGTCTTCAGATAACAAAGTAAAATAAATGGAGCAGCTTTTCTTTCTGTCTGGTCAATATGATCTCACAAAGTTCCGTGGTATAGTCATGAAATATTTTGCTCATTTTTACGTGTCATTGTCACGGATCTCCGCATTTTTCCATGTCCTTTCTTTTTTCTGTCAGTTTCATGTATTGGTTAGCCAATTGTTTTTCCTATTTTTAAACCATTTTCGCGTGGGTTTGGGGTTAGATTTGGGGTTTGGGTGTCACTTTAACTATTGGTTTATACTATTTTCGGATTTTTAAACAATTGTCACCTGACGTTAGGGTTAGAGTTGGGTTTGGTTTAGGATGTCATTTTATGTTACAGAAAGTCGTTCTAACCCCAAACCCACGCAAACATTGTAAGAAAATAGGAATAACCATTGAGTAACCAATACGTGAAACTGACATGGGAAATAAAGTATGTGGTATGGACAGAAAAATGTGGAGATCTGTGACAATGACACGGATAAATGAGCAAAATATTCCGTGACTATAACACAGAAATTCATGAGATCAGGTTGGTCTGGTGCATGCGGGGGTGCAGACTGCACACATGTTGGTGCCGTTTATATTCAGTCCAGTCGGATAAAAAAAATGCTACTGGTTCGGGTCGGGAACCAGGTCTAATTTTCTTGGGGTTTTTTTAGAGTCTGGTCATTCTTTAAAAAAAAAGAAAAGATTTATGCATGTTGGGTTCAGGTAAAAGTGATTCGGGCTATTTTGGGTCGGGTACATTTCTTTGGAATACTACTGACCTGACCATGTCAGAGTTTAATGAACTATTGAGTTCTTACATGACCCTGAACTAGTAACTGAGCACTGAGGACAGTCTGAGGGATTAGCAGCTCCCCCAAGGGTCATAGGCCTGTCGCCCACCCTGGGGTAAAAGCAGGGGGTTGTCACGGCAACCCCAACTGCCAATTTCCCAGCCTGTCGTTGGCTGCTAATGATGCTGAGAAGTGCAGTCACGAAACTCTGGTCAACAAACCCAAATGGATATCAAAAGATAAAATAATTTGTGTGATTACATTCTTCTAAATAAGACAGAAAATAAAAAGTAGATGATAAGGAAAGAGCAGCAAATATAGAGATACTGTAGGGTAATAAAGAGGCAACGAGGGGTGAGAGGAAGAGAGTCTCGACCCCTGAGCGGTGCAGCTGCCCAGCAGGCATTGAGAAAACAACAGCAGGCCCCGGCACAGCTGTGCTCGGAGTGGGGCCTGTCACTAGCGCTTAGGCTGACAACCACTCGCCGTTCATCGGAGTCCCGTCACAGGTCAGTGGGTGACAGGAGGGGCCGTCACGCCCGACTGAACAACCCCACCGCCCGACACATACACACGGTCGTGCTCGGCCATCGACATACAGGGAAAAGGTGTTCACAGCATCATCTGATACTACTCAGATCGCTGCGCTCCCCAGGTTACAAATCCATGTTTGTAATTAAGTGCTACTGTCACACCAAGACTAATGAAGACGTGGCCTTTTCAAATGAAACCGTGTGGTGTTGGGAGGTGATCATGGTTCACATTAATGAATCTATAACGTGCCTGTCAGTCTTAGTTCAAAGTTGTCCAGCTATAACATAATTATGTGCAGAATTATCTATTCAAAAGAAGAGACGAAAGCATTGAGAAACTTTTCAGAGACTATTCTGTATGCCAGTCTTGCAATCCACTATATCATCCAAATGTCATTTTCTTAATAAAATATTTCAGTACTCTCAATATTCACATGTAAATGCTTTATGAATTTTGTAATTACACCTAAAAAAATAAATTTTGTACTTAATATTTTTTTTAAAACAGTATAAAACATTTTTAAATCAAGATTAATTTATTACAAAAAAAGCTTGAATTAAGGTTTTAACATTTTACATTTATTTAAATAAAAAAAAGGATTTTTTCATTATAAAAAATTATTTATTTAATTTTATAATTGTGTTTTTATTTAATTTTTCAGAAAACAAGACTTAAAGAGCACCTTTTGTCTGATTCATGATTTTACATTTCCTTTGGTGTGTAACTGTGGGTTCATCCCAGACGCGAATTCAACGATTTGCGCGGGTAGATTACATACAAAGTCAATGCAAAGAGGCGATCCGACGAATCCTCGCGTGGGGCAATGCGAATATCGCGATATGGGCGGCGTGTTTGTCGCAAAAACACGTGCTATTCGCCTCAAACGCGTCTTTGCCCAAGTTGAAAATATTCAACTCTAGTGAAAAATTTGCATGACACAAAGTTAAATCCCGCAACTCATCTAGAGCGAGTAACGCGATGCCCGAGTTATAGATTTGCTAAAGGTACAAACCCCAAAGTAAACAATGACGCGAGTTATCGTCTCCAAAGTAAATCTCTTTTCTTGGACTACAACAAACACACGGATTGTAGGCAACTGTTTACTTCCTGGGATTGGTGATGTAGACAAGACCGACATTATCATAATTCTTCCCGCTTCGGACTCACAGCCTGTACATGTAAGTTAACTCCTGTTAGCATTGCATTATGAGCGAATCTTTCAAACATGGTAAGGAGCGTCACATTTCCGACTGACGTTATTTAAATAACGTTGTTTTTTAGCAATGCTCTTTAATTGCTCAGTTTTACAGGCAAGGCTTAAGCTTAGTCCTAGATTAAAACAAATATTGATCTGACTTAAATAATAACTTTCCATGACATATCTTAAAATATATCAGTGCCATTGTTTGTTTAATATTCCTGAGGCATTTTTATAAAAGCGACTTAAATATAATTTAACTGGCTTGAGCTAGCCCTTGTCTAACTGGGCTAATAGACGGTTTCAGCAGTAACAACATAAACAAGCTGCTGTCGAGGTCCGCACGTAACTTCCGGCAAACTCAGCTAAGAATAAATAACAACAAAGTTATTTAAACGTAGTTTATTTATATAACAAGCAAAATAAACAACACATAGGAAACCAAAACATTTGTTATTTTCGACAAGGCATTTGTTCAAGAGATCAGTTTAGCAACTAGTCAGACCATTAAAAAAACAAAACCGGAAGTAAAGTTCGGATCCAGACGTGTATTGCGTCAACGCACGTGCATCCGCTGAAACCGTCTATAGTTCGTTTTGCATCATAATCTGCAATTTTTTAAAAATATTTCAGCCTGATTTTACTAGAATTCGTACTAATTTTACGAGTTGGCTAATTCGTACAAAAATAAGTATGAATTAATATGAATTAGCCACCTTGTAAAATGCATTACAGTTTCAACCTCAGGCTCAAGTGAAGGTATAGCTTGGGCAACGTCATGTGGCAAATATTTATATGGATGCATTGTTTGTCTGTTTAGCATCAACGATCTCTAGTAACGTTGCCAAGTGGGGCATGAAGTCACAAATAAGCAAATCCACGCACTTGGCTTCAGATGCAGAAGGGGACATGGCTGGCCTAATGCCGCTCTCATTAGAAACTCCAGTGATGGGAGATGAGCTCAGGGAAGGTTACACACCTATTAAACATGGTGGAAGCATTGTTCTGTGGTTTTAACACATCTGGGGCCTCGCGGTAGGCAGAAACAATGAGGAAGTGCCACTTGTCGGGGTGGTTTTCTGCGATCATACGTCCTACTATTATGAAATATGATGAAAGGCAAATGTGACACTGTTAAATTGCATTAAGTCAACTGATTGCGAGTCAAAAACACGCACCACATGATGCATTGTGGTTGTTGGACTAACACATTTGTATTGTATTTGATTCTACTGGATTCTCGAACGTTGAATGCAATGAACTTTTACTTGGCTTCACATTTATGATAATAATGTTGCTTTATGCGAGTCCAATATAAGCAAAATGCTCACACATTTGGCTGGACATAAAGGGTAACAGAGCGGATTGTATTTTCTATTAATATGAAAGTGTGAAAATGCTTTGAATATTTTTAAGTTTAGTAAAGCGACTTTGGAGATCTTATGTTATTGCCCACCTTTTGCTTTTATTTTGTAATGTGTAACCGCAGTGCTTGGGTATTATCAGCTATCTTCTTAACGCCAGAATGCAAAAACTTCAAACACAAATGCCAGCTCAGCCCCTATTCACATTACTGACATCATTCCCCTCATTAGATAAATTCGGAGCCTCCAAGTTCATCAGAACAGATTACATTATTCAACAGTGATCCTGAGATGGTGTCATCTACGGCGATTAGACTTCAGAAGAGAATCCCGTCTCCGGATCTCAAGCCCTGGAGGAAAAGCAGTGAGGGGGAAGATTGTTGCGCTTGACACATATTAGGGTAAGCAAACCAAATCAGTAAAGCTTAGAGCAGACCTGTGCTATCTGCTTCATATCAGACTCCGACTCACACACTTGACTGATTTCACATTCCCTTTACCCCATATAACTTCTTTTGCTTTACTTGTGTTTGAGGTATGGAGCTGTAAGGGCCCTGTTGGGTTATTATGAATCTTGAAGCTCGTAGCTTTAGGCGAAAGATTTTTTATGAATCATGCAGCATAATGAGACAAATGTCATTTCAAAAATCTGCAAGGACAGATCAAGGCAGTATGATTTTTTATCGCGTCCAGTGTTTTACATTTTCTAAACAGTGTATGCAGGAACATCAGGGTGATAAAGTTAAATCCAGATGAGACTGAACTACATCCAGTTAAATGTGCATTTGGTCACAGCCAGGGGATAAACCGCAGTTCGACTCACTGATCCTTCACCAGAACCGGTGAACTGGAATTCTGAAATTCAAACAATAAACAAATGTCCCAGTAACAAATAGCAGATGTTGTATTGGTGTTGAAAATGAACACCTGTGGCGGGTTGCATAAACTGTCTAGATTAGTCTTAGACATTTTATGTGAGTTACAGTAATTAATTAAATAACTGAATAAATTGAATTAATAATTTAAATCTTGCGTGTATTTAGGGAACGTGAGCGTCTCTTTTATCATAAACGGTTTTGACGCGTGTGCAGCAGGCACTTATTTTGACAAAACACACAGGATCTCTCCACACACAGGACACATATTTTGGAAAAGGGAACCACACACGTGACAATCCGAACACTTATTTTGAATTAGCGCATCCTCGGAAGAGCAGTCACGAGCCGCCACTGGTTCCCCTAAAGGTTATCCAATATGAGAAATGTATTATTGTTTTTTATAAATCCCAATAAAAACTCAAAAGTCTTAGGACAAGCTCTTGGTGTTTTCTGAGCAAACTCATGTCAATTTGGACAACCCCCGCACACAACCATCCAAAAAAAGTTAGGTCATAATTTTTGTTAAAAACCTTCTTTACATAATTCATTTCCGCACGTTCATTATGAACAATGAAGTTAACCGCGTATATTTTCAGACACACAAAAACAGCACAGTGTAAAAAGTGAAAATTAGATCTACTTTCAAAAATTACTTCAATAGGTAAAACTTAAAAAAAAAAAAAACATATGTTGTGCAACTAAAATTATCTCACTTTAAGTGAAAATTTTAATTAAAAATCCAATTGATACCACTTAAATATGTAAGATTTTTTAACTTAAATATTTTACTTAAAGTGAGAACATTGTGGTTGAAAAAAGTACAAATTAAAGCTTTTTTTAAATCCAACTTTGACTTTTTACAGTACATTTTATGTACAGTACATGTTTATGTTTCAAAATGGTGTAATAAATTACCTATGATGAATATGGACATGAAACTTTACAGGAACATTCCAGGAACACCTGAAACTAATATTACACTCTAAAAAATGCTGGGTTGTTTTTTCAACCCAAATGCTGGGTTGAGACTGTTGGGTAATGATGTTGGGTTAATGTAACCCAATTTGGGTTGAAAATCGTTTTTAATCTGTAACCCAGCGGTGCTGGGTTGGGAACGCAGACGTGAAAAAGAGCATGCACGTCACGCAACAACTCGGACGACACCAGTCGGAGAAACCGCCTTTTTCTTAGCGCCTTCAGGTGGAATAAAAAAGACGTTTATGCAGTTTAAGGTAAATAAACATACAAATTTCAAGTAATTATCAATTTGTCTTTATCCAAGAGTATTTTGAGATTTCGTGGAAGGTGGAAAAGTCAGAAAAGAGCTTATATGGAAAATTCGCGCTTTTTGCCTCAAGTCTTAACTGCCGCTTTTATGATGTATACATCTTAAAAACTGCCATACAAGGTGACCTTTAACTTAGCGTCTAATTTAAGAATTGGACCCTGCATGGTATGACCAATTTTTGCCATTAAACCAGAAACAAAATTTATCTTTGACAATCTAAAGTCTTTAATAAAGGTAAATGTCTAAATTTGTCCACCCAGTTGAGTCAATTTGCGCAATATTTGAAAGAGAAATTTCTGCCATTCTGTCACTTGCACTCCAGATTTTTTTGGAACACAAAATGAGATTTTTCCAACAGCACCAATTTAGTTGCAAAGTCTCATGATCTAAATGTGAGACATCAAAAATTGATTTTGATACTGCTTTAAATCAATATCAATATTAAAGATACAAGAACATAGGCAGCAAAACACAAAGCAATCCTTCACAAAAGACAATATGTTGTATAGGCCTCTTTATGCCTCTCCAACATAACTAAAGTTTCGTTGAGTTGAAGCATAACTAATTATATGTTATGTAGATGCTACTTTTAAACAGCACCTTTCTGTTGAGTTAAGGGAAAGACTTGCCCCCTGTGAGCACGCATCACCTCAGACAGAAACGCACCTATCTAATTAATGTATAACGTGTGGGAAGACATATCATCTTCTTTCAAAGAAATGCCATTACGAGATTTATTCCAATACACTGCAATTATTAGCCGAGGCTCTCGAACACTCTCACACGCTCCCAAAGCCATTCAAGTTTACTCGCTTCACTGAACTTAAGGATACAGTAAAGAAAAAAACTACTTTCAGAGTTTCAATTTCTACTTTCAAATTGTATATGCTCTATTATTGTTTTTTTATACAATTAAGGGTCTGCCGGGTTTAACTACAGACTCCGCTAATGTGTAAAAAAAATGCTGTGAACACTAGCAGCAGAAGTGAGGTTTGTGGTTTGCCATGAGAATGGTGAACTATGCCTTTAAGTCAGCAGAAGGAAGATTTCTACATGCTGGGTTCCTCATGTCTCAGTTAATCCTCTTGCAGCGAGAGTCTCTTCTCTCACTTTGACACTGATATGAAGGGGAAAGAGACATTG